>NC_063347.1:40637854-40715420 GCF_021869965.1 Rhincodon typus
TTCCTGCTCCTCTGATGCTGCTTGGCCTGCTATGTTCATCCAGCTCTACACCTTGTTATCTCATTTATTTAAATGCTCATCTCCCTACTTTACTCCTGAGCCCTAGGCATGCAGCTTAGTCATGTCAAACACATGCCTATCAAAGCAATATCTAGTGGGATGGAAATAGACACCATAGTTGTCAAATTAGCAGTCATCTTCCAAGATCTGATAGGTTGTACATGATGCTGGAGCTGCTCACTGCACACCTTAGACTCTGTACTGGTACAATTTAGAGGGTTGGTTGGGGTGGGGTTTTTTAAGCAATTACTCTTCGTTATCCAATAACCAAAGAAAATAATGTCAAAATTTAAAAACTTGTCCAAGAAGAGAACATCTAATACAATTGAAGAGTGTACAGTTAAAACACTGAACAAGAAGAATCGCTACATCTCTGAACAATTAAAAAATTCTTGTTATAACTTTCAATTCCCATCTACACTTCAGAAATGATTATCTGGCCAATAAAAATCCTGCCAATTTTGAAATACAAATCAAACTTAAAGATATATACGATTGTGTCTACTTTAGAGTGCAACATTCCAAATAACAATAATAGGTCATGAATTTTCACCACAACAGTGATGTCAATGTCAAAGAAACCCCCTGAAATGGACGTTTGAGAAATTAAAGCTCCGTCAAGGTGCCAGTATATTAATGAAATTTACCTGAATTTTCATCCTCCACCAGCAGACTTTTAACCCAACAAATCATCCACCATTTATAAAATCACAGACCCTGGGTTGGGTGGTAGGGGGTAATGGGATCATGGTAAACCTACTTTATTTGTTTGATACAATTGTAGAAAGAATTTAATAACCAGAATAAAACTTGTGGGAGATAAGATAGAAGGCAGTTTGTACCTGAAATCATTAAATGACATGAGATGAGCTCCAGCCATTGAGATTTAAAGAACTGGTGGGACTCTAGTACTCTAGTGGAAGTGTACCTACTTCTGAGCCAGGAGGCCTGCATTCAACTCCCACCTGCTTCAGAGGTATGTAATAACAGATCAGAATAGGTTGAGTGAAATATCTAAGTCAATGACCTGCCACCATTTAATATAATTCAACAAGAACTGTTCTGAATAATACTGGAACAATAATGGGAGACCTCAATTCTTAGGGTTCTTGTGGTGCTGTGATAAGTGTAACTATTTCTGGGTGAGGAGGCTTGTGTTCAAATCCCATCTGTTTCAGAAGTGTGTAATCTCTGAACAAGTTGGGTAGGAAATATCTATAAAGGGCTAATCCTGGCAGGAATTAACTGGTGCTTTGCAAGTGCTCTCAGGTGTTTTTGTAGTCCTGAGTCCATGTAGCTAACAGTAATGTGTACTTGTTCATAACTTGTGCCTGACCTCTCACAACAAATTATCATATATCTTATGAAACTAGACATTAAGTATTCTGCAACAAATCTTTACTGTTAATCAAGATTAAGACTAGCTTCTGCCAAACACTTTACGTGGGCATCCTTCCCCACTTGGTATCAGTAAGTTATACTAACGTTAATAAGGATTGCTGGCAGTATATCTACCGGTGAGTATTACTATAATATGTGCAACGCTGAAAAAAGGACAAAGCTATCCATACATACCATTTGCTAAACATCTATTTATATGGTCAGTCATCTTTTCTTTCTCTGGACCTCCACAAATGTGTCAGCCAGATTTGATTATCAAATTATGCTTTATTTAATATTTAAATCACTGTTAATTTCAGACACTAAAATGTTCCCAAAGCATGTCTTTCTGTGTTATGTTTGTAATTTTTAAATCATACTTTCATTTCATCTGAGCAGACTTTACACTCTACAGAGCATACTGCTTGGTGAAATGCCAGGTAAGAATTCCAATATGCCCAACAGTCTTTCCAAACAAAAAAAAAAATCACCATAAGGGTAGGCCTTAAAAGAATGTCAAGTGGGATTTCATCTCTGTTTCATAAGACATATGCTTTTATTCTGCAGTTCTTGCCATTCCACACAGGATGCTTTGACAGAATCCACAGGATAGCAGTTACATGTGCCAGTCTAGCCAAACATCTAGACTGACTCAGAATTAAAACATATAATCAATATTGTCAAAACCAGCTGCAGAGTTGAACTTGGTTTAGCAGATTTTAGCGAGCACTTAATTGGTCTAAGGGCTGACTCAGGCCCAACCTCACTTTGCACCATCCGTCTCCAGCAATTTAAATTTGACTCCTCATGTCCAGGTGCTAAATCACACCCAGATGAAATCACTTATCTATAATGAGGTAAGGATTAAGTTACTATTAATTTAAATAACATTGATTGTTTGCCAGGCAAGCATGTACAATATAACAGTCTGTATTATTCTAATCTAATTGTTCAAACTATTTTCCACTGAATGCTGCAGAAAACTGAATCAGATCTTTATCATGCTGTTGTTTCTGCTTCCAATTTGTTTGTTGTGTCGTTTCTTAACCCTGAGGTGCCCAGTTTAATCCCATATTATGCAGAATGATCTCCAAGTGACCTCCACGTTGTTTTGATCCTTTTCCTACGATAGCCTGATGCGAAGTGTCAATGTTGCATCACAATGGTTTTACCATTCTTCAAACAAACTGAAAGCCTTGGCAGTATAATTAAGAAATACTTCTTCAGTGCAACACAAATAATATTGATTTCCCTGTTGGACAATCCCATTATCCTGGCTCAACTTGTTATTTACACTGTTCAACATGTAAAGTTTTGGTATCAGATATACATTCTCTTCCTTATTTTCACATGAATGGCATTAGCTCAGCCCTCCAATTTTGCAGTAGCTAGGTTCCCTGTTCTTCAAGTTATTTCAATTTCGGACCTGAAAAGTCATTATTCATTGTAAGTAAATAAATCACAAAAATGTCAAGAGATAGTTTTGCATAAGCATATTCGATCCTCTGATTTCATTCTAACACTATAAGAATTCAAATTCCGAATACTATCAGGCTAACAACCGAGTCGGAAACATTATCTGGCATTTCCTTCACATCAATTACATCCATCTGATTCAACTGCCCTTAGCACACGATTGGGAACACAGCGTGACTCTATCCAGTCAGGGCTATGTTCTGTAATGAAGAACCCACTCCTGAGTTCAACATTAATAAGTTGGTATAATTTGAATGGTCCACTTGTGATCTTTTGTGTCTCCAAAGAAATAAAGCCCTGACTTCTCAAACTTCCTTGATAGTTGTTTATTCATATTTTAATTTTTGATAACATCCTAGCAAATCATTTCTGACATTTCTCTACAGCTCTGATATCCTTCAATATCTTGGTGTTTTCAGTATTTAAATTATCCAAATTAGACTTAATTTGCAATCATTACTAGCGTTAATTTCAAAATAGACACCTATACCGAGGGATATTCTTGCAAAATTTGAAGGGACTTAAGTTGTTCTCTTTTCTTCATGTATGCACGAAAAATAGGGTTACTTTATAATTATATACTGAACTGATTTGACCCTTGGCCCAACCACTTATCTTTTAAAAGTACATTCAGAAACCATACACTTTCCTGTAACAAAAAGGATACATCTGAATGCTGTTGCACTCTAGCCTCCTCTAAGCTGCCTTCATTTCTCTTAACATGATGGTAAAAGGCTACGCTGAGTCTATTGTCATGCTAGGGAATGTGCTTGGTATGGAGAGATCAGAAAAGAAAAACAATCAAATACAATCCAATGTCTTTTTTACTACTTAAATACAGCAAAGAAAATTCACTTATGGTGAGGAATATATACTGGCAGGGTATTGTGTTTATAAAAATAATGTCTGTTAGAATCTCAACACTCTTAAAAATCTTTCTGTATAAATCAGACAATACTGGTGTGCAAAGTGAGAAGAAAAGGATTTTAATCCTATGAAGTTATAAATATATAGGGAAGAATTGCATGAGTGAGGAATGAAACATTGAATAGTGCAAAAAAGGTTCAAGGTTCCTGAGGTTGGGATGGAAACAATGAATTAACCCAAAGCAATTGGTAATTGGGTAAGTCAGTCCTTAAGGTGGAATCTGAGCCAATTGGAGCTCCCTGCCACCTCCCAGTGATTTTATTTGAAGAGGAGAAGAAGCTGAGAAGCATCAAGGTCAAGAGTCATTGAAGGTCAGAGGGAAGGTTGAATGTGTCTGAAGGGAAGTCACAGGTCACTGAAGGAAGTTCCAGAATGACTGAAAGCAAGACCATGCTGAGACCAGGGTGAACACAATTCTGCCAGAGGCACAAGATGTTTGAGAAGGGCAGGATAGCATTGAAGAACACAGCCTTGCAAAAGTTCTGTCCTCTGTTGAACTCATGCAGGTAAAATTGATCTTGTATACCAGTGTTTCTGGAGGATCAGTACAGGAGTAACTGTGCAGAGGAAAGATGGAACAGTGTGTGTCAGAAGAAATGGTAAAAGGCCAACATGGGGTACAACCTGTGGTAGGACCAGACATTGAGATGGTCAAGGGGATGGCAGCCAAGGGCCACTCCAACCCAGTGCACTGCTGTATACCCGAGTTTACCATATTCCTGCCTGAAATATGTGTGGATATTGGAGAGGCAACACTGACAATGGCTGAATATTTCTTGGGAGGTAGTCACTGACCTGTGTACTTTCCTTCAACATGGAGTGTGGTCCATTAAACTAGGAGGAATCCAAT
Organism: Rhincodon typus; assembly: GCF_021869965.1. Lineage (NCBI taxonomy): Eukaryota > Metazoa > Chordata > Chondrichthyes > Orectolobiformes > Rhincodontidae > Rhincodon > Rhincodon typus. Next base: position 40,642,548 of record NC_063347.1, read on the forward strand.
GACAGTGACTTTAAAAGTCACAGTGACATTGGACTTCTACAACAACAGCCGCTTCCACATTTTGGGGGGAATTTTGACATCTCACAGGCTGCCTCACATCACTGTCACCAAAGGAGCGATGAATGCACATCTTAAAAGGGCTGGAGAGTTTGTGTTGTTCAGAACAGATGCAGATAGCCAGGGAAAAAGGTCTACTGGGTTAACCAGCCACAACTGCCTGGGAGAACAACCCAAAAAGGCAGCATTCCAGCATCTGAAAGCTGGCACCCAAATACAAATTTAATGATAAAGGACAGGCGGTAGGAAGAGAAAACCTGAAATCTCCAACAATTGGCTAACTATTACAACATGTGATCCCCTCAAGATGTGATTGATGCCACTAGATGGAAACCCTCGAACTCCAGCTGATAGGTGTTACATTCAATCTTGAATGCTGGTGGAGAATGAAACAAGGTGGTGGCACATCAATGCAAAATACAAGACTGAAGTATTTGCAAACAACTTCTACCAGAACCTCCTGAGGTCCCCAGCATCAACATTCAAAAAACTTGACACTATCCAGAACAAAGCAGCCCACTTGATTGGCTCCCCAGCCGTCAACTCCAACATTCACTCTCTTCACCACTGAAACATATTAGTAACCATGTACACCATCCACAAGATGCATTACAGTAACTCATTAAGGCTCCTTCAACTCCAAAATACCAACTTCTATCAAAAAAAAAAGGATACACGGCAACTCCACCACCTGTAAGTTCGCTCCAAGTCACACAGCATCTTGGCTAGGATCTATAACACTGTTGTTTCACTGTTGCTCGATCAAAGTCCTGAAACCTCCTGCCTAACAGCACTGTAGGTGTACTAACACCCTAAGGACTGCAGTAGTTCAAGAAAGCAGTTCACCACCATGTTCTTTGGGCCAACTAGAAATGGCAATAAATGCTGACCTAGCCAGCACTGTCCATATCCCATGATCGAAACTAAAAAAAAACCATGGGTGACAGTCTTTTGTCAGTCTTCATTTCACATGATGTCATAAAATAACTGGAGACACTGGAGACTGCAAATGCCATGGGACCTGAGAACATTCCAGCAATATTTACTCAAGATTGCATTCCAGAACTAGGCATGTTCCGAGCCAAGCAGCTGCAGTGCAGTACAGCACTGGCATTAGCCAGCAAAATGGAAAATTGCCCAGTTATCCAATGCCCGCAAAAGACAGAACAAATCCAACCCAGCCATATACCGCCCCATAAGTCTAGTCTGAATCATCAGCAAAGTTATGGAAGAAATTACTGTCAGTGCTATCAAGCAGCATTTGCAAATGAATAGCCTGCTCACTGACATTCACTTTGGTTCTGCTCGAGTCACTCATTAAAGCCTTAGTTCAAACAAGGATAAAAGAGCTGAACTCAAGAGGGCAAGTGTTAGTGACAGCCCTGACAACAAGGCTCAGAGATAGTAGGAACTGCCAATGCTTGAGTCTGAGATAAAAAGGTGTGGAGCTGGATGAACACAGCAGGCCAGGCAGCATCAGAGGAGCAAGAAAGCTGACATTTTGGGTCTGGACCCTTCTTCAGAAATGGGGGAGGGGAAGGAGGCTCTGAAATAAATAGAGAGAGGGGGATGCGATGATAGAAGGTGGATAGAGGAGCAGATAGGTGGAGAGAAGACGGACAGGTCAAGGAGGCAGGGATGAAGCCAGTACAGGTGAGTGTAGGTAGGGAGTTGGGATGGGGGTTGGTCAGTGAGGAGGGAGGGGTGGGTAGGTGGGAGGGAAGATGGACAGGTCAATGAGGCGGGGATGAGGCTAGTGGGTAGGAAGTAGGGGTGGGGGTTGGCCAGTGAATTGGGAGGAGTGGATAGGTGGGAGAAAAGACGTACAGGTCAAGGAGGCAGGGACAAGATGGGCTGGTCTTGGGATGAGGTTGGGGGTGGGGAGGTTTTGAAGCTTGTAAAGTCCGCATTGAGACCATTGGGCTGCAGAGTTCCCAGGCGGAATATGAAGTGCTGTTCCTCCAGCCTTTGGGTGTCATTGTTGTGGCACTGGAGGAGGCCCAGGATGGACATGTTGTCCAAGGAGTGGGAGGGGGAGTTGAAGTGGTTCACGACTGGGAGATGTTGTCATTTGTCACGAGCTCAGCGTAGGTGTTCCACAAGCCTCCGCTTGGTTTCCCCGATGTAGAGGAGGCCACATCGGCTGCTAGGAGTGTGGTGGTAAGGAGTCAATAGGAATCCGAAGAAAACTCTCTGCTGGTACAAAGAAAGATGTTTGTGGTTGTTGGAGGTCAGTCATCTCAGTCTCAGGACATCTCTGAAGGAGTTCCTCAGGGTAGTGTCTTAGGCCTAACAATCTTCAACTGCTTCTTAAATGCCATTTCTTCCATCATAATGTCATGTGAATTTTATGCTGATAATTTCATAACATCTAGCCCTATTTGTGACTCCACAGATACTGAAGCAGCCGACACCCATATGCAGCAAGTCCAGGACAATGTGCAATTTGGACTGATAAGAGGCAAGTAACATTTGTACCACACAGGTGCCAGGCAGAGACCATATCCAATAAAATGCAATTAAACCATCCATATTTGACATTTAATAGCATTCCCATTGCTGAATGGCCTACTTTCGACATCCTGGATGTTAGCATGGACCAGAAATTGAACTGGACCAGCCGTATAAATAGTGTGGCTTCAGGAGCAAGTCAGAAGCTGAGAATTCTGCAATGAGTAACTCATGTCCTGACTGCACAAACCCTTAACCTCTCTTACACTATCTGCAAGGCACAAGGCAGGAATGCGATGCAATACTGCCCATTTGCCTGGACAAGTGCAGGTCCAATAATACACAAGAAGCTTGACACTATCTAGGACAAAGCAGCTGACCTGTCTGAAACACTAACACAACACACACATGCTACATGCACCAGTTCAAGAAGGCTGCACCCCATCACCTTTCCAACAGCAAGTTGAGATGGGGAATAAATACTGGCCTAGCCAGTGATGCCTGTAACATATGAGTGAATTAAAAACCTCTCCCCTCACTTACACATGCTCACAAGTTATTAGGCAGACCAATACATTGCTAATTGGATTCCAACACCAGGACCATTCCTCACACATGAATGAACAGTTCTACAAAAGCACATATTATCAGAGACTGTGCTGTAACATTTGAACACCTGTGTAACTCTCATGTGCCTACATGTACTTACATTTACACTGCAGCCCCAAAGCCTTTGCTGAAGTGGGTGTGGGCTGCTGAGGGTGATGACCATGGCCTTGATAGCCACCCTTCAGTTTCTTGAGGCCTGATGGATCACATCATGCTGAGCAGCTCTTGCATTGGTGCAAATGCATCCTCTTTGGTCTTGGTTAGTGGAAGTACCACTTTTACTGGCCGAGGAGTGACTGTTGATCCTCGGAGAAGAGTTCCTAGAAGAGGCAACTAGTGAGTCCTTTTCCCTCTTCTTGTGCAATGGCACATCCCTGACTGCCTGAGGAGGCACGACTCCTGGATGAAAGTCAAGTGCCCCCTACCTTTTTCACGAGTTACTGCTATATACGTCCAATAGCTAGAGCAAAGAAGAGCAGCTTTAAGTGCATATCCCTGAAGCCACTGACTTATCACCTAAATCTGGCTCACCATTGCAGTTGCCATGCTCTCCCTAGAGAAAGCTCTCCTGTGAAATGCTCTGGATGTACTTCTTCTTTGTGCACACATGTCTGCACAGGCAGACGTCAAAAAAAGGCCCAATCATAAGCCTGAGCTTCAGCCTGTATGTGTCCTCCAACAGACCTTCAACCATCACACGGTCCATTAGATGCTCTGGCATGACTGTGATGTCTTCCCCAAATCTGGGCTTTAATTCTAACCGTGATTGTGTAATCACCGAGGTGACTGTTTTTGCATTGGTGGAGGCTGTAGGGAAAAGATGTAAAGGTCTCCTCCAGGTTGACTGCAGCATCACAAAAGATGGGGGAGGCCTCTCTATGGAATGCATTGGAAAACATCCATCTCACATTATTCACAAGCTCTTCTCCCACCCATAGAATCCCTACAGTGCAAAAAGAGGCCAATTGGCCTATCAAGTCTGCACCAACTCTCCAGAGACCCTCCCACCCAAACCCATCCCCATAATTACCATGGCTAATCCACACACCACAAGGTAATTTTACACATATTTAGACTGTGGGAGGAAACTGGAGCACCTAAGAGGGTCGCATGGGCAGATTCAGATAGAACGTGAAAACTCCACACAGTCATCCTAGCTAGAATTGAATCCAGCTCCCTGGGGCTGTGAGGTAGCAGTGCTAACCATTGAGCCACCGTGCCACCAATTCTGACAATATGGCTCCTTTCTACCTAGTGGTCAGCATCAAGTTTGAGCCCTCCACTCTGTGCCTCTGTTCGTTGACTGTGATGTCCAGGCTGCTATGGTCAGTTGCACAGTCTTCTCTTCCTATGTGTAAGCATCCTTATATTGGGCTTTCGTTCATGTTCCTTGGCATTATGTGCCATTTTTTTCCCTGTAGACACAGACACACAGCTCAATGAGTGCTTAAACTCTTAATAGATTGCTTCCTTCTGATAGATAATGAGCCTTCCTGGGTGATCCTTCATGCTCCCACTCTCATGACACTTGAAATATGATGGAAGTAGGAGCCTACAATACATAAACCCACAGCCATCCAAGCCTCATGATGCATCTGCAAGCTGTGCCTTACCCTTCATTTGCCCATTCCATTTATTCACTGAGACATATCACATGCTGTCCTCATGAGAACCACGTTGCTCTAATTTTTTTATTCTAATTGCATGGGTGTAAGCATTACTGGCAAGGCTAGCAGTTGTAATGTATCCCTAATCACCATTGAATTGAGTCACTTGCTACATCAATTCAGAGGGTATTTCAGAGCAACCACATTGGTGTCAGTCTGGAATTACATGTAGGCTAGATCATGTAAAGGTTTCCTTCCCTAAAGTGAGCCACACATTACTTGGTAATATTACTCAGACTAGCTTACAATGAAGCCACTATTGTAATCACCATGGCAATGTGGAGGAGGTCATTTCCCATCTTCTTGTATTGGATTTTGGAGCACCTTTACTGCAATCTCTCTCTCTGCATTCTTGGTCAGAAGGACACTTCTCCTGAGGCTGTTGGTGAGAAAGACTTCCTTCTAGACCATTCCAGTCAAAGCAGTCTGGAGGAGAATATGCAGAGAGGCAATGGGACCTTGCATTGTCAGATCTGAGCCACGTGCCACCTGAGTCTGGAGGTCAAGATGATGATCCCGGCATTCTGTGTCAGACTCTGCCACATCACTGTTGATAGTTTGGAGGCATTGGCAGCATGTTGTGGGTCACTTAAAAATAGCACTGGGAATTCTGACCCCATTAGCTGATGGTGGGTTCAGTGACTTCCTTCCCATCACCATTACATAACTGGCAACCCTCCATCTCCATCACATTTATTAGCCACATGCAGTAAAATTACAGTTGGCCATCATTCCAGTATGGCAGACATGAGCCACAGCAACTAGACTCCATGTAGAAAGCTAATTCCTGGCTAAAGTATTAGTGCTCTAAAAATAAAATATTAAGGAAAGCTTGATGAATTGCTGTCTCTGCAGGGTTATCAGATGTATAGATAACAATAACGGATTGGAGAAGGTGATGCTTCCCGAGCTGCCCTGCTGAATGCTAGAGTTGTCTTGCAAAATGGGCAAGTCTTATTACTGGGCTTCAATAAAGCATGTGGTCCTAATCTGCTAGTAACATCAACTTGTGCTTTAGCTGACCCTTTGATATACCTGATATGCTTATTCTTCTGCAATAAATTTCAATGAACATAACATTATATATTTTACGTATAAGGGCCTTTCGAAAGGAGTATTTTTGTCACATTTTAATTTCTAATCTTTATCTTTTAAACCGACAGTCAACTATGGTTATTTGAAAATGTGCAATGTCTCAGGATCCTCTGAACATGTCACTGGTCAGAAGTAGTATGATTGATTGGCACTTTTAACACTGGAAGTACAATACAGAAATGCCCTATTTTCCTCCCTTTATTTGTCCTTGCTATTAAGCTCTTGCAACCCTTAGCCATCTCTGTCCCATTATTCAAGGTATCTGCTTTTCATCCACTGCACATAAATTTAATTTATATGCCAATGATATTTTTATACATTGTCAATCTATCTGCCTCTCTTCTGCATCTCATTACTGTCATTAAATAGTGCTCCAATAGATCTCGTTACAAGGTTAATTGGGACAAATCTAAAATCCATCCCCTTCAATAAATATATTTTCTCACTGCCCACACCCCCTCCTTCTTGTGAGGGACAGAGGAACCCAATGCCTTACACATTATTCTATTCATTAATTGCAAATGATATTTTAGAGCCACACCGTCTCATCTTAAAAACAGTTGAACCTGAGAAATTAAAGCCTGTGAAATTAACATATTGTCAGTTTTTGCTTCCAATTTCATTGTGTAATATTTTCCCCATAATCTATTATGAGTTTAATTTAGCTAATTAGGAGGCTTTGCTACTCTGAATCCCATTCTGTTTAAGTGATCAGCTTCCATTTTTACCACAACTTTAAAATTCATGCACCATTTATAGGGTCTGGAAATAAACTGTTCATTTAGTCTTAAATTGTGTTATCTCCATTTGACGTTCAGCTTCACAAACCAATTAGAAACATTAGCAGAAAATCAAATAAAAAGAACCGCTTAGGAAAATATTTCTAAGTGGTGCATTTATTTTCTATTTTTAAGGTTTGGCTGAAATTTGCAACTTTTAACCGTACAGCTGACACGTTACAATGAGTTGTTTGTCAATTTCAGGTTAGCGTCCCAGAAGCTAAGAATTTATTTAGATCTAATGTTCTGGGCAGTTGAACTGAATTCAAAGGTATCTGTAAGTAAATGAAACCATTAATACATACAGAACTTTCAAAGGTTGGGAGATGAGATGAAATCATTGAAATGCAATGTAGAGCAGTATGCAGTTATTTTATCTTAAATTTCAATAAATAATGTTAAAATATTTATAGTGGCACCTAAAATTATTAAAGAAATATGTTGCTCTGCATTTTTAGTGAAATGTGTACTTTCCAACCGTAAAACGAACATGCATGCTTTGTGTCTGAGAGTTAGTAAGACAGATCTTTGACTGATTGAAAACAAATCATTCTTAGTACCATGTAGTTCCATTAAACAACATAATGACATCATGTCTTAATTGTCAAACTATGTGTGCAGTTGCACAGGGTTTCAGGAAACAGGACCCCAGTGGGCTGTAATTAGGCGTGGTTCAACAGCATAACATCTGGAAGTTATTGTTACCACACTTTAACCATATAAACAAAGCTGTAATGTAGATACCGATTTTTTTTTAAACTCTAGCTCTTTGTGTAGGAAGCTAATTGTTTTCAATTCACAAAACTGGCACAGATGCTGTGATTTAATTTTCTAATTACATTGATTGCTTTTTATCCTTCTTCCTTTGCAGTTGTTTTAAAATATAATACTATAAATTCTGAAGCCAAATTAAATTCCAGCAGGGGTAACTTTCTAAGTTCCATTATTGGTAAGAACTGTTTAATGGCTGGGATTTGTTTCAAGCCAGCATTGGCCTACTCTTAAAAATTGGAAGTGCATTCTCTGAAGATTCATGTCATTGTGCCATAGGATCGTCACACATTTGCTGTGATTAGAGATGAGAAGAATTATTAACAACAATTTACTGATACCCATTGTATTTCAAAATGGTTAATTGCTGATCTAAAATGCTATGAAATAGAATTAGAAAAATCTAGCTGAACAGAATGCTTAGATTTACACATTGTATTCAGGGTAACAAAACAAATATGTTAACATTTGGAAATCAGAAATCATCTGTTCAATTTACAGTCATTTGGGAAAATCCAACACATACCAATATCAATCCAATAATATTCATACTAATCCTCAGTATGTGTCCATTCTATGTTTCTATTTTGCCATGAATACCCTGAAAGTAATAGCAGCTATGGATTTTCCTCTACTTTCTGCATCTTAAATTGATTTTACGGCAGTTAAAATAAAATTTCCACCATAATTTTAAAACAGCTGAATCTAAACATCTCTTAATATAAAACAAATTTCTATTGACTTCAGACAAATGCGTACCTGATCCGAACAGAGAATTCCATTAGAACAAATGATTTCCTTTTCATTCCTATGATGTGCTATTCTTGATCCAGGCATAACTGATGCATAATATTCATCCAAGCATAAAATCTTCCCCAATTACTTATATTCTTCATAGTAAGGACACGGAATATTGCCAAAACATTGTCTAATTTCACCGACAGATATTTCTTAGCAAAACAATAATGGGTTAGGATTTGACTTTCTAACCTCACAGCTGTGGTACGAATAAGTAAAAATGAGCTTTTTTTTCTGAACGACTACATTCAAGTAACCAATTGGATTTAGATTTGTATTTTAACTCTGTTTTTTCAGCAGCTTTCTTAGCTACACTTTTTTCATGTAATCTTCACGAAACATTGTATGCCTTTGAAGTTTGTCTCCATATTACGATGTTGCATTTTAATGTAAAATGTTACACACAATCAGTTATCAGCAAAGATGCTATAGGTATAATCTTACAAGTGGAGTGGCTTGTATATGGATAGATTTGATATTCTAAACCCTGTGATGTGCAAAATCAATTTAAATTTTCATCTGATAATATGAACTACATTTGGAGTATAACAAACTGCAAGTTGCTTCTGTACATGGAGCTATTCAGTTCTTAACAGTCACTGTGCAAGACTGCAGCAAAATGGCTCTTGGAATTAGACCAGGAATTTGTTCGTTTGGAATGGAATGGTTGATGAAAATGCTCTATTTAAATTTGTAGAAAAATAGGCTGCTCATCACTACAATCATTGACCTTGTTTGATGCCAGGCAAACTTAACTGCTCAAACTGGCACTTTTTTAACTGAAGGATATGATGGGTGTATTATTTTTTGCCTCGGTCAACATAAATGACTTTATTATTATATAATCCGTTACTGGATAATTCCACAATTTTAAACTCATGACTACATAAAGAAGCGTATTATAATATTCACCCAGTGAACTTTCACACATTGCAGTCAGCACTTTGCTCTGTTGCTGCTACTGAGCAGTGCAATAAGATGCATGATGGACTATAATTTTTCTTTAGAAAATGCTATCAATGGCACTATTGTACAATGGTGAGAGGCACCTAGGGCATCCTGTAAGCTAACAATGTCAGTGATAAAAACAGCTCTGACCATTTTTAATTGACCACTGGGAACGCAAGCAACAAAAACCTGCAAAAGTCAGACAATAAGAATTTGTCTTTCCCACTGTTAACTCTCAACCGCAAAGAAATATTTGAAAATAGCACGCCCACTGTTTTACTGTAAAGAAACCAAAATATGATCAAAATGCTCAGCAGGTCAGGCAGAATCTGGGGAGAGACAAGCAGAGTTAATGAGCTGAATTTTCCCATGTTTTGACCAAGTGTCATTTTTGTGGAGTTTCATGAAACAGTTTCCCTTCATGATGTCTGGTGACTTTTTTTCACATAATTCTCCACAATTATACATCTGATCTCCACAACACTGCTGTCATGCAATCGTGCAGTCAGCAGAGATAGGAATGCGTGGTGGTCCCAGGACCTTGAGGACTTTGGGGTCTGGGACACACTCATCTGGCTGTCTCTGTGAATAGGTTGGTAGCAGCCATGTAAAATCAGGTCCAGCTGAATACTCAGTGGCTGCTAGAAATGTACATAGAGCTGCACTCCAACTTAGCCATAGCTGCTTAGTATCAACTTCAGGGCAATGATGGGATGGTAACAGACTTTGATGTCACCCCACATATCCCTTTTATGATTCTACCAGGTTGACCAAGTCAGCTCCCAACCTGAAATTTTGTTTGACAGATCATTATTTTCTTTTTATTTAACAATGCGGTCTCTCACGAAAGATAAGCAAGTAATGCTGCAGTTTTGGTTTGAACAAGAATACAGATATTTATTATTCAAAAGAAAGATGATAAAATAGAATAAACCATTTACATCTCACACAATTTGAACAATTTTAGAAGATAGTGCAGTTTACTTATCTCTCTCTCTCTCATAGTTTATAAAGTCATAGAGTCACACAGCATGGAAACAGACCCTTCAGTCCAACTCGCCCATGCCAACCAGATATCCCAAACTGACCTAGTCCTATTTGCCAAAATTTGGCCCATATCTCTCCAAACCCTTCCTATTCATTTACCCATCCAGATGTCTTTTAGATGTTGTAATTCTATTGCAACAGCAAACTTTTGTAGGACACAATCACCATATCACAATCTGATCTCTATCATCTCTATAGGCTCCTGCTCTTGAAAGGTTGGTAGCCTCTTCATTCATTATTCATATATCGAGATTAGACTTTCTTAGCTTCAAATAACCCTTTCAGATTTCCAACCAAATAGTCCTGAACTGGAACTTTCAAACTAGAATCTTTACACTGTAGTAAACAATTCCCAACTTTTCTGAATGAATTCTTCGCTCTAGGAAAACTATGTGCTTACATCAAACTTCAAACAGGACTACAGTGAACTAAAACCAAAAGGTTTCCATGGTATGGTTCTTTTTCCCAAAACAAAAAAATCCTGATCCTTTGAACTGAAAACAGCTAATATTCTTCTATATTTATTCCATCCATTCATAAAACTATTGCCATCCAAACAAATTCCCATATGCTCGCCAGGGTTCATCTCTCTTTTACTGGTTTAAAAAGGATGGCTCCAGAAATCCTGACAAATTAATCATTAAACCCTTTCATTCAAATGGACCAGAATCTAAGTCTCTCTAGTCAAAAAATCCAAACTCTAAAATAAATGGTATTGAAATACATATAAATCAATCCCTTGCTTCACACTCCTTTCTCTTAAGGAGACACATGGTTCCCGTAGGCACACAGACAGAGGAGGAACCTTGTAAACGTCCCCCCGAGATCTCCTCTCAGGAAACTTTAGAAGTGCTCAGCCACTCCAGTCCCACACTGTCTGCAATGCCCAACTTTGTGCATGTTGAAGACAAGTTGGATGAGCATGCATCTGGGCAGTACAATCATTCCATGCTTAAGTTTTCAAGTCACAAACACTCTAGAGTCATCCGCACAAACGCTCAAGGTCAACAGGGTCCACTATAGGGCAAGCTTCCTCCAACCCAGCTGTTGTCCTCAGGACTGTATCTAGATGTAGTGGGAGGAAAACAAAAATGAAAACAGTCTGAGGTCACAAAGGTGGCAGGGATACAATTCATTGTAAATAGAATATCACTTTATGTAAATACATTTATACTTAAATCATGACCTATTTGAATGAATGCCATTTTAGCTGTAAGACCATGAAACAAGTGACAGAAACTATTCTTCCTTAGCACCATATGATGTTCAAGTTTGAAGGTGTGCTACTCTTCCCCTAGCACCTGTTGTAACATGTCATTCTTGAAAAAAGGAGCATCAGATGTTGTGGAACAAAAACAAATTTGCTGGAAAAGCTCAGCAGATCTGGCAGCATCTGTGAAGGAAAAACAGAGTTAATGTTTTGGGTCCAATGACCCTTCCTCAGAACTGTTGTTGTGAAATGTTTAAACAGTTGTTACTGCTAACATTTATTGAACAACAAGGAAAAGCAAAGAAAGAAACAAAATGTTGCACTTACTTCTGGGGCAGTTTGCCTTTAGAGCAGCAACAAATTTACAGTCAATGAGTGATTCTTCATGTAACTCATATCTATTAAAATCAAGTGTTAATTATTTCCTGGCCAGCTTGTTGTGCCCAATGCTGCAGTGCTCTATCATGTATGTGTAATGTTCCTCCTGTTCTATGTCCTCAACTTCCTGTTCAGAAGATCGCTGTCACTCTCCAACCTCAACAGAATCCATCACATCCCCAATTTGTTCCCTGCAATTGTGTAGAGCACAGCATGTAAGGATTATATGGCACAATCTATCCAGAGTATACTGTGAGACTACCCGCCCTACACCCCATCCCGATTAATCCAAGCATCAGAAACTCATCTTCAGAAGGCCTAGCTTCTGCGCCATGGTGGTCCTGCTTGAAGGAACAGCTGAATTGGATATGCACTCAGCCTCAGTCAGAATTGTGCGATGGAGTCATCAGCATTATTTGGAGAAGATGCACCCCAGCTTTCAGCAGCCACCTTTGTAAGATATCTAGCTTTTGAAATGAAGCAGGAACATTAGAGTTATCAAGGATGTAGGTGTCAAGGTAGCTTCCAATGTACCTGGCACAGATTCCCATGATGTGGCAGCGATGATCACAAAAGATTTGGACATGAATTAAAAGGAATTCTTTCCCATTAAGGAAAGGGTACAGCGCTGATCTCCTCATGGGGAAACTAGATGAAATGGTGTGATCTGGCATATTTTACATTCATAACAGCCTTGATATATTTGTGAGTTGAGGATTAAGAGATCCCACACAGGCCCCCAGTGGATCCTTGGAGGTAGCCAGTCACATTTTCAATGACCAGGATAGGGAAGCCACCCACCTTCACTTCACATGTCCTGCTCCGACAACTGATATGTTCTCTCACAGCATCCTTTTTCAACGGCAACATTGTGCATTGTACACTCTTGGCCTCCTGTACCTCCTCTTCAGGCTGATTGCACCTTCTGCTGTGACTTCTCCATGTGGAGGCTGTTCTACAGCCACAGATATTGCTCCTGATCTTAAGCTCCTAATCTCTTTGTGCCTCTTCAATTTCTCTGCACCTTCATTGAACAGCAACTGTGGCAACATTATTGCTTGCCAATGATGGACTCATTCAGGATGGTTGCAATGAACCATCAGCTTTGAGTCTCTATACATTCCCACTGAACCCTTTTGTTTAAATATTAATATCCACAGTTCTCCCCTTGAGCCCCATGCCTACTGCAGAGCCATGTCTGATATCATTATCCACAGCGTCCCCATCAAAGCCAGGGTGATTTCTGAAGATACTGTCCCCTGCATTACCCTGTGCTCTGCCATCGTATATCAGCTCCCATCTCTATCACTAGACTTACCCTTTCACGATGATTATCCTCTCTGCTTTCCAGTGTACTGACTCTAATCCCCACACTCAAGCTGCCCAGTTTCCCCAACAAAGCACTGTCTTGATAACCCCATTTGACATTTACTTGCCCAAACCCCAGGACCGATTATGGTCCACCCTTTAGACCTACTTGGCAGACAGTCCTGGCTGAGGTCAGCTCAGAGTTCTGGTTGATTTCTGTTCTGCTGCAGACAGACTTAATCCTCAGACTCATTGGAATTGACCTGTAGGACCAACCATGGCCCAATCCCTGGACCGTAAGGACAGATCCAAGAACCTCATTAAATCATGCACCGGATTGACTATGGCTAACCCCCGGACTAAGATCAAACTATGCTCTTGACTTACTAGTGTGCCCTAACTAATTATATTCCCTGTTGTGTAGAGTAAGAACTATTCCCTTTATATGTTAAGATATAGCCATTTGATTGAAGCATATGCAATGTGTTTGCCATGTAAGCATCTGGCACATTTTGGTGTGGCATTGATGTAGCATCCACCAACATATCTGCCCCTTGACTGTCCATGTGGAAACCATGACAAACCACCTGGCATTCTGTCTGCGCTAAAAGACAAGGCAAGAGAAAACTACTGCGAGTCTGTAATGAAGTAGGAATGCTAAAAAAGGCAAGGAGAAAAGCAGGCACACTGTGATTCAGCAGTAAGGAAGCAAGCAAAGAAGTCTGGGATGAATCCTATTCCAATACAAAAAATTTGTGTCTTCCACTGTGTGTAAAGTGGCCTGGCATCAGCATTGATATGTAAGGTTTTGGGGAACTCAAAGTACTGTGATATGATGTTGAGCTGTATTATAAGTTCATCTGAGATGTGCCATGGTGTGGTTGTGAGGAAGGTGCTTTGACGATTCCAACGTTCATGGATGGAAGGTGCATGTGGTCACTGCCCATGGAGTGCACACTGAGATATTGAGGAACGCTGGTCAAGTTGAGGGCCCAGAGAAGACGTCAGTGAGCTGCTAGGTAAACACTGTGAGTTTCAAATCAGAATTTAGTGTCAACTAATTTCTCATTACTATCTGTGAAAATAGCAATGTGCACTGAAATGATGTGACATTACTTACTAATGAGATGTCAATGCATGCAAATAGGGTACATACCACCTCCTAGTGAGATTCTCATCTAGCTATTGAAATCTTAAGGGGGAAGTCGGACTTACTTCTCAACAATGAAAATCTAATTTTTTATATTGTTGCCTTTCTTCCAATTTTCTTGCTATTTCCCACATTGATCACATGTTGGGAAAAGTCCACCTAAAATTTCAGATTGATGAAAAGCATATTAACTCTGTTTCATTCTGTCCATATTTTGTCAGACCTGTTGAGTATTTCCAGCATTTTCAACTTTTATTTCATGTTTCAAGTACCCAGAGTATTTTATTTTTACATAATTTTACTACTTCAGACAAGTCAAAGAAGGTGCAAAACAGAAGTTACTGGAAAAGCTCAGCAGGTTTGGCAGCATCTGTAAAAGAGAAATCAGAGTTAACATTTCGGGTCCGGAGACCCTTCCTCAGAAGTCAAAGAAGGTGTTGTTTTTCTTGCTAACTGCAATTGGGAATAGCTTATTTTATTTGACAAATGTTTCACAAATCCATTGGCAAACAAATTGGACTGGAAGAGAATAGAACTATATCTATATTCTCAGTTTTCTTGTTAGAAATGTTTCACAATGTGATTAACTCCCAAACCTACATTTCTAAGTCAGGGAAAGTTATCAGAATTAGAAAACTTGCAGTGTCTACAGATACACAGGGCAGACAAAGCACATGCTTAGATGTCTTTTTCCATTGCTTATTTTCTTGGAACAGCTGGGTGGCTGAAGCCAGACGCTGCAGCTATAGTGCTAGCACTCCACAGCAAGTAAGCTGACTAAAAGGTTCCAGCTGGGGTGGCATTCTGGCTCAATGGTTAGCATTGCTGCCTCACAGTGCCAGTACCCAGATTTGATTGCAGCCTCGATGACTATCTGTGTAGAGTGTGCACATTCTCCTTGTGTCTGTGTGGGTTTCCTCCTGGTGCTCTGATTTCCTTTCACAGTCCAAAGATGTGCAGGTTAGGTGGATTGGTCATGCTAAATTGCCCATCATGTGCAGGGATGTGCTGGCTAGTTGGATTAGTTATGGGAAATGCAGGGTTACAGGGATCGTGTAGGTGGTGATTCCTTCAGAGGGTCAGTGTGTTCTCGATGGGCCAACTGGCCTGCTTCTACACTAGGGATTCAATGTTGTTTCCACTTGCCATAAGAATTTGGGAAAGATCATCAGATTGACAAGTGACCTGCTTGACTATTTTGTGGACATGTCTTGCATGGCCATCAAGTCTTGAGGTTTGGCTGAAATCCAGAACTTCTGGCTCAAAAATAAGCTCATTACTTACTCCATGACAACACACCTCCTAGAATGTAAATGCATGGCATTAAAGATAGCATTAATCTATATGGTTGTCAGATATAACTTGCATTTGCAATCATGTAGGGCTGAATTTTCCTAGCTCCTGAATAACATAAGTAATCATGACATACTTGGGAACATGTGGTGAGATTTGAGAAAAAAGATTCTCATAGTGGAAAAAAGAAGTTTGATTTTTTTATCCAAGTATTTAATACTGAAAATGGAATCTCCCAACTGAGCCGCAAGTGGTCTATTTGCATGCATTGGCATCTCATTTTTACCCCTTTTCTCCTCATTTATATGCAGTTTGCTATCTGCCCATTTGATGGAGAGAAACAGGATAGCAACAACTCCCAACATTAAAGTCAGAGCGGAAACCCGGCAGCTCCTGCTCGCTCCTCCAAATCTCCATCTTGACCATCCTTCCAAACATCTTTGAGCATGCTCAATGAGCAGTGAGTAATGAGTGCCAACATCTCCTGTAAATTGAGTTTGCAATCAGATATGGACCTACTTCACCACTTCAACATAACATATCTCCAACTCACTTATGATACAGTTCACCACTTAATCACTGCTCTTTGGATCTCACTGACACCTTATAATGCATTACTGTTGACAGGCTGCTTTGCAGGAACAGGTATCCTTCTTGTGTATTGGGAGGTGCACCTCAGGGCTCTTAGCTTGTTCTGTCAATACTCATGCACTTTGAACTTACTTGGATGCTTACAGCATCTCTGCCTTTCCTTGTCTTTTTGCCCATTGTCACCTCAATCAGAACGTATGGACTCAGAGTACCTCTGTTTTGCCTTGCCACATAGCCAGGCAGCCTGGCATATTGTGCAGCATGCACAATCAAAGTGGTTAAAATATTGTTGTAAGACACCGTGCAATGTTAATACCACAGCTGAAGCATGTACCAGCAGCTTAGGCGGCAAGCACATGTGCCTCAACCAAACGGGAACATATGAAGAGGAGTAGGACATTCAAGCCCATCAAGCTTCCTCCACCATTTAGTATGATCATGCTAATCGATCACTTCAGTGCCCTTTTACCCACATTATTGCCTTAACAACATGCACTGATAATTAAAAACGTATCAACCTCAGCTTCAAATATACACAAAGATAGCTCTCTGGGATAGAGAATTCCAAACAGTCATTACTCTTTGATTCAAACAAATCCTCCTCACCTTGGTCCTAAATAGTATCCCTCTTATTTTTAAATTGTGACACCTGGTTCTACACTCCCTCATCTGGCAAAATGTCTTCTCGAATCTATTCTGTCTATTCCTTTAAGTATTTTGTAGACGTCAACGAGATCACCTCATTCTTTGAAACTTTTGAGAATACAGGCCCAGTTTGCCCAAAATAGTCCTGCTGTCCCAAGAACACGTCTGCTGAACATTTAATGCCTCCCTCCAGACACTTGCACACTACAGGTTAAGACATCTTTAATCATTGTGCCCTGCATGTGAACCACATGCAGTGGCCAACTATGTTGAACACTAATCCTGGACACAAATAACCCTGATTATATCATTAGTTATAACCAATTGATCATAGTCATCTCCACAAAGCAGAACTAATCACAGGCAACTACCATTCACAAAGACAATCCAAGGTCTCTTTGTCTTGATAAGGGCACAGAGCTGATTTTCTTTCATCTTGAACTGCAAGTATTTTCCAATATCTTCTCATATAGGACAAAGCTGTT
This sequence comes from Rhincodon typus, assembly GCF_021869965.1. Taxonomy (NCBI): domain Eukaryota; kingdom Metazoa; phylum Chordata; class Chondrichthyes; order Orectolobiformes; family Rhincodontidae; genus Rhincodon; species Rhincodon typus. The sequence continues at coordinate 40,659,830 of NC_063347.1, forward strand.
TTTCTTGGATTATAAGAGAGTGTGTGGGGATGAGGAGGGGATCATATTTCAGTAGGTCTCCCACATTTACAACTTCCACTGTATTTGCACGACATGCTGGTGCTGCATACATTGATAAAAGATCTGCTGTATCAGAGGTCCAAGTAAAAATATTGCATAGGTCTTCTTATCGGGATCCTCCATGTCTCACTGAAACAAAGATTATGCTAAACTGTCTTTATTGCATGATGCAAATGCTGCGTGAGGACCTGTTTGATTTCTGATCCTTCCATATGGGCTTAGTGGAAACAGCTCTAACACGGGTTAATGTCTCTGTGACTGGTGCATAATGAGGCCACAAATAAATTGAGTAGGAAGAAATGCTTCAGCGAACCAAGGACAATCTCCAGCAGCTGTTGAACAGCCTCCACATGAAGAAGTTGCACGAAAAGGACTGGTCAGAATACAGAGGAGGTGCAGGAGGCCCAGAGCCAATTGTTCTTAATACCATTTCCTCTGGGCGAGTAAATCACATTGCCAACATAGACTAGCAATGTCCTGCGGCACAATTATAGAACTATGCCATCTGCAGGAGTAGGCCTTGCAAACTTAAGGGGTTCAGCAGTTCGGGGGGCTTTGGAGACCACCCTATCCCAGTGGCCATCAAGGTGATAGCTGCAATAAATTTTTATGCAACTGGCTGCTTCCAAGATTCCACTGGGACCTGTGTGGGTTCTCACAACCTGCAACCTACAAATAAATTAAGGCTGTTACCAATGAAATTCGTGACATACCACACTGTTGTATTTTGTTTTCCGATGATAAGGTCAGTGCTACAGCGCAGGCAGTAGGCTTTGCCAATATAACAGGCAGCACGGTGACTCAGTGGTTAGCACTGCTGCCTCACAGCACCAGGGGCCTAGGTTCGATTCTCCCTCGAGCAACTGTCTGTGTGGAGTTTGCATATTCTCCCTGTGTCTGCGTAGGTTTCCTTCGGGTGCTCCAGTCCAAAGATGTGCGGGTTAGATGGATTGGCCATGCTAAATTGCGCATAGTGTTCAGGGATGTGTACATTAGGTGAGTTTGGGGAATGGGTCTGGGTGGGATGTTCTGAGGGTCAGTGTGGACTTGTTGGGCTGAAGGGCCTGTTTCTACACTATATGGATTCTATGGAGGTTCTATCTCTCAGTCACAGGGCACTATCAACTGTACACACATTGTGTTGATAAATAATACAGCTATTTTCATCAATAGAAAAGGATTCCACTGGTGATTATTGGTACCATATGTTAGAGGTAGGCACCATGTACCTGACAAACTGTCTATATTCCTATATTCTTGAGAACTCAGGTTCCCACTTTATTTCAAGGCCTGGATGCCCTACAATGATGGCTGCTGAGAGATAACGATTTTACTTTCAATCATGGCTGACTGAGGCTGAGGATCGTTACACGGGGGTCACTGGTGGAGCATACAGTGGTCTGCTGAAGATGAGAATCCAGTGCTTGGGTCCATCAGCAGTGGCCTTGCAGCATACCCCAGACAGAGTGTGCTGCAGAATCCTTCCATGCTGCGCTCTGCACAACTGGAGCTGGCAAGGAGGGGAAGTGATGCACTCAGAAGAGCTGGTAGAGTGGCAGCCATTTTTGAAGGAGGAACATGAGGATGCTGAGCTGGAGGAACATCACCCTCAGCATGACAGAACGGTGTAGCATTAGGTACAACAAGCCAGAAAGGACTTGATTGACGCCTGGTTCCAATTGATGTGTTGGATGAAGTAATCACTCGTTGACTTTAAATTTCCTTTTGCTTGAAATGAAGTGACAAGTACTTCCACCATTGATGAGTACATGGTAGTGTAAAAGTGACAACATAGAGACATGGTTCGTGTACAATGAGATGAACAGCAGGGGATTACGTGAAAGGATTCACTCGAGTTCACAGAGAGAAACCCTCCATGAATATCCCCCAAAATTGACACTTTGCTGATTCTTTTGGTAAAATTCTGCCAGCAGACTTTTAATTTTAATAAATTTGTATATAGTAATTAAGTATAATTATGACACAATAAAATATTAGCAGAAGAAATTTAAATGAACATAAGGAAGCCACATTATTTTGGGTTGTTTAATTGTTATGCCAGTAGGAATTTACTGATCGCATTCTTACTTCCATGTGCAAATCATTTATGACAGAAAATACTTTCTCTTGCAATTCAAATTGTAAGTCTTATTTTATGTAAATTGTTAGCCATAAGTAAGAAATAAAGTTGTATTTATATAGCAACTTTAGTGTTGTAATACATCTCAAGGGACGTCATAGGACTGTCAAACAAAATATGACACCAAACCACATAAGGAGATACAAGAAGGATGAAACATTTGGTTAAAGAGGTAGATTTTAAGCAGCCTCTTAAACAGGAAAGAGAGGCAGAAATGTTTATGAAGGAAGTTCCAGAGTTTAGGGCTTTGGGAGCTGAAAGCATGGCTGCTAATGATGCAGTGGTTAAAATCAAGGATGTGCAAGAGCTTGGAATTAGAAAACCACAGATTTACTCAGAGGATCGTAAAGCTTGAAGAGATTGCAGAGACATGGCGATGTGAAGCTGTACAGAGATTTAAAAACAAGAATGAGATCATTATGTAGATAGAAAAAGCATAGCAATGAATTATGCTAATTCAATTTGATTTTCCTACATTATAACTTATAACATATCAGTCTGACTGATGTAAAGTTGTCAGGCATTGAGATTCCTAATTTCAGTGCTCAGTAATGCATATTGTAAAACATTTTGGAATGCAGGAGTTTCAGCCCCATGTAAACCATAATTTAATTAATTAAACCTCTTCTTCACACATCATTCTATACCCTACAAGAGATCATGTAACACTAGGTGAACTTCAACAAACTTACTAAAGTCACTGCAGCTGAGAAGTGACCCTCCGCTGTGCTGTCATGCGTGTCATACTCAGATTTGCAACCATTTTGTCACTCGGTAATGGATATGAATGAAATGATTGCAAAGAAATCTTTTCCCCCACCTCCCTTTGACAGTCCACATTATAATTATACATTAAGATACACTGATGACCGTGCATATATCTGCAAGGACTGGAGTAATCTGCTCTATAATATTCAAAATAATAAATTGCAGGCATACTGCAGTGCTACATTTGCAGAAAATCTACCTCAACTTCGATTAACAACCTATATATAACAGGCATCAAATTTGCAATAAAATACTGATCAATAAAACTTTGTAATATTGTTGTTAAAAGCAACATATTTCAGGGGTTATCAACCCTTTTAAAATAAAGGGATTTCATCTTTACACTATGTCACTTAAATCATTAAAATGTTTGTGTGTACTATTATAATCAGACAGTAAATTATAGCTATTGGATGTATTAGGAATGCTTGGTTTGACCTCATAATTCAAGGTTTGTCATGGCTACAGAAAATGCTTGTCTAACAATCTGTTGATTGCAAGTCTGGAGCAGCTGTGAACATTAATTGGAAGCGATGAAGGCGAGGTGAGAACCACACTGAATTCATATCAAATTGTCATTTACCTAATGGAAATCTGCAGTTTGCCTTTTGTGTTGATATCCTTAAAACAATGTTTCTATTAAATAAAATAATTCAGTCTGCTGTTATCTGTATCTCATTTTAATAAATTCCAGCAGTGGCTAGAACATACAAGGTTTGTTGGTGTTTTCCCATTATAAAGTCACTGCAATAGGGACTCTGAAGCTTTGTCTTTCCATGTTTAATACATTCTTTGTGAATCCTACACAATTTTTCAGGTTAGACCTGTGTGCCTTGGGTAATTTGACAGTCTGGATACCACAGCTGCACCAGTTTAACTGCTTACAGTAGTAAAGGACAATGAACAGGCAGCTTGGTGGGAGACCACAGAAGTAGTGTGTCTGTCTTCATGAAAAACTAGCTTTCCATCTGCCCTGCAGTCTCCTGTGGGCAGTACACAAAACAGCATTTACCTTGACAGCTATACAGTGCCCATGACCTATCTGCAGGTTGCTTTATTTGTTCCTTAGTACATTTTCATGCCTATAACCTATTTGTTCGTTCCTTGGTTCAAAGGCAAACTGCTTTGTTAGTGGAGGGTAACTAATGGAACACAAAACAATTCAATAAAGAAGAAACATTGATGTCCAAATAATCAAGCAATATTAGAATGGCAAAATGTGTGGTGTGAGTACTGGTGCTGTATCGTAGGCATGAAATTGCAATGTATATATAATCTATATCATTTACCTCCATAGGCAATGAAAGAGTAATATATCCTGCTTTTCTTCCTGTTTTCACTTGAACCCCAGATGAACCTTAAAGTGATGAAGATTAAGAACTATTTTCTTGATCAAACATTCATTGTAAAATTGATAGTTTCTGCACTTCAGATTGGACATTTTTCTAAATCAAAAATGTTGATGACTGGTAATTGTAAAGGAAAAGTATTGAATACAGAATTGCAAGAGATTGTTTGTTTAAAGTTGTCTCAACAGTTTTTCAAACTTCACTCTACTTGCAATCTCAGCAGCCAATTTGGCAATGGCAAGGAATTCTTAACAGGGCAGCACCTGCATTTCACATGTGGTAACTTTTGTAAACTGCTGCTTTTTAAAAAATGGCAATATCCTGTTTGTTTTGGGAACTCTTAAAGCATTATTAACAAATATAAACAGCATATGGTTCCTCTTAAAAACTTGTGCCCATTATGTAATTCTGCCAAGTGAAGTCAACAGCATGAAAACACTAAAATATTCAAATAATATTTTATCCTTCCAGAGCTCTTAAAAACAAATACTTTACAGGAACACATTCTTTATTTTTCCAAAGAGCCAAAGTCAGCTTTTACAGGTGACTGTGGTGCAAGTGGGAAGAATTTTGTTTAGATTGGAGTTATGGTGGATTTGAATTGAAGCTTTAACCATTTAACAGGCTCTAATTTTATGCAATTCAAAAATTCAGTACGTGAGTTTGAAAGCATGTCTGTTGTGTTGCCTTATGTTTAGAATATTTCTGAAGAGGCATAATATTAGTCTCAATTATCGCAGGGATTTGGCAACTTTCCAGAAACAGTTCTGGGAACAATTTTGATCATTAGCTGTGTAAACTGGGACTTTGCCAGGAACATTTCTAGGACCTGAGAGGGTAATTAGTTATTGACTGATAAACAGTGTTGGAACTGAGGGCACATCATACCTCTCAGGTCCCAAGTCCAGAGAGCTTTTAGAGATTCTCTATTCCATTTGGTTGAAGTTAATTTGTGTCTCCCTTTGTTGATTAACTTATCTCTTCCCAATTTGCACTGAATTTATTTTTTTCAATGTAATATACTTTAGATATGTAGGTAATTTTGTCTGATTCACAAAGTAGCATGATTGTGTGTGGTGCATCTAAAGCACTACATTTTTTTCTGTGGTAGGACATGTGTTGGCACTTGTGGTTTCTACCAAATCTGAGTTGGGGATCATGAAATGAAGTGTATTTTCTCTGAGAGAGAGATGGAGAAAGGTATAATTGGGAGGTCAGTTGACGACAACTGCTTCTGTGCCCATGCTATCCCTCGCTGAATATGTAAAAGGACTCATTTGCTTACTCTGTCAACTCAAACAATGATTCATGGCATCGGGGACCTAATAGTTCCAGAATTCTGCAAAATTAACTACAGCAGATATGTTAAATTGGATATATTTTGTCTTGCTGATATTAACAAAGCAAATTTGCTGAGTGACTTTAAACAATCAGTAATTATTTCAGTATTGCTTATACATTAGATTTATTAACCATCTCAGCCTTCCACAGGCACAGAGCAGATCCAAATGAAGTGTATTTCTTTAAAACATTGTTCTCAATTTCTCAATACTTTCCTGGGAACTCCATGACCAGCGCTAAGTGGTTCTCAGCAAACCTGTTTCAGGAGGATGCCAAGAAAGTGCTATTGCAAACAATATTTAAGAAATATTCTAAAGAAGGGTCACCAGACTCAAAAATTGTAGTTTTCTCTCTACAGATGCTGCCAGGCCTGCTGAGTTTCTCCAGCTATTTCTTCTTCTGTATTTGTTTAAGAAATAGGCTGCCATCATTTTGTTTTGAGTAATTAAGTGATATTTTTGTTTAGTAATGTTTTAAATGCCCAATAATAATTCTTAAATAATAACATGATGAAGTTTTAAATAATACTCATAAAAGATCAGGAAAACTGTTGGAAATATGATGACTACAAATGTATTATTGATGAACCAAAAGTCACCAAGTCATCCTTTTTTTGTAGAATATCAACAACTGTGTGGTATGTATTTATTTCCGTGGCTTTCAATTAAATTGGGGACAGGGATTCTCCACTGGACTAACAATTTAGTTCAATGTCGGTCACCTTCATATAGCCTCACTGATGACAAGAATGGGAGTTCTAAAAAGTTAGCATTTCTTTCAAGGGCTGTTGCTTGTAAGTGTTATACAAGGCAGAACTCCAATGTATCCCTGTCGGCACATAATTATAACAGCAACCATGCAAAGGAACAAGACTGCTTCTTATGAGATTCTGCTCAGTGAGATTGTGGAAAATAGAATTGATATTTTTGAAAGGGAGGAGCAAATTCTGATCAAGAGCCAGTGATAAATGCTTGAGTAGGTTTGAAAAGACAATCTGTACAATCCATCGTGTCTCTCTATCACAAATCCTACTGAAAACTGACTCTCCTGGGCTGGTGAGGAATGATAAGGTAAGAGAACTCACAACTGGCTACTTTCATGGCATGGAACACAGGAATGGGAGAAAGTTATTTAGGCCCTCCAACTGCATCTTCCTTGAGGAACAGCAGTTCACCATGAAAGAAATGACTAATCCAGAGCAATCTGCCATGCAGATTTCAGTGACATCTGACCTCAGGCAGAGCTCCTACAATCAAGGTACAAAATATTGCGGGATCAAACTGAGAAAGGCATAACACAGGGTTTCATTGAGCTCGGGTTACCTAGTAGTTTGCTCCACACAGCGTGTTTAAATGGATGTTCAGTTGTAGGAGAATAGTCAATGTTGCTATGTACAATTGACTTCCATCTGACAGTAATGTCACCCTGTTTTACCCATCCGACTGTCACTTGCTATGCCAGATCATACATACATCTAGGCAACTTCCACAGCATGGAACAAGCAGTTGAAGAGCTATATTAGGACCCAACACAAAGGTCTAAGGCACTCCTGTCCCAGGAGACATGGACTGAGTACCAACTGCCACGTGGGAATCATATGAATGGAGCCCTAGGTGAGGAAATAGAGGACACACACCATAAGCTTTCATAAGCAAACAGCAGCAGGTCAAGGCATTTAGGTTACTCATAAATGACTGAGATGTGTGAGCCTTATTTGAATTAACTGATCGTGCGGATGCAACAAAGTAAGATAGCAGTCAAGAAAGGACGTAATAGTATGTATGAAATAATGAGAATACGTTATGGTTCAATTTTATTGTGAGCATGTAGAGATTAATATTTGTAAGTGGGGCAACAAAAATATTAATGTTCTTACTAATAGTGGTCTGCCTTAAGACTCGACTTGCTTGATTGCTTGCAAGTGTGCCTTCAGACTCAATTTCAGCACCTTCCTTTGATAAGCCTAATTGGGCTTCTTCTTTCACTTGCCCATTTCCCTTTGAATAGCAGAGTCATGCAGTAGTCAGAGGAGTATGGCAATCGTAGACATATTGTCAAAACCATAATGCAAAACTTCCAGGTTAATGCAAAGATTAGAAACTTTGTGGTATCGTTCAAATACTCCTTTCTACCATGATCCAAAAGCAATGATTTCTCATTTTTATGTGTCTAAAGAGAATCTAATCTCCATGCTATTACAATAACTGTAGTGGCACAGTTAACTGTGCAATGAAACCAACCATCACTGCAACCATGAAAGCAGACCTTCATATCTACAATTTTATGACTATAGACACAGACTAATTGCATGAATGGCAATTTAATCTCTTTTTTCTTCAAGAAGATGACAGGATTGGGGACGGGAGGCAATCTGTCCCCATGCATTTATTCTTCTATATTAAGGACCTAGGACTGGGTTTGCAGGGCTAAATATTAAAATTTTAGATAGAGTCATAGAGTTATACAGCATGGAAACAGATCCTTCGATCCAACTCGTCGATGCTGATCAGATATCCTAAACTGATCTAGTCCCATATGCCAGTATTTGGCTCATATCCCTCTAAACCCTTCCTATTCATTTATCCATCCCGATACCTTTTAAATATCATAATTTTGCTCGTCTCCACCACTTCCTCTGGCAACTCATTCCATATACACACTATTAAAGAAAAAGTTAGTGATAGAGTTCAAGAGAACATTGACATCACGGTGGAATAGACAAACATATAACAGATAAAAAAAATTCAGGAAAGTGTGAAATTGTGAATATTTGCAGGAAGAACAAGTAGATAGAATATAAAATTAAGGATGCAATGCTAAATGGGATCCAGGAACAGACAGGCCTGAAGGTATAAGTGCTCAGAATATAGACCAGTTTGAGAAAGTGCTTAATAAGACATATGAAATTCTGACCTTTATAGAGGCAGAGAGAAAAAGTTAAACAGGCAAGTTATGATGAATCTTTATAAAGACTACCTTATACTCAACTACATTATTGTTTCCAATTCTGGGCATTACACTTTTGCAAGGATATGAAGTCTTTAGAGAGGGTGTAGATAAGAGTAGCTCTGGGAATGAGAAGTTATGAGAATAGATTGGAGAAGTGAGAGTTAATACAGTGTGGAACTGGAGGACCACAGCAAGTCGACGTTTTGGGTTTACACCCTTCATCAGGACCGGATGGAGGAGTGTTCCCATTGCAGAAGAGAAGGTGGAGAGGAAATTTGAGTGAGGAGTTCAAAATGTTGATTGGCAGCAACAGAGTAAATAGGGAGAAATTGTACCCATGGGGAAAGGATTGAGAATTGGAGAACAATAGGTAGCAAGAGTGACATGAGGACAATAACACTTATGCAATGAGTGATAAGGATCTGGAATATACTACCCAAGGGTATCATGAAGCAAAAAAAGTCTAAACTTTCAAAAGTGAACTTTAAAAGTACCTAAAGTGAAAAAGAAAATGCAGAGGGAGGGGAGTAGGAGCAACTGAGTTGTCCTTGCAGAGAGTCAGCATATAAAATGGCCTCCTTTTCTGTTCTAAGCAGAGAATTCATAAGGCCCATTAGTCATGGTCTGCATTTTAGGGAAAACCCAAACTAAGAAGAAGTTATTGTTGACTCATTCAAATGTATCTTTTCATGTGAAAGCTAGTTAGCCTTGGACCACAAAACATGTATGTCAAGATTTATACATCAGTGCACTGTTGGTTTTAATGCCATGTTTAAAGCTTGCTGATGAAATTCAATGCATTCCTGGCTTGGAATACGTGAAATGTAAACAAGTAACTTGTGTTTCAAAGTCTTTATGTAGAAGTAGTGTATAAAATGGCCTGTTATGGAATAAATGTTGATGTTCATTGGCTGATAAACAGGCTGAGATTTGTTTACCTGATGGGACACTATCCCGAGTCATTTCATCAGCATCAACAGCATTAGTCTGACCAATCATAAGATCAGCCCCAGTAGTCTTTAATAATCGCCAATTCTATGCCATAGTGCATATAGCTAAACTCTGCATCGCTAAGCACAACAGTTGCATTTGGATCTTACAGCAACATTACATTAATCATATTCAATGAATTAATCTGGAATCGTCCACTGATCAGAAACTTTAAGTATTTACCACATTCTTTATAAATACAAATGTTCAAACAGCTACATTAAATACTGGGGGTAATGCAGGGAGGAAGGTATGTGCTGCTACTTTTGTATTTAAATGGTTCCTGAAGCTTATTTGAATCATCTCTTGGCTCAAAGATAATCTGAATTCATTGGAGACAGGGAGGCATAATAACATCACATTCTTGCCTGAAGACTAACCAGCAGGCTACATTTGGGCCTGTGTACTAAGCATGAGGTACAAATATGCCATCTGGACATGGGACGGCAATAGGGAGGTGTACAGGTGAAAGCCTGAGGCCTATGTCAGTGTTTCCCAAAGAAGCTGTATTTAAAAACAGATGTTATGTGCTCTTTGTATGGAGCCAAATTGCTCTGGAGGCTAAATGTATTCATTAGTGACTGTAACAGTATTTGTAACAGAAATATTTGACCTTGAGGACGACGGCAGCTCTGAATCATGTTTGTTTTTATTTGCTTCTTGCTGATGCAATACGAGAAAACAGATTTAAGGATAATTTGTTAAAAAAAAATGCTAACAGTGTTACTTCCCTGTAACAAACTGTTGGCTGTCAATCAACGAGCTTGCAGCGAATAATGTCGCAATCATTAATCCTTCAGTATGGATGTCATCATATATTAGTTACTCGTAACAGCATGGCATTTATGTCTGCTGTCAAATTCATCACTGACAAAAAAAAAGAACAAAAATATTACAAAACTACCTACCTTAAAATTCCTTAGAGGAAAATTTCAATCTGCAAGTGCTTTGCTTTTGTGGTTTATGAATCATCTGAATCCCAAGATGCAAAAACAGATCCGAGAAACCCATTATTCTCTTATACCAAACATGTAGAATAGGATCAAAAAGGAAGTATTTCTCTTTTATATTAAGCAATATGTTTAAACTTAGGATTCAACACTCTATCTGTGTGTGGTCATATTTAACTTGAGAGCTGACTTTATCAAACCATGTTTTCCATGACAATGTAATCTTTCACACTTATTGTTGACAAAGAATTTTTAATACTTGAGAATTCATTTGAAATCAGCAAAAGGAAATGAAGTCACAAAACCAGTAGAGTTTATAAAACAGTATACACAGAAGAGAGTCAGAGGAGGGTCTTTTAAAAATGTAAATGCACATCTGACAGACATAATGGAGATGCTAAAGTACAAAGAACTTTAAAAGAGACTTTACAGCAGCTTCAAATGACATTCTAGGAAGAAACCACTACTTTTGTCTCAAATATCATTTAATATCTCAAGTTTAAAGAGTGCTGTTTTTGTTTTATGACAGTAACTATTGGAAATAAAGTACATCTTTTAATGTTTGATAAAAACATAAATAACTTGGAAAAAGTGAACAAGAAGTTGTTCATTCTCATTGAGACACCTGAATGAAGGATGAAGGCAGAGAGGAGTTTGGCACACATCAGGGCTACAGTTTTTCTACAGAATAAAAGGAGTCACAAATAGAATAATCAACTAAATAGCTGGAAATCTGGAATTTAAAGAGAAATACTGGAGAAACTCAAGAGGTCTAGCAATACCTGCAGAGAGAGAAAACAGAGTTAATATTTCAAGCCCGATAAGACTCATCTTCAGAATGCCGTTTTTCTTTTCTGGAAAGGAAGGGTCTAAGAGTTAGTGCAAGAAAGAAGTCAATTGTCAGATGACAATATCACATTCCTTATCAGCAGGTTTGATAACAAAGTCAGGGTTAGACGTGAGAGAATGGAGTGCAACAAGTTCAGAGGGAGAAAGGTTAGAGTGGGTGGGGGGAGCAGAGATATTAAAATGGCTAATGTCACATCAACAGTTCTCAACGATGAGATCAAGTGCAGGTAAAATGTCAGAGGGATGGGTTCAGGTTGTAAACACAGAAACATAGAAGATAGGAGCAGGAGGAGGCCAATCGGCCCTTTGAGCCTGCTCCGCCATTCTTCACAATCATGGCTGATGATCCAACTCTATAGCCTAATCATGCTTTCTCCCCATAACCTTTGGTCCCATTTGACCCAAGTGCTATATCTAGTCTCCCCTTGAATGCATTCAATATTTTGGCATCGACTACTTCCTGTAGTAATGAATTCCACAGGCTCACCATCCTTTGGGTGACGAAATGTCTCCTCATCTCCATCCTAAATTATCTACCCGGAATCCTCATACTGTGACCCCTGGCTCTGGACACACCCATCATCAGAAACATCCTCCCTGCATCTACCCTGTCCAGTCCTGTTAGAATTTTATAAGTCTCTATGAGATCCCCCTCATTTGCCCAAACTCTCTAGTGAAAACAATCCCCACCTAATCAATCTCTCCTCATACGTCAGACCCGCCATCCCCGGAAGTAGCCTGGTAAATCTTCGCTGCACTCCCTCGAGAGCAAGAGCATCCTTTCTCAGAAAAAGAGACCAAAACTGCATGCAATATTTCAGGTGTCTCACCAAGACCCTGTACAACTGCAACAACACATTCCTGCTCCTGTACTCGAAACCTCTCGCAATGAGGGCCAACATACTTTTTGCCTTCTTTACCGCCTGCTACATCTGCATGCTTACCTTCAGCGACTGGTGCACAAGGACACCCAGGTCCCGCTGCACACTCCCCTCTCCCAATTTACAGCCATTCAGGTAGTAATCTGCCTTCTTGCTTTTGCTTCTGAAGTGAATAACCTCACATTTATCCAAATTATACTGCCTCTGCCATTGATTTGCCCACACACCCAACATGCCCAGATCTTGCTGAAGGATCTCTGCATCCTCATCACAGTTCACCCTCCCACCCAACTTGGTATCATCTGCAAACTTTAAGATGTTACATTTTGTTCCCTCATCCAAATCATGAATATATATTGTAAATGGCTGGGGTACCAGCACTGATCCCTGTGGCATCCCACGAGTTACTGCCTGCCAATTTGAAAAGGACCCATTAATTCCTACCCTTTGCTTCCTATCTGCCTACCCGTTTCCTATCCATCTCAATACACTTCCCCCAATCCCATGCGCATTAATCTTGCACATTAATCTCTTATGTGGGACTTTGGCAAAAGCTTTCTGAAAGTCCAAATATACAACATCGACTGGCTTCCCCTTGTCAACTCTACTAGTTACATTTTCATAGCATTCCAACAGATTTGTCAAACATTATTTCCACTTCATAAATCCATGCTGACTCTGTCTGATCCTGCCACTGCTTTCTAAATGCTCCGCTATAAATGCTCTTTTGTGGGAAAGTATTAGAGATGGGTGAAAAGGCCTGTATGGCAGGGAGCAGACTCCTGTCCAAAGAAATGGCACAGAGGTGAAACCATTGGAAGAAGCTTTTAACATCATGTCATCCAATACATTCATTGAGGTGGGGTGTAAGGGATAAAACTAAGTCATTTGTTAAGCACAGATCATTTGGTTTCAGAGGTTATAGTGAATACACAGCAAGAGGTGAGATTAGAAGGAAAGATAGAGTCAGAGGAAAAGGGAGGGGAAGAAGAATTCAGAGGGGTGTCAGTGCCATGAGGTTTTGGAGCTTGTGTTCCTTAACATTTAAACATCTGCTTCTTGTTAAAGCATCAATTGCTCATTGTTGCCAAAACCATTTTGGTTTCCTGCCACTGGGTGCCATATTCTCACTGTGTGCCTGGTCAAACACAGCTGACAGTCTCCCTTGAAGAAAGTCCAAACAAAAAATTTGCATCTACTTCTGGGAATTAACAAGGGCTGCTTGCCTTTAAAACAGCAACAGAATTACAGCCAATGAATGATGGGTCTCCACCCAGCTCACATTTATAGGAAACAAATGTCAATTCAGTCCTGAGATAACAAGGTGTAGAGCTGGATGAACACAGCAGGCCTAGCAGCATCATAGGAGCAGGAAGGCTGACGTTTCTGCTGCTCTCCAAGCTCTTCAGTATCCATCTCACCACCTCTTTGCCTGATCCAGTTGTGCAGGGCAACAGCATGCAAGGATTATGCAGCACACTCTGTCTGGAATGTATTGCAAGCAACACCCCCTACCACCCCACATCAATCAAAATCTTGGAACCTCATCTTCAGGATGATCATCTGAACTACGATGGTCCTGGTGGAAGAACAGCCTGTACTACATCTACACTCAGCCCCAGTTAGGGAGTTGAGTACCAGAGTTATCAGCCATGGTTGCAGAGAGTAACCCTTGTCTCCAAGTAGCCATCTTTCTATCGCATCCAGCCATCAAATTGAAGCAGGAAAAGGAGAATTCTCAAAGATATAGGTATCATGGCAGCTCCCATGGTACGTGATGCACACTCGTAAAATCTGGTACCGTTGATCATAGATGACAACTACATTGATGGAACTGAACCCATTTCAGTTGATGAGGTCGGCTACCTTACGATATGGCAGTCTCAGCGCAATGTATGTACAGTCTACAGAACCCTGCGCCTGGGAGAACCAGCTGTGTTAGCAAAGTCCACTACCTGGGCTGTAGCACTAACCTTTCCAATGGGGAAACTAGATGAAATGGTGTGATCTGGTCCAATAAATCTCTGTACTGTAGATTGAGAGATCCCACATCAGGCCCCAATCGATTCTTGGAAGCAGCCAGTCATATAAAATAAAGTGTGGCTGTCGCCTTGACAGCCACCAGGCTAGGATGCCATTCCACCTTGCCCCCTCCCATGCCCCCTTCACATCCAATGTGCTGCAGGAAAATGTCATAAATGTCCCAGCATTCTACTTCAGCAGCGATACTGCACTTCACTTCTCTGGTGGAAATAACAGCAAGATCTATACACTCTTGGGTCCTGTACCTCCTTTGCAGCCTGAGGGGACCTTCTACTATGACCTCTCCATATGGAGACGCTGGAATTGCTCTTGGTCCTGGCTCACTGATGCATCTGTTCCTCTAATTTCTCAGAGCCTTCCTCATGCAGCAGCCACAGCAATGATAACATCTACTGACACTGGGTGCTTTGGTCTGAGTTCCAATGAACCTGTGTGGGGAATATCAGAAACAAACAGGATCTTAGTTTTGTGAGCAGTCAGTATCTGCAGCACACACAAATGACAATTTAACACACTTTTCGACGCAGTGGAATACAGGAATCCTGCCAAAGTGGATCTCTACATGGAGCTCAAACAATTTAACCTTATTGTTGTGGATGCTGCACAGCCAGTATGCAGTAGGATTGTGTAAATTCAGCATGATTACTGAAACCTTATTGCTCAACCCTCCACCCGCACATTACCCAAGAAAGGCAACATTGCATCTAAAAGCGTGTTACCAAGTACGTACAGTTCAATGTGAAAGTAAAATAGTTCCGTGTCCTTGTGCAGCCTGTGCGACCTTGGCTTATGATTGTGTGAATTAAGAGCCGCAGGTGATTCTTGGAAGGTCACCTGTGATTCTTTCTGTTTCACAGAGATGGCTGTGATTAATTTGTAATGACCAATGACATGGTCACTGTTTTTTGTGACCAGGACTTGTATTTAAAATATTTGCCCCCTGAATGTGGTGCACATGTGGAATTTACAGATTTTCATCTGATTTCAAGGTCAATGTTCTCTGTCTTAACGTGTGTTATGTAAGTGCCCAATGAATATATTTGCCCCTTGAAAGACCTCACATCACTCACAGATAGAACCTATAACATTAGACAGGGAAAAATAAAACACTTACTATGTCCACTCCAGGTGTGGTAGTGACCGTTTTTCATTTTCATTGTCTATTTGCTATTCAGATGATAATGGAAGACAGCACAGGTCACATCTCACAGCATGAATCACAAGCTTAACATGACAATCTAGGTGATCTCCCAAACCTCATCTTCTGAACCGTCTTGAACTCCCTGTTAACCCCAAGAGGTTTGAATTTCCATTTGTTCCTTCACAGTTTTCTTTATTTCAACCTTCATCTCATCACTTTACCCCCGATCCCAGGACTGAAGCTGAGTTATTTAACAATCGTGATGCACTGCTCCCCCACAAAAACCGATGGCCTCCAAAGGTTTATTCTGTCCCATCCTTATATATTGTGTTTTCCCCTGAACAATTTACTGCCCCCTCAGTATCCCAGCATGCTGGCTCCAAGCATCCTGCCAGGAGTTGAGATAACTGCAGCTCAGGCAGGAATAACCCCTCAAGTGTTCATTAATCGATCACTTAAGGCCTTCAACTGTTCATGAAGTGGGAAGTCCGAGCTTGGATCTTCCCATCAAAATTTAAGCCAATTGGAGGCAGGAAGGCAGTGGGGATCCAGTACACCACTATCCCACCTAATTAAATTGTCTTCCCACCTCCATATCCACCACGTCCAAGACCAGATGATTCCTGCAACAAGTTTTGTATCCTGCTCATATTAATGCTCTTTTCTATCCCTATTACATAGGCTCATAATAAGAAAGTGAAATCAGTCATGTCTGATTAAAACAACAAATTTTATATGACATTGTTTTACCAAAGCTAGAGCTACGCTGTGAGCTGCTAAGTTGAATAAGCAGATTGTTTAGAAACTAACTTTTTCTTAGCAAGACATCTGTTTGCCTGAGTTTTGTTTCAAAAAAATGCTAATACACATGAACCAGCTTACGTTACATCTTCTCTAATGTAACAATTATTATTTGAACAGTACTACATATTACTAAAGGATTTTATTCAAATAACATGTTTGAATTCAAGAATTTTGGTGACAGTTTTCTCTCCAAGCTCAAATGATTGTACATTAAATATTTTTAGTACCTACTTCCCACTTCTAAATTTATCATTTTCCTTCTGTGCTTACAATCTGAGCATAAACACAATAGAACATAAACACAACAGAGTATAAGCACAATAGGGCATTATCACAACAGAACATAAGCACAATAGATCATAAACACAACAGAGCATAAGCACAATAGATCATAAACACAACAGAGCATAAGCACAATAGGGCATAAACACAACTGAGCATAAGCACATTACAGCATAAACATAGCATAAACACAAGAGAAGCAGCTTCACCAATGAGAAAAAATTGCACACACTTTCTTTTTCACACTGGAAGAGAATGGAATGGATTAGTAAATAATGTGACAGGTCTTAATTTCAAAATAATATAGATGTAGAGGAAAGGTAAATATTGCAGTGCTTTGGACTAAGAAAGAATAACAATAAATTGTGCTCTGTTTGTAAAAAGAAAATATGGTAAGCACAGAGCATAGGAAATATGAGAGAAATAGAAAGACTGCAATGGAGAGTCAAAGTTTTTGATGACCCATAAGCGGTGTGAAGGGAATTGTTGAACATCTAGGAAAGATAAACGGAGAAAGGTGGGAGGAATTATCATGAGATAGTTTTTAGTTGCTTAAGGAACTATGACATGATAAGTTCTTAATAAAAACAAACAAAAGTTCTCATTTGTCTTTATACTTGGATCTGCATAAAGTGCTTTTCATTGTTCTTCAATAATATCTTCCGTCTTCTACAAACAAGGAAGTTTACCCTAAGAAGGGTACTGTACCACAGATATCACTTATTCTTGGCTATTCTAATTAAATGCGATTTCTTTACGTCTGAATCAAAAACAATCAGCCATTGGGATATCAGTGTCTAACTTGATACTGCTTCACCTAAAGTTACACATATGCCTTCGCCAGAACTGTCTGGATATCAGTTAGGAGTAGGAGACCTGGTTGATATTTCTACCCCTCTTTTCCAAGCTCAGGTGTGAGGTAGCCAATTATAGACTGTCTACAGTCACTGCAGCCAATTATAGCTCGTGTTGTGTCACTCCAACTGAGATCAGATCATCTATAAATCTGGAATTGAACCTAGAACCTTCAGATCTGTATGTCATACTTTGAGTTGTGACTTCACCAATTCATTCATTGAAGGAACTTTCATTTCTTTATGGTTGTGATTTCTGTTGACTTCACAGTATAGTTCTGCCACAGCAGAGTAGAATCATTTGCATTTGTTGTGTGATGTACAATTGTTGGTCTGTGGAACTTTAACCCTGCATATTTAGTGGGAAATAATAAACCAAAGACAGATATAAGCAATTAAAGTAGCAAACATTACTGAAATATGACCTTGCAATTATAGTATTGAATAATAACATATGAATTCTTCATAAAAACCGAAGGAACTGCAGATGCTGTAAATTGGGAACAAAAACGGAAGTTGCTGGAAGAGCTCAGCAGGACTGTCAGCATCTATGAAGAAGAATCAGAGTTAACGTTTCAGATCTAGTCACCCTTCCTCAGAACTGAGGAAGGAAGGTTCTGAGGAAGGGTCACCGGACCCGAAATGTTAACTCTGATTTTTCTACCCAGATGCTGCCAGACCTGCTGAGCTGTTCCATTAAGTTTTTGTTATAAATTCTTCATACAATTCATCCCAAATTCTTTTCTGTTTCAGAAGATGCATTAATCCTTCTAAAATAGACTCTATCCAGCTTCATCCCTATCTTTCCTGAAAAGACTGATTTATGGTGGTGTATGGCATCATACGTGCCAACTTCTGATACCTAGTTCCAAATCATCATTTTTGTGTATATGCTATCCAGTGACTGATTCAAGGGGTATCATTAACATGCACAATCAGTCTCATATACATGCACAGACATCATTTTTTATATCCCCATATTGACTATTTCTTCAATGCCTTCTTTTCAAACCAGAAAGCAATATAGTTTTCACTCCTTTTCAAAATTTGGAACTTGCTTTCTTTCTTTGCATTGCCAAAACATGTTAATGCAGCTCTTTCATTAGCATTTGGCTTTAGATTCTGCTGCAGCATGTGTGAAAGCCATGAGGACATGCACAGTGCAACTTCAATTACACCAATGAAGTTGATTTCATTTGTTGTTGGAATTTGGAAGAGTTGGGATTTGGCACAGAAACAGAAATTTCAGAATATTGTGCCAGGATAGTCTTGCTTAAATGATGTCTTACTTGATGTATTATTGGGGGAATTGAGGAGATGGAGAAATACATACTTTGACAAAAAGAAAGAAACCTGCTGCTGCTACTGTTGTCACAGGGGATGCTACAAGCCAGGCATGGTCATTCTCGTCCAGAAGGTCAGTTGCAGGAAAATTGGTCCATGCTCCTGGCTTCTATGCATGAAGTGATTAAATAGCCTAATCAGGACAAGAACATTACATATAGTTGCACATTCACTTAGATTTTGCTGTGCACATCATTTCCCATCCCTTACTTCTGGCTTAATTACAACGTCTACTTAACAAAGTCCCAAATCACACCCTCTTTCAATGCACTTCCTCCTGCTCCAATGTATTCATCCACCCAGCACTCGCACATATTGTTATGGATCCCGATTCTTTTCTCTGATGGCTATCATTGGCAAATATATTATATCCATCAGATGGACATATGCCGTTGCACTCATTCACAGACCTGTTCTTTCCTTTTTGTAATTTAAAGAAGAAAGTTCAAAACATAAGAGAGATGATGAGAAATGGAGATGATCTTTCAGATTTCCCAATTGACAGTACTGGTGGAGGAAGCCTGGAGATCATTGGTACCTTAGCATTTCTAATCATCAGAGCTAGGGAAATGGGTTGCCCAGCAACCAGGAGACAAACTTCAATACTAATGGTCATGACAAAAAAAAAGTTGTTAAATATTATGATAACTTTAGTAAGAAATTATTGATGTCAGCTACTATCAGTCATGGCAGCCTCTATGTCCAGAGAAACATTGCTCTTCTCTGAGGTCCAAAAGGCAGTGCTTCTGCCTGCAGACCCTGTTTCACAGGTAAAGTGTCCTGTGAGTTCGACTGCTCCTTTCTCTGAGGCAGACACTTAGATAGTCAGATCACTTCTTAATTAATTCAGTGCACAATAAGCATGCTCACAACCTGAGAACAAATCATCAGTATTTATAAAGTTGACAAATTTGCATTGAATTTATGAATCCAAATCATTACTATAAATTAGAAACAGTACCAGGCCCAAAAAAAGCAACCCCAGCACCCCATTCAACTCTGCTACATAATCTCGTCAAACAAGTACGCGTTATCATACACTCTTTGGCCAATTGTTCATTCACAAGTTGTTCACTAAATCCTCACAACTTTAAATGTAATTGGTAATTGTGCATATGAAACTTCAGACTTCTACAAAGCATTTGGTCAGTGTCTTCATTTGTAGAATCTCCCACAGCCCTCAGCCCAAATCCTAAAAGAGACGAAGAAGATTGCTCAGGCAAGACCTTCATCTTTGAAAGGTGTGCTGACTGTTCTTTACTGGATTGTGGTTGTTTGACAGATAATCTTTGAGCTAATTCCAAACAATTATCACACAGAATTAAAGTAAGACCAAGACACCTGTGATTGTCTTTATCTGTTTTCCGATTCTTTTCGAAAACAGGCTGGTGTATTTCATATATAGTACAAACAGGGAGAAATGGCAAATTGTTCCATAGTCTTACATCAAAAATGTCCTTATAGGAACAATTTCTACACATGAATACAGAGAAGCCGAAGGAAAAGCATTGGGAAACTTGCTTAATAACAGCCTGAATATGTTTTGAGTCCACTGGCACTGTTCCAGTCAATTAGAATTCTTTCCTAGCTTCACCAGTAGTTCAATTATATTGAATGGGTTATTTGTATTTATTATATTAATGGCAAAGCTATCAGGAACAGGATATGAATAGATTAAACTGAAAATCTCCTTCTAATTAAGATACTATGGTGATGATATAATATCTACAGTGAAGTCGGCTTGGTGGCTAATGAATTCTATTTTCTTTCTCTCCCCAACAAACTTCCAATCGTTGATTCAGCCTTGGAGAATGTAACCACTGTTGTACTTCACTTGTTCTAAAAATCTCATATCTCTTTAGGAAGAAAATATAAGTGACACTGGCAGCATCAACCAAGCAAGATAATATACAACCTGCAGTAAAATTTCATGAGCTCTGCCCTCAAGTGAAATAAAAGTCCATATTCCATTGAAAAAAATCAGCTTTCTTTTAGTATGCATGCTACAAAATTCAAAAATCAATAATTTTTGTTTCTCTTTCTTTGTTGAAGCAAAAGTTTTCAAATCTGCATTGTGAAGGCACACTGTGAAAGCGAGGAGGACCCAACTGATAATATGATTCTGGATGTCACTACCATGCCATCAAATTACAGAATTATTGACTTTGAATTATTGCACACACTACCTATGAGTGCATTCACTTTATAATTTGGTTGATTAATTAAGACTTTTTTTTAGAGCTGTTTCCCAATTTTTTTCACCTTCTGCCATTACTGCCCTCCTTTAGCTGAGAAAGCAGGCATTTGATTTATGCAACCCTTTGTAATTCCAATCCTACTGCCTCTTGCAGTTTAGCCAATAAAGGTTTGTACTTGCTAATAAAGTGTCACGGTTTCCCATTCCACTTCTGTCAGCCTTCCGAGTTGGAGGCTCAGTGGACATCAGGCAGAACTGGAAGGTAGCTGGAAGATTTCAGCATCTGTCACTGCTGCCACTTCAAGCCTCCACTGAAGTGGTGCAAAGTGAATATCTTAATTGGACCACGCGATATATTTTCCAATCTTAAGTTAGAAATGGATGATAAAATAAAAAAAAGCGAATATATTACACAGTCTGGTAGCTGGACTGAAATTCCAAACTGTCAAGAATCAAATTTTTCCACTATACCTTATTTAAATACTGCTGCTCACTGAAAAGATTCCATACAGTTAACATAAAAATTCAGTTTCAGTGCTGCCACATATCTTTTCCCTATGTTATTCTTCTTATTTTATTCTATGTTTCCCCCTTGCCAGTTGCTCATCATTATGTATCGAAAACAGAGCATTCTGGAAGGGAATCCTCCATGATTAACATCAATATTACCCTTATCTGACAAGAAGTAGGTTCAACTCAAGCATGCTGAACTAGGCAGATTTGACCCAAAATGCCTCATCGTCTCTCAAGTGTGATGATCCATTTTAGGTTGAAAGGCAAGAAATCTGAGAGTTGAGTTTGTGCCCTTCTATGCAGAACTTCAAGAACAAAGCTGCTGAGCTTCATTTATATTATTGAAAATAGTCAGGACCCATATTTGCTAATTTTGATTGTGTCATTTCTTCTGGTGTACTTACATATTTTACCAAATACATTTTGAAAAGAACTAAAGGCCAAGTAAGTGGTCGAAGAGCTTCAGGGCAGAGGAGATCATGTGGCTGTAGTAACGGGTTTGTTTCAGTATGTGGTTGAAGAGCAACCCACTGAAGGCTGAGGACAGTGAGTCCTGGAGCAGTGTGAGGACAGTGAGTCCTGGAGCAGTGTGAGAACAGTGAGTCCTGGAGCAGTAGTACTACAGAAGCTGGTGCTTCAGAGGGCAGAGGTCTCTGAAATGATGCATACAATGATGCTGTCCTTTCCCGGCACAGCCCATGTTACATCCTGTGTTGAGAAGGGCACTCTCACGTGACATTAGTCGACATTCCAGATATTTCACTAAAGGCTAGATAGTGACATAATTTAGCTGTTCCAACTGATTTAACACACAAATTCTAAACTTGGACTCAATGTATTGAATTGAAAGAAGATGTGTTCCATTGTAAGAAGGAGCTCTCACCAATTTTATTTAAAGCAACAGCAATCCAACTTGTAGGTAAGGTGATTTTGACTAGCTATAGCAAGTTTTGTGGAAGTACTAAGGAGTGTTTTAGGAGGTGTTGTGGTGAGTTTCATAATTTGATGCTTCTCATCCATACGGGGACGTTGGGGATTTGACTGGTAACAATTAGGGAGGGATAAGGGGAACAGTGGCAGTTCCTCTGGGTCTGCTACAGAGAGGGCAGGCTCTGGGCTACGTGCTCTGTCAAATTGAAACTGGTCTCCTTTGTGATGTTGGAGAGAGACAGCAGGCTTCTACAGTAGGGCATCTAACCAATAGAGCCAGTATCTCAGTGTACACCTTCATCAGTGTTCTTCTGTATTCTGTCTCATCTAAATTGTCTTCAAGTCACCTGTAGCAGAACTTATCTGTAACCTCACCTTTTAATAAGCTGACAGAAACTAGGCATTTCTCTGGCCAGGCTAAAGTCCGCACACCCCGTAACTCACCCTGGGAAGATGCCATGCTCTTTGTCTAAAGTAGATGCCGTGCTAATATCTGAGCCAGTGCCTGAAAGTGTCAAGACAAAATGATGGGGCCTCTCCATCATTTCTGTTCCATTGATTTTTCTTTTCTCCTTGGCGGTGCTGGGGCCAGGCGTACAACAACACTTGGGTTTCGAAAGCGGTATATCAGAAAAGGGAAGGTTGCAGTGAGGGAAGAGGGTTGTGGTGGGATGGAAGCTGTCTATAGTTATATCATCAGCAATTTGCAACTAATGCCTGACAACAGAATGATGGTGAGATGGGAGCAAGATAGGAACATATTTCCATCCTGAATGTTGTTGGCAATGTTCTCACAGCAGTGTCCAAAGATATAGAGAACCATATTCTCTCCAGTGCTCAAGAGCTACAGTCGTCCTTGCTCAATGCTGGCCCTGCTCTATTCAGTGATAACCCGCCTTACAAGGCAGACTATAAAAATGGAAGCAGTGGCACTGCACTATGTTTGGGCCATGTGTCTGCGACAGCTGGGGGTATGTGGAAGCAGCAGCAGCTGGGTGTGTGAGGTTGGCATCATTGCAATGTGTGTGATGGTGAGGTGGACTATCTGGATGTCAGCTATGAGTCCTGGGAGCCAGGGACTGTTTTGAGGTATGTGTTAGGGATATGGCGCATTTTGCTTAGTAACAGTGGGAGATATCTACTCACTACCTCAGTTACTTATTTGAGGTCATTCAATTTCCTGCAGCACTGCAGATTGTAAGAGGAAGAAGGAGGCTTATGTAGAGATGAGGCGTGAAGGCTCAGTTAGGGCGCTTGAGAGTTACAAGTTAGCCAGGAAGGACCTAAAGAGAGAGCTAAGAAGAGCCAGGAGGGAACATGAGAAGTCTTTAGCAGGTAGGATCAAGGAAAACCCTAAAGCTTTCTATAGGTATGTCAGGAATAAAAGAATGTCTAGAGTAAGATTAGGGCCAGTCAAGGACAGTAGTGGGAAGTTGTGCGTGGAGTCCGAAGAGATAGGAGAGGCGCTAAATGCATATTTTTCGTCAGTATTCACACAGGAAAAAGACAATGTTGTCGAGGAGAATACTGAGATACAGGCTATTAGACTAGACGGGATTGAGGTTCATAAGGAGGAGGTGTTAGCAATTCTGGAAGGTGTGAAAATAGATAAGTCCCCTGGGCTGGATGGGATTTATCCTAGGATTCTCTGGGAAGCTAGAGAGGAGATTGCAGAGCCTTTGGCTTTGATCTTTATGTCATCATTGTCTACAGGAATAGTGCCAGAAGACTGGAGACTAGCAAATGTTGTCCCCTTGTTCAAGAAGGGGAGTAGAGACAACCCTGGTAATTATAGACCAGTGAGCCTTACTTCAGTTGTGGGTAAAGTGTTGGAAAGAATTATAAGAGATAGGATTTATAATCATCTAGAAAGGAATAATTTGATTAGGGATAGTCAACACGGTTTTGTGAAGGGTAGGTCGTGCCTCATAAACCTTATTGAGTTCTTCGAGAAGGTGACCAAACAGGTGGATGAGGGTAAAGCGGTTGATGTGGTGTATATGGATTTCAGTAAAGCGTTTGATAAGGTTCCCCATGGTAGGCTATGGCAGAAAATATGGAGGCATGGGATTGAGGGTGATTTAGCGGTTTGGATCAGAAATTGGCTAGCTGTAAGAAGACAGAGGGTGGTGGTTGATGGGAAATGTTCATCCTGGAGTTCAGTTACTAGTGGTGTACCTCAAGGATCTGTTTTGGAGCCACTGCTGTTTGTCATTTTCATAAATGACCTGGATGAGGGCGTAGAAGGATGGGTTAGTAAATTTGCGGATGACACCAAAGTCGGTGGAGTTGTGGATAGTGCGGAAAGATGTTGCAGGTTACAGAGGGACATAGATAAGCTGCAGAGCTGGGCTGAGAGGTGGCAAATGGAGTTTAATGTGGAAAAGTGTCAGGTGATTCACTTTGGAAGGAGTAACAGGAATACAAAGTACTGGGCTAATGGTAAGATTCTTGGTAGTGTGGATGAGCAGAGAGATCTCGGTGTCCATGTGCATAGATCCCTGAAAGTTGCCACCCAGGTTGATAGGGTTGTTAAGAAGGCATATGGTGTGTTAGGTTTTATTGAGTTTCGGAGCCATGAGGTCATGTTACAGCTGTACAAAACTCTGGTGCGGCCGCACTTGGAGTATTGCGTACAGTTCTTGTCACCGCATTATAGGAAGGATGTGGAAGCATTGGAAAGGGTGAAGAGAATATTTACCAGGATGTTGCCTGGTATGGAGGGAAGGTCTTATGAGGAAAGGCTGAGGGACTTGAGGCTGTTTTCATTAGGGAGAAGAAGGTTAAGAGGTGGCTTAATAAAGACATACAAGATGATCAGAGGATTAGATAGGGTGGACAGTGGGACCCTTTTTCCTCGGATGGTGGTGGCTAGCACGAGGGGACATAGCTTTAAACTGAGGGGTGATAGATATAGGACAGATGTCAGAGGTAGGTTCTTTACTCAGAGAGTAGTAAGGGCGTGGAATGCCCTGCCTGCAAAAGTAGTAGACTCGCCAACTTTAAGGGCATTTAAATGGTCATTGGATAAACATATGGATGATAATGGAATAGTTTAGGTTAGATGGGCTTCAGATTGGTTTCACAGGTCGGCGCAACATCGAGGGCCGAAGGGCCTGTACTGCGCTGTTATGTTCTATGTTCTATGTTTTACGTTCTAACACCAACCTTAATAATTTTTAGCACATATATTATAAGAGGAATGAGTGTATAATTATTGCCAGTAAACTATCTCGTGGCAAAATGGAAACCATGTACATACAATTGAATTATGATCCTCCAATGACCTATCAGTTGACACCACACTCTACACATTTTTGTTTTATTTCTAATATTTCTTATTCAATAAGCATTTCCTCATCCTTGCTGACAGGAGTTATAAGTTGAAATGAAATCCCCAACTGCAAACTGTTTATCATATTATAAACTACAGGCTAATGTTTTATTAATGCATGCTGATAGAGGGAAACAGGACTGAATTAATGTTTACCTAACAAGTTTCATATAAAACAACTATTACTATGATGGCACAGATCATAGCCACTGTGAGTTCAAATTTCTGTTGAGGAACATCTCAATTACATACCGAATTCTGCTTATACTTCTATAAAAACAACATCTGCTTAAGCGTACATTAATGTTAAAAATAACGGTGCAGCAATCAGCTGGTAATGTACGATGAGCCAGATGTCTTCTTAAAGTGCCAGATGGAGTAATGAAACTGCAATTGAAAATTAAAAACACTGTGAAAGGTCAAATCAATTACAATGTATTCAGACTACAATAAGAAAATGTGTTAAAAAATAATAATTTACAATCTTCCTTGGCACAGCAGGAGGCTGTGACAAAAAGCTAAAGAACAGCAATATCTGCTATTGTTACATTTTTTTTAACTTTACATTTCATATTTAGTATCCAAACAAATGCTTTATTGTAAACATGATATTGCTGAAAAGAATGTTGTAGATAGTAATGGACATGAAAGAGTTAATCTAATCTGCCTACTCTGATATACAACATAACCATTGGGGAGTATTCAGGGAGTCTTCTGGAGTCTTGGCAACTCTGGGCAGTTGCACATGGAGCCAGTCATGCCTTCTACTCCTCATGTCACTATCACTATACAGAAGCCTGTATATAGTTACCAAGATGTACTAAACCTTATCTGGTTACCTAAGATAAGTGCTTTTTTTGCTGAAACTCATTTGTGGTTCATTTTTCACCACAAACTACTAGAAAGCCCCTAGACTAGCAGCGGAAGAAAGCTTGGTAGCAACGTTCAGTCTAAGGTAGCGAGGCCTCAGCATCACTATTATAACATATTTTTGTGTGGTTTTGTCTTGCACCCATCAGGACAAAAGCATGAATACCAAATTTCAAGTGATCACTACAGGAGTGAAAGGTGCTAATTTTCAGAAACATTCAAGTTCTGTTTGACTGAGGTAAATCTGACTTTGTCAATTTGTTGGGTAATAAAATTTGTCAAATATTTGACATCCTGTTCCCTTATTCTCCCAATCTATTGTGCAGACATCATTTTAAACCGAATATTGTGGGTTGCTAATCTGTGGTTATGTTTCCTATTGCAGATTTGAAGTTTTTTGTCACATTTTCATTAAATTAGTGAGAATTTCATTGCTGTCTTCATTGGAATACAATTTAAATCCACATATTAAATAATCAAAGGCTCGAATACCTGAAATGCTTATGACCACGCATTTCATCCCTTTAGTAGCATTGGTGCCTAGCTATCAAAACTAAGAACACAAATGACAAATCACATGCTTGCAGATACTTCAGACGAACTCAGACTGATAGGGTACTACTTGGATGGACCAAATGGAACAAAAAGAACAGGCTGATTATGATCTTGCACAGCCTCCCTAACAGTGCTATGGTGCACAAACAGGCAATGTGGGTCTCACAGGATCTTTTCTATATAAAAACCTCACCAGGAAGCCAACTATCCGACTAATGAAGCATTATAAGTAAAGCTCGCCAGGGGCAGTGCCACAATAACAAAGAAAGGAAGGGTAGGAAAAGAGGGAGGTGGTAAATCAGACTGGAGTTGGAGAGGGAAATATTTGTACTCCAGCTCCGATGGTGCCCACGTCCTTCTGAAACCTTCAAAAATACTGTTGGATGCCATTTATTCCTTAACCAAGGACACCTGGGAACAAATGTAGCAATGGAAGAGAGGCTGGCACTCGGGAACTACCACCCTTCCACTACCTGCTGCCTGGACCTATTGGCTACTTTAGCCAGGCCCAGGAGCAGAATCATGAAGAGGTCCTTTAGCCTACTCTTTCCCTTTCATACAGAGTGTCCAAAGACCAGGAATGTGGGGCTGAAGTGCCACCAAAAGAACCACAAATTCTGTAAATAATTAAATGGGGGTGCAACTGCCCACCGCCAACAAACACATGGTCAACTCGCAGGTCCTCCTGATATTCGCTCATCACTGATTGCTCTGCTGCAAAAGTGAATTCTCTTCCTCTCATTGCACTGTTTATAGGGCTAAACATCAAATTTCCAGATGAAGTGTTGTTGACTTTCCTTTGTGTTGGTGCAATACAAGCAGTTTTGCAAATCCTTGGTATTTTCAATGGAGTCATATTGGAACTGGATTATGTGTGTCATATAGAGGATGGGAGGGTGTCATTTTTTTGTCAAGGCTTTCATGGTGAAGGAAGTGTCTGAGATGTGTAATCCCTTCTCAAACCTCATCTGCATTGTTGTGTACTACTAAACATTTTAACTTCTACAACAATTATCAGCCCAGCAGGCAGTATACCTGACAGCCAGCACTGATGTCTGAGGGGATGGGGGGACATCAGAGGGTATACCATCCCATTCAACCTCTCTTGCTTCCAGGTGCCTGCATCTTGATGAGTGCCCATGATTTGGTGAAAATGGAAGCACAAACTGGCGTGATCATCAAACAAATGCTGGACCAGTGGCTGGAGGCTGTGAAAGTCTAGGCCTCCTGACAAGTGTGTTGATGCTAAGCCCCAGATTGCTGAAGAGTCCTTGGAGCAAACCAGAGGCTACAGTTATGAGGCATATGGAGGGCGGTGCATAAAGGCTTGGAGGACCTTCCTGAGGGTTTTTACACCCTGTGTCAGACACTGCAGTAGTCCACCAAGGCTTTGAGCATTACCATCCCCCTCTTACCTGCACATGCAGTTTATTCCATTAATAGGCTGCCAATTCTTATGGAGAGGCAAAAGCTACAGCACTTTCAAGAGATTCTGGGCAAACAGGACAACCAGGACCAGGCAGTGCCAATATGACAGGAAGATAAAGCACCTAGAGTCACCATCAGGTTCTTGTTCCTAACAGCTTAGATGAGAATGACAAGTGGATGGACAATGGATGAGCAACAGCTGTCTGCATCTGGGGCCTCCTCTCGAGTTGCTGTGATGGTGACAGTTGCTAAATCATTCCTCTGCCAGTGACAGAGGGCCTCAAATTGCCATGGCAACAGAGTATATTCCTATCACTATTCAGCAATCCTTCAGCTCACCAAGGATTCAGGCAACTAGAGGACACCTGTCAATATCATCCCAAGGAAAAGGGGCCTAAGTTCAGCAGCTGGTACGTCAGAGCAACCAGAAACTAAATAAGAAATCATAATAGACACATATCTCAAATGCTATTTGACTTTGGATTTCTATCAGAGAGATTGTCTCAAGAGTCTTTATTGAATATCTGTGTCCAATAATGTACATATCATTGTAATGGTTAGACATTGGTATAAAGGGAACTAGCTTATGGTTGATAGCCGCAATGGTGAAGATCCTCATCAGTATAATTGCTGAAGAAACGTACAACACAGATCTTGGCACTATTGGCTTGACGTGCTACAATAGGGTCACATAGCAGAAGACTGAAGCATTGATCTTGGCTTTAAAAGGCCTCCACAGCCTCAAAAGGAGAACCTCAGCAATGGACACTCCAGAATCTCCTGGTAACCAATCCATGTTGGCCTGAATGTGGAAAGGGGGCCGGTCTAGATCTCTTAGATTATCCTCCTAATATTTTTCTCCCTTGTCACCTGAGAATGCGACAACTATATCCCCCTGCCATGGCTTCCTTCACTCTGGAACACATTTGTGAAATGTAAAACGAACAACAGAAGATCTAAGCCAATGCAGACTGTGATGTGCCTCCGGTTCCATTTGGGCATCTGAGTCTCATTTTGAGCAGAGCAATGGTCTACTCAGTGGTGGCCTGATGAATGTATAACCTGTGTCTAAAAGGTTGCTTGGTCTGCTCACAAATTCCTTATTAAAATCAAGAGCCAGTTCTTTAGCGGATAGCCTTCAATATCAAGTATCCATCTTTCCAATGGCAATGTTAGCATGTATAGCTGTGGGACCAGGGGAAGCCTGAGGATTTGGCATTGTGGTTACACCCAGGGTACTATGCACGATCCTATGGCAGTGGTCTCAAACAAGTTGTCTATTCAGGTAATGAAACCATTTCAGTTTCATGGATGCTCCATGCTGACCTCCAGAAAATTTGATGTCCACATATGTGCAGACTATGACTGGGAATCTTCCTTTGGACCCAAACCCTCTGGTCTCTCAAATCAACTGACTTCATCCATTGAGTAGTTAATGAAGTCCGTGCTTGCCTACCAAGTGTGTCAATTACCATTGTGATGACTGGGAGGTACCATAGATGTCCTTCTGCTACCTGAAAATACCCAAGATATAAAACCTCAAAGTTACTATCAATTTCAGAGCCACAGGCATTGTGCAGTCACCTTTGCGATATGAACCTGTCTCCTCTGCCAGCATCTCACACTTGGACATCAATGCTTTCCCATGAAAGATACAATCAGTGGTGGCACTGTCACTCAGACAACTGCAGCTTGTTTGGCCACCATCTGTAGACTCTTCCTACAGAGTAAAGTGTTGGTCTTGCACAGTACCTTGCTGATGTTGTTCTCTGCAGCCGTCTGTCCCTTCACCAACATCAGGTACATCATTATTCTGATCAGCAGAATACATCTATCACTGGACTACTGTCGTCCTTTCCTTCCTGTTCCTGTTCTTCTACTCATTGGAGGAGCCTCCGTAAAAGTGCAAAATACTCATGATGGCAGTCACCTCTGATTTGCTAATTTCATTCTTCTCCTTTTAAGTGTCCTCCATGTTACTCTTGCAAATTGTCCTGATGAGGGCAAGGCTAAAACTTTGATAACATGTGTCTTTTATTCAGCATTGTGCAGGTTCTGTACTACCAAATGACTAACCATTGAGTAGTTATTATGGGATGCTTTAATTATTCTCATGCTGACTGGAATATTAGCAATGCAAAGGGTAGAAAGGAGAAGAGTTTCTGAAATTTGTTCACAAGAATTTTCTTGCTCAGAATATTTCAGGCCCAACAGGAATGGGGCATTGCATGATCAGATTCTGAGAATCAAGTGGGAATCAAGTCTCAGTAGGAAATCATTTAGGGAATAGTAATCATAGCATCATAAGGTTTAAACTAGGTAGAAAAGACAAGAAACAATTCAGCATGGATAATTAATTAGCAGAGGTTCAATTTCAGTGAGGGAAGAAAGATCTGGCACCAAAAAATTAGAATCAAAAGATTGACATACAAAACTCTAACAGAGCCAGTCTGGTTAAAGAGGAGATCTTTTCAGTCCAGTCAAGGTTGGATTACTGATGTCATCCCTTATACTGAAGCCCCTCAATGACAAAAGAGATGAAGAGCAATAATACATTAAAGGAAAGGTGCAAGTAAAAATATCAGATGGAAAATACAATTCAGAGCACATTTGATTAAAGAAAGTTTGTGGGGGGGAAATTAAGGAAAGCAAAGAGAGAGTATGAGAAGAGATTGGCAGATAATGTAAAAAAGAATTTAGACTTTAGGCTTTTAAATAGAAAAAAAAAGTAAAAGGAGTTATGCGGAGCAATTATAGAACTAAAAAGGGATTTATATGTGGAGGCAGAGGACACGGATGAGTTACTATGTTTTAAACCTCACTTTACTAAGGAAGAAGATAATGTCTAAGTCATAGTGAAAGAGGAGAATGTTGAGCACTAGATAGGTTAAAAATAATGAGAAGAAGTTATAGTTTGTACTGAAAATCATACAAAGACCAGGATCTGATAAAATGTAACCCAGGATACTAACAGTATTATCAGAGCCACTGGGCATAATGCTCCGAAGTAATGGTCCAAGTGTCAGATTCACAACAGTAGTTTAATAATCAATCTCTTACCAGGGATTTTTGTTTTACTCATTTAGTGGGCTTACTGGCTGGACCAACATTTATTGTCTATCCTAACTGCCCTTCAGAAGGTACTGGTGAGCTGTTTTCTTGAACAGGTGCAGTCCAATTGGTATAGACACACCCACAATGGTGTTGGGAAGGAAGTTTGAGCATTTGACCTAATGATGCTAAAGGAATGGTGATATAGGCCCTAGCCAGAGAGAGCACCAATACATGTGTCAATGCATGGCATATTTGGCCTACTAAATGCAGTCAACTTTGCTTTGTAATTGTACATTGACTTCCAATGATCCAGAAACTTATCTTTCAGAATATTAACTGGTAGTCTTTGATTCCTGTTGTTCCAGCATGCCACAGATGCTCATTTGAATGGTCGCGTTCTATCATAGCCTGTAGCTGCATCTTTAGAGTTAGATTTCTTGCATATGTGCACTCTGTAACTTGTGAAGATCTTGGAATGCAGGACAGCTTTGCAGTGCATGTAACAGACTGCATTTTCCATACAGCTTGCTTGCTTTCTATGCACTGGCTACTGCTCCAACTCTAGTAACTGTACATAACCCTTGTAGACAATATTGTCCAGCTACAATGACTTCATGTTTTCTACCATCTTTTAGCAGGTTATCAATGTCATGACCTTTCATTTTCTCTAACATGTCATCTTGCAAGGCTTTGAGTGTGTTAACCAGCACATTATCCACACAGGCATCTTGGCTTCTGAGAAATCACAGTTCTTCTCATTGTTAAGGCACATGCTGTTGAACTAATCAGTTAATTCTCGTGCCTGTTGCCTGTAAGACATCAGTTTTAGACAGGTACTTCTAAAGTTCACATTTATGCAAAGCTAACCCACCAGCATTTCCCTAGTAGGGAATACTGTAGGTGCATTAGAACTAGACAAATCAGTATAAGGTTCAATGCGACAGGATACAGAAGTGCTCAGATGGTGATGCACATCAAGATATCAAGTCCACTGATTAGCCTGCCAGCCAATCTCCTGTCATTGTCAAGGAGCAGCAAGAAGTCCTGTTCTAAGTTGATAGAACCAGTTGAGGTATTTCCACTGCTCATCACTATCTACCACAACCTTTTTTGTGGTCATCTATTCCTCCGACCTCCTCTACTCTCACTGGGAGGATACAGAAACACTCTGCAACAAATTTAGGATCACAACACAGAAAACCTCAAGAAACTCTCTGGTGTAGTTCCAGACACTTTGGAAGAGGAAAGGTTGCCAAAATTTACCTTACCTCCAATTTGAGAATGGGGACTTTCAAGGAATCCTAATGCTGGACACAACGTGTAGTGAGTAGACGTTTTGGAATCAGGAAAGTTCAAATTCAAGGCCTTTCAGAGGACCATGCCTATAGGCACACACTCCTCCAGCTGTAATGCTGCATAGAGAAATTTAGCAGCTGTAACATACCTGTATAGTGCCATTTGAGTCAACAATATTCAGGGAGATACATAATTGGGAGGAAATTGCCCTTGGGAGTCCTCAAAATGACTCTGAACTGTATGAAACCTCATGGATTCAGATCAAACAAGAGCAAGTAAATCTCATGTGATTATTCCGTACTGACATGCTTGGTTGATGAATCACCATTCTTCCATGTTGAACGCCACTTAGAAAAAGACTGAGAGTGGCAAGGGCACAGAATGTATTCTGGTTTGGCAACATTAAGGCCCATGACCAAGTGTGGCTTGGTAACAACTGACCAAGCTGGTTAAGTTCTCAAGGAACTTGCTGCTAGACTCGGTCTGTGGCAGGTGGTAAGGGCACCAACAAGAGACAAAGTTATACTTGACTTTGTGCTTAGCATTGTGCCTGCCACAGGTGCATTTGTCCATGGTAGGGGTGTTTGCCACATAGAGCTTGTGGAGATAAAGTCCTGTCTTCACATTGACAAAGCCCTCCATCTATTCATCATGTTGTGCAGCATTATCACAGTGCTAAAGGGGGCAGACTTTGAATGGGTCTAACAAGCTATGGAGTGCTGTGTGCCACTGGCAGCAACAGAATTGTAGTCAACCACAATCTGTAACCCTCATGGGCTGGCACATCCTTCATTCTAGCATTACCATCAGGTCAGGAAAGCAACCCTGGTCTAACGAAGAGTACAAAAGAGTGTGCCAGGAGCAGATCAAGGCACACCATAAATGAATTATCCACCTCAAAAAGTTACAACACAAGGCCTTGCATGCCAAACAACAGTAACAGCAAGCAATAGGCAGGCCTAAGTAATCCCAAAACCAATGGATCGTGAATGATGGACAATGAAACAACTCACTGGAGGAGGATGTTCCACCGACATCCACTTCCTTAAATATGGCAGAAACACAGCACAACAGGGCAAAAGATAAGGCTGAAGTGTTTGCAACAATGTTCAGGCAGAAGTGTCGACTGGATGCTCCATCGTGGCCGCCTACAGAGTTCCGTGGCATCACAAATGCCAGTCTCCAGACAAATTGATTCAGTCCATACGAGATCATGAAATGCATGGTGACACAGGTGGACCGGCTATGCACCCTGACAACATTGCAGCAAGAGTACTGAAGATTTAATTTGCAGAGGTAATCACATCCTTAGCTAAGCTACGCCAGTACAGCTACAACATGGGCACCTACCCAACAATGTAGTAAACTGCTGAGTGTGCACAAAAAGCAAGTCAAATCCAAGGTGGCCAATTACCACCCCATCAGTCTACTCTTGATCATCAGTGAAGTGATGGAGGGGTGATTGACAGTGCTGTCACGCAGCACTTGCAAAGCAACAAACCATTCATTGATGCTCTGTTTGTGATCTGCCAGGGGCATTTGACTCCTAATCTCTTTTCAGCATTGGTTCAAACATGAACAAATGATCTGAACTCCAGAGCTGACGTGACAGTGACTACCCTTGACAGTAGGACTACATTTGACCAAGTGTGGCACTAAAGAACCCTCGCAAAACTGGAGGCAATGGGAATCAGAGGGAAAACTCACCACTGATTGAAGTGAGTAAAGACGGTTGTGCTTGCTTGAGGTCAGTTATCTCAGCTCGAGGACATCTCTGCAGGAGTTCCTCAGGTTAATGTCTTAGATCCATCAGTTTTGTCAATGCTCTTTCTTTCATCATGAGTTCAGAAGTGGAGATTGATAATTGAACAATATTCAGCACCATTCATGACTCCTCAAATACTGAAGCAGTGCATGCCCACCGTAGCAACACCTTGACAAGAACCAGGCTTGGGCTGATAAGTGGCAGGTAACATTTACACCACACAAATGTCAGGCTATAATGTTCTTTGACGAGAGTGAATTAACCATTTACAGTTGACATCAACAGCAGTAGCATCACTGAATCACACACCACCTGACTCCTCGAAGACTATCTATAATCAACAAGGCAACAATCAGCAATGTGATAGAATTCTTTGCATTCACCTGGATGAGTGCAGCTCCTACAACACTCAAGAAGCTTGACACTATCCAGGACAATGATCACACTTGACTGGTCCCATCAAACACCTTAAACATTCATTCATTTCATCATTGGCACTCAGCAGTACACGTGGGCCTTCAACAAGTTGCTCTGCAGAAATTCATCATTGCTGTTTCAAAAGGTCCTTCCAAACACATGACCATTACCAACTAGAGGGTCAAGATAGCAGATACATGGGAATACCACTGTCCACAAGTACCACCTTGACATGGAACTGTATCGCCATTCCTTCACTGTCGGTAGGTCAAAATTCTGGAATATCATTCTAAAAAGCACGGTGGGCGTTACTACAGTATTTAAAGAAAGCAGCTCATCACCACCTTCTCCAGGGCAATTAGGGATGGGCAATAAATGTTGGTCCAACCAACGAAGCCCACCTTTCCTTGATTTATTTTTAAAAATGCTGCAGTGTTTTTGGCCCATATTGCTTTCTATCTGCTCAAAGTACAACATTTCATACTCAGTGATTACAAAAATATAAACACTTGGTATTTCTTTACCTTTTTCCTATACTTATCATTGCTACTAGGCAAGGAGGAATCATATGTCACCTTTTTTTACACCCTCTTGGTCAGTCATCGCAATGTCTTTAATGTTTCTTTTGTTATCATGTTGCTGTCACATCACAATTAAACTTAGTCAACCAGATCAAAACTGAAGAAGAGCCACTTTCAAGGTTTTCCTGAGTGAAAGAGAGCAGAGTTTTGATACTCACAACCCTGAAAAGAAATAATAAAATATGGCATCAAATACAAAATTGGGGTTGGGAGGGGTGTCTCTTTATTAAAAACAAAATCAACCTGGTTAGAGATGTTGTTACATACCTCTGGGGCAGGTGGGAATCAAGCCCAGGTTTCCTGGCTCAGAGGTAGTGACACTACCATTGCATCACAAGAATCCTATAGTTGAGGAAGCAAGGTAAAGGTAAACTCAGTTCCATATCTTGAGAGACCTTTGTGTTATGAGCAAGAAAGGACATCAGGCTAACTAATTAGCTGAAGTCTCTTTCTTTATCAAAGGCAAAGTTTGCAGATCTTGAGTTGTTGATCAGCTCAAATCACCATTGCATTTTCCAGGTTGTTTTTTATTTGACCAGAGCTGGTTTATGAGATTGGGATTATGACTGAGAAAACAAGAGAGAGAGAAAGAGACAGAGACAGAGAACAGCTTCCATTATCCTTGTTGCTATCAGTCCAAATTGCTGTATCTCTATTTTTGCTTAAACACTGTTGTTGATATTTCATTTCTTTGCAAATTCTGGTGTCATTGTTTCATTTCAAGCTGGATAGTTTTGGACAATCTTTCAACTCTCAATATGTGTGGTTATCATGAAAGTGTGAGTAAAACAAGAAGTATGAATTTATTGATGTCTCACTGAGTTTCAATGCCTCTTAATTAAAACTGTAATTCTGAGGCAGTAAGTTTTGTATATTCTCTGTGGGTTGTCTGGGTCTGTCAGATGATCACAGCAGCCATTTTATGTCAACGGTAACCTTTTTAGAACATTTTTAGTTGATGAAAGTCTTGTGTACTAAAGTCAAATGATGAAAGTTGAACATCACTCATCCATTTTCACTATGATTGTAATAAGATGCCTACATATGTATTTGTAAGCAGCATCAATATTCCAAACATTACCATGCTTTAAACTTTTTTTAAAAATTGAAAATGAAGCAAATTTTAAAAAATATATTATTAGTTTTGATGCATGTAAATGGCGATGCCATTCTTGAGAGGAAATAAAATGTTACTCTGTTGCAGAAAATAGTATTGACATTATAATTAATTGCATGCTATCTAAGGTTAAACCTTTGCGGCCTTTGTAGTCATGTAAGTGAAAGCAATGTTTTCCAATGCAAGACAGAAGAAAATCAAATTATCATGAGAACTTTGAAATATTACTTCTAGCAATTTACAGACTCCACTTGATATAGTTGCACAAAGATAGCATGGATTGCAAAACAGATAAACATTGAGTAGAAATGTTTCATGGCTTTATTGAGTGTGGACAAGTTTGTATAAGAAACATTAAATAATATTTGACTTTACTGCATATCTCAAACCCTGCTGCATCTGAATATGTTTGTGTACCGCTTCTCTTTAATTGGACTTACAATAAAGTTAGTGTCTTGCATTGTATCATTCATAATCCACACAGCTTCTACAGTTGCTTGGCCCTGTTTCCATCTCCTGTGCAATACCTGCCAATGCTTGTTATACCCATGCCCTTAGGGGAGAAAAAAATAACTCCTCTGTATTGTATTTCCGTCACTGCTGTGATGATACTTCACAACACCCTTTCATTAAGCTCATTAATAGCAAGTTTGAGCTGAAGTAAAATACTTGCTTTTTACTCATGCTCTATGGCTTCAAATTTCTACACAATTGTTTTTTATGACTTGCATTAGTAAGACTATTACAAGTAAAATTGTTCTTTTCCCTGTAATTGCCTGTGTTTTCTTTAAATTTTTACTTTGTACCACTTGAATTACAAATCCAGGTGAAATTATACTCTCAAGATATTCACAAAACCATTGTCAAATCTCAACTGAATTACTTGGGCTGTGATTGTACAGAGATTCCAGGTTCACGACAAGGTGATGTTTATCCATTATTGTTAAATTTGCTTCAAAAATGCAAATGTAGTACAGACCCCAGAAAATATTTCTTCACACAGTTGATCATCAACCAGTCAGGAATTTTATTTATGCCCAAGATACAGGAATCTCTGAAGAAACCATTAAAGACTGTCAGGTTGTTCTGAAAAGATGACTCCAAATGGGTTGAAAGGCATATCTAGTGATCTGTTTGTAATTTAAATAGATCACTGGCAGACCTTTACTACTCCAAGACTTTTAGGTTCTTTATTTCAGAGTTATTTCAATAACATCAGTCCTTAAGACCAGGAATCTATTAGTACTTGCTAATACTTTTTTAAAAATGTTTTCAATAAACATCTCACAATGATTAACATATTTATTGTACTATAGACATATGTGTTCTTTCACTTATGTTAAAGATTTCAAGGACATAAACTGATGATCAGTTGAGCTATTTTAATAGAACATGGCACTGGAATTAGTTGTTGTGCAACAAGAAATTTAAAGGCAGCCTACTTAGAATGCCAATTCATCCTGATGTGTTCTCTTTTTCTCCTGGCAGAGGAACAACCTATCAATGTGGGTTGTAGCTTTTGTAGGAAATAAGCTTGCATAATTCTGGAGGAGTTCATGTTCGTGGTACATTGGCTGCACCCATTCTACCGATAGCACACAGTCAATGGATGGAGACAAGGTGTTCAACTATAGCTTTCACAGGGAGCAGATGCATCTGTACAAGATCCCTAAGGTCCTAGTTATTATGCCTGACCAAATGTAGTTGTATTTATTGCTATCATTCAATATATTTTCTCATTATCTAAGAAAAGTTCCTTTTTCTATCAATCCCCTACCACTAATTAACAGATAGCAAACAACCTCAAACAACCCTTATCCTCGATCACACACTGGTGAAACTAACAAATGTCTCATGACACAGTGTGGTCAGCTGGGAAAAGAGAGCAACCTATGTTTTTTAATCTCCCAGAGGGAAATGCCACATGCCCTTTGATAAAAATCAGGCCCGCGTATTTAAAGTGTTTTGATATCTGCCCTGCATTTACAGCTCTCATAAACATTGACCTCAGTGGCACACAAGCATTAGTATTTATTCATTCAGCAGAAATGTCCTGATATTTACAACAGAATGGCAGTCATGAACTGTACAAATTAAAAAGGTTTGAAAGGGAACCTTTGTAAAACTAAATTAATCTGGAGCTTTAAAGCTGTAATCATCAACACTATTAAACTCAGAATAGTACGGATCATTAAATGAAGCTCATGTTTAAGCTATTAAGTCCTGCACGTCGCCAAGAAGTCCACTTCTAAAAGAATTGGGTGCCAGTTGATATCTCTGATGTTATGTGATGATATTGTGATTGATTAACTAGTCTGTGAGTAACAAGAAATCAAATTATGACCTGCTTAACTTTAGTAAGTTTAGCAATTGTGACAATTTAGAAAACAAAGCTATAAACAACAATTCTTAACATAGGCGATTATTTTTGATAAAGAAATAAAGAGGTAAAGATAGACTGGCACTTATATAATGCTTTGCATGACCACTGGACATCTCAGAGCACTTCACAGCCAATGAAGCATATTGTGAAGGTTAGTCATTGTTGTGATGTAGGGAGCATAGCAGCAAATTTGTGCACAACAAAATCCACAAACACCGATGTGATAATGACTGGATAATTTTTTTTTGTGACGTTAACAAATATTGGCTACGACACCAGGTTTGACTCACAAAGCTCTTCTTCAAATTAGTGCTATGACATCATTTTTTACATTTGCCTGAGCAGGCACACAGGGTTTCAGTTAAATGTTATACCTGAAAGATAGTATCGCTCAGTACTCTACTGGAGTTTCAACCTTGATTCTTGTACTCAAGACCTGGATGACTATATTCGGCATATGGCTATATAACTTCAAATTGATTCACTTTTAAACACTTTCGCGTTAGTTTCATAAAACAATTTCACTGCCATTTTTAGCCTTCACAAAACTGTAGGAATACATTTTCTGCTGTTACTGAACATAAATTGTGTTCTGCACCATAAGGTTTATGTAGTGGGCTTTCACCTCTTATTTGAACTTGCATCCTGACATTTAAAACTGTTAACATTGTTCTGAATAAGCTGAGGGGTAGAAATTGACCTGAATGACCTGAATTCCCTACTAAATTCAGATCAACTTTTCCCAAAAATGACAGCAGCACTTTCTGCCCACAGAAACACTGCTTCTGTCTGACAGCCAGATGTATCCCCAGTTGGAGATTTGAAATAAAAACAAACACGTGGACGCACACCAAATAAAAGCCTGCAAGATTTGGGGCCATTTTCAATGAATTATCATCCCCCTGTAGCTGATATTCTGGGGAGAATATTAGTATATATTATTGCATTCAAAGCACAGTAATTTATCAGTGGAATAGCCATGCCTAACTGAAGCAGGCATTGGTCTGACTGTTAAATTCATGATGATTCTATTTTAAACATTTCGGGCAGTTGCCTAAAACATGTGGTAAACCCCTTGAATGTGGTAATCAGGAGCTTAGCGTCTGTTAAAGGGGCATTTTCTTGGGCTATTGCATTTAGTTCTTCTTCATGTGGATTCAGCCTAACCACCCAAGAGATAAGTGAAATAAAAGTTGTCTTAAAGTGATTCAGTCATTTACATTATAGAAGGCGTCCTTTCAGGCTGTTGAGTTAATGGCAGCTCCCTGGAGAGGAATCAAGTAATTCCTATCGCCTCGCCTGTATCCCTGCAAGTTTATTTCTCTCTGGTGCCCATTTAATTCCATTTTGATTTCATTCATAGGCCACATGTCCCAGATCAATAGCACGCACTGTGTAGAAAAGTTCTCCCCCACACATTCGCTTCATCTCTTTTTCAAGACCTTCAACCTGTGCCCCCTGACTTTAGATATTTTAGTGCGCATGTGGGAGGTGCAATACTGCTCAGCAGCACTTCTGACAGTCACAATCAAATGCTATCGCACTATTAACAATCACCCTCCTCTGCTCACATATGCCAGGATTTATCTGGACGACAAATGCCTCACTAATGGGAGCCTGTGAAAATTTGACAAGTGCTGGCAATCCACCTGGAATATTTAGATAGAGCCTGAAGCTCATATTTGTGTCTGCCTCAGACCTTTCTGCGCAAGCATACACTGCTCATGAAAGCAGGCCTGGATTAATTTCTACCCCTCAGCTTATTCAGAACAATGTTAACAGTTTTAAATGTCTGTACATGCTTGGTTTCATAATTATGCCTCCTTATTACAGAAGAGCTACTTTTTTTTTCTGTAATAACATGGAGAGATCAGCTTTCAGCCCACCTTTAATTTATTGGTGTGTGCAGTACAAACACCCCAAAAGATGGAAAGTAATTAAATCATCGTAAGTCCTGGGCAGTGAATTGCTCCTTAACATTTACAACCCAAGTGAATTGGAAATTTGGTGGAGACCAATCTTCAAATCATTACCAGCAGATATAAAATGAAATGTCTAGGTAGTCACTTAACCCCCAGCTATCATTTATGGAAAATCACACCCTTTTTTACCAGACATTCCCTGAAAATGTTTTTCCTATCTTCCATTGAAAACTCCAACTGCTCAAATGCAGTTTACATTCCCATTAGTGTACACAAGATAATGGTAGCACCAGAAGCAACTGAACTATTTGTGATGGCAGAGGCTGAATAATAAATGCCTACTGTAATTGTGCACAGTCGGCCATTCTATATAGAATATTTAAAGTAAAAACAGTACCTCCAATCATGAAACACAAATAAAGTTTGATTACACATGAAAATGTAATCACCTTAATTTTCCGCACTGATTGAAGCTGTCAGCCATCTTGATTACAGCAGTAGTTTAGCTGAAGTTTTAATATTGGAATGTGGTCCACAAGCAAGCTTTCTACAGTTTTGTTGCTTCACTGGTGGAAATGAAATGAAAAAAGGATAACAACATTTCAGACTTTGTGCAGAATATTCACAATATTTTTCTGTCACCTTCCTCAGCTGCCAATTCAGGAAACTGTGCAGTGCTGTAAAGTAAATGGTATGTGTTACTCTAAAGCTACAGGTGTAATATATTTTAAATAAACTTGGTACACATTATTATCCAAGTCTCAAGAGCACTTGAATTGTTAAATGCAACATCCTCTTAGTTTGGGCTGAGATGTTGTAACTGGCAAAATGTACAGAACAGCAAT
Organism: Rhincodon typus; assembly: GCF_021869965.1. Classification (NCBI taxonomy): domain Eukaryota; kingdom Metazoa; phylum Chordata; class Chondrichthyes; order Orectolobiformes; family Rhincodontidae; genus Rhincodon; species Rhincodon typus. The sequence goes on from NC_063347.1 coordinate 40,701,782, forward strand.
AATAGGCAAATGAACTGAATTATTTATTTGAAATTGGAGAGTATTTCAAACTGTCAGCAAATTGTAAAGTGGTCCATGACTCCAGTCAACAAAAGCAGTGGAATAGCTTCTCTCTCAGTCCCGTTCCCTTCTGTTTTATGTTCACACAATACATTCAAGAAATGTTCCAAGTGAGAAATCTTCAGATATGTCAAATGCCACAAGGGGGCAGTAGAAGATTTTGTACCCCCTGAGCCCAAGCCACTGGGCTGCATTATAAAACCATTTAAGTTTCATATTTGCATATCTTTTTAATCATAACATGTTTTGTTTGCACATTTACATTTCAGTCATGCAAAGTCCCAGGTTAACTGAAATTAGTGATATGAAAGTTCCGCAAGTGTGCATCAAGCGACGTTATATTCTGATTCTGCTTACTTCACAATTATTGTGAATGTAGTTACAATACATTTATGGCAACTTTGAGCTTTTACTGGAGACTGATGTTATTTTTTCCACTGCAACAGAATGTTCTTGAGTATCTAAATTTTGTAACAGGTAGTATTTGTTAAAAATATATGCTACACAACATGCCTAGAATTTTAAAACCATGATTAGTTGTTCCATTTTAGGAAAAGCTGGCTGGTTTTTCAATGAGTGAAATGGAACGTTAGTTAATTTTAGCACGGAGCTTGTAATTGCATGTGTGGTCAGGCTCATTAGTTCAGGACATGCCAGTTTAATCAAGAGTGTTATCATAAAGTTCTTTCACTTTTAATCACAGAAAAAGGTTTAAGGACATCCGCTAAAGACCATACTGTTTCCTTCCAGAATTGAACCAAAAATGGACTTTGGAGAGACCAGGACACCAGAGACCTGGCCACGAGAGAATTATAATGCAATGCAGAAGCATTGCCAAGTGCCTTTTACAAACATTAGCAAATTGCACAATAGTAGTGATCAATAAACCACAATAATAAGGAAACAGGAGCCAATGGTTCAGCTCTGCTCCCTCATCCCAAGCCCTCATCACCCCCCAACTAAGATTTCCACCTCCCCCTAACCCTTTCACGACCCTAACTAAAGGTGTACTATGAGAAATGACACACCAAGTCAAAGATCTTACATTTGAAAACCTGTGAAACTAGAACAGTGTTTCATCATGCAAAGGAAGATCAGAAAATGATGAAAGTTGCAGGGCAGTAGTTTTGGTTCCAGAACCTCCAACCACACTGAAAGAAGCAGTGTAAGTAGCAGTTGCCGTGGTTCTCAATCCTCCTCTCTTTCTTCTTGCATTTATTTTTCTTAGTCTTTAAATTAAATGATCTTAGGCACTTTTTTTAATGAAGGCCAAATGGACTGATTAAATATAGCCATGTCACTGCAACTATAAAAGTATCCAATACTACAATGAGCTAAAACTGATTTTTCATTCTTTGAATCACTTATGGTATGGTTGGCCATTTTTGATATGGATAAATCAGTAAGGAATGTCTAAGATCCATGTAATCCAAAACTGTAATCTCCCAGGGGCTACAGCTGATAGTGTTGTAGTAACTCATGGTGAGTCTGAGTCAGATGTGCAATTCAGGAGGACTGAGCCATGGGATCATAAAGAAGTAAGCAGGGTCTAATGAGAGGTGTCAGCCGCAAACATTGGTGTGGGCAAAGGCTTGTCTAGACTAGAAGGTAAGACTTCTTTAAAAAAATGTTATGTATCAAGAAATAATAAAATAATTTGAATTTATAGACAGCTTTGTATGACTTCAAAATGCTCCACAATCAATGGAGTGTAGTCTCCGTTAAAATGTAGGTAAGCATAGCATTCAATATGTGGACTGCAAGATTCCCGAACAGCTATTAGATGACTAACCAATGATGATGTTTCAGGAATAAACATTAGCCTGGATGACAACAGAATCTCTCAGCTCTTCTAGTTGAACCATGGCATCTTGTGAACATACCTGAAAGAGCCATGTAGATCCTCAAAGAATAATTTGTCTGACAAAGTGGCACTAACTCATTGCTGCGCGATAGCATCAACCTGAAGTGGGTGCCCAGACTTCTGTACTAATAACATTTATCAAAGGATAAATGTTGACCATAATACCAAGAGAAATCCCATGCTCTTATTCTAAAAAAAAGCAAGACTATATTTTACATTCATCTGAGCAGGCAGAGAGGTTCTCAGTTTAATGTATTTCTATTAAACAGTAAACTCATTGTCATCCGTTCCATGCGCAATTAAGCAAGAAACAAGTACACAATTACTGTCACTGTATACCTACTTCCTTCACTTGCTTTAAAATTAAGTAGCACAAAATTGGGCTTGTTAGCATGTATAGTTTGAGTTATGGGTGGCATTTGTTGTCCAATATGATGCCTGACATGTACATACATCTCTGTGACAATTAATGCCAGAAACCATTCAGTGAGGGAGTTATCGTCTATATAGCAGGCAGTCTTTGGTAGTCTGCAGAGCAGGTAGATCATAATGCCATATGCAAATGCACAAAAGCAAAAATAAAAATTGCTGAAAAAGCTCAGCAGGGCTGGCAGGATCTGTGGAGAGAAATCAGAGTTAATGTTTCAGGTCCAATGACCCTTCTTCAGAACTTACTGAGTTTTTCCAGCAATTTCTGTTTTTGTTTTTGTTTCTGATTTCAAGCATCCGCAGTGCTTTCATTTTTTTTCAATCATAGTGCCAGTATTTTAAAGCGCAACACATTTAACGGCTTAGCTGCTGACTTGAGCTTAGTTGCTGATTGATTTTGCTTGGTTGGTGCTATGATTTTTTCCAGAGTTTAGTGTTTTGTTTTATTGTTGTTTAGAATTGTAAAAGACAATGGGGACCAATGTGACAGCTGCTCGGGAGTTTTTTTTTGTTTTCTGCACAAACCAGTTATCCCTGGATGTGAGTGCAGTCATAATTTGCCTTGAAAAACACCAGAACTGGAACAAATAAGCTGAGGGCACACGCAGAAGGTCAAGCTGCTAAAAGATGGGATGGAGTTCTCAGCAGGAGACTATACCCATGCAGGGCATTCAGGAAGCAATTCCCCTGACCAAATCTAAACAAGGAGCAATATATGAGATGTCAATACTTTGAAAAATACATGGTCACTGAATCCTCCCTGTGCACCAACCCCTTCCCCATCACCATCATCACCACTACCAGCACACATACCTCTGCAGCTACAACTGCAACATCAAGGCAGGGCAAGGACTACAATGGAAGTGGCTGTGAAGATGATCATGGTACTGAATATAATGCACTTGGCATCTCCAGGATGGAGTGGAAGATAGTAGCTACATGTCATTGTTTGCCATCCATTCATGCAGAACAGAAGTTCCAAAGCTCTCTCTATTCTAAGATTGCTGACTACATTTCCTTCTATTTTGCTAGACACCAGCAAGTTATTGAAAACATGTGCTTTGCAGGATTCCTATGATGCAAGTGCGTGGTTGTCTGGAGTTCCATCTCGACTCTGAGCTGTAATGGAACTCAAAGGAATTCCACTCCTTCAATAACCAACAGCTGGAACATGAAGAGAAGGAGAAAGAAAAGGAAAGAAGAACAGTTCTTCTTCATGAAAGCTGTCTGTGAACCATTCATTCAAGAGTAATTCCAGTAACCTTAGCCCCAGTTCCCCATTCACCAAGTGCACACAGCTTACCTTCTACTATCACTGACAATGGAAGCATCCACTGGCCACAATGCAAACAAAGAAGCCAACACAAAATTACTGTTTCAGAACAGATTTATAAATGAAATCATTCCGTGCTTTTCCCCTAATCCCTGTCCCATTGCACCTACCCAGTGCAATTCCTCGAGCTCCAGCATGGATGGTAAGCTGCTGATTTTCAGTGTGGAAGGCGACGGATAGACTTGCAGGACAACCTCAAACAGCTTTGATCTGCAAAATGTTTGAATGTGGAGTCCATCATCTTATCATGAGTGGCAACACTCTGGACTGAGTGGCTGGCAAGCAACAGAAAGATTACCAATAGACTAGCAAGGTAGGAGGTTGAATGCTGACACCCTGAAGGGGAGGATGATAGGTTTGTTCTCCAAAGAGCAACTGGCCTTCCCCTGATCAGTGCCTCAGCAACTCTTAGTTACCTGTTAGAAAACTGATTACTGGATTATTCTCATATCCCTCTCATTGCTTTGAACAGTCAAACCTGCAACATTGACATTGGCAATCTGAGCTTCCACCTTAACACACACCCTGCTGCCTGTACTTCAATGGAAGTTAGGCATCGACATCACACAGCTTAGCATGGCAAAATGCACAAGGCTGCTCAAGGAGCTGGCTACCACTCCCGGGCTGTAAGGATAGGCTTCAATTTCTGTCGAAATCCCTAGTGCTAGATTCCTTCATGGTCCATGACATTAAGTCCCAATTTTCTGGCTTGCCAATACACTGAGCATTTCACTGACTTGTCCATTATTGTTTTTTGTAGACTGCCCCATCAAAATCCTTTCCTGAGCCTTTAAAACAATTGTATGTCACCTCAGATGAACAGGTGTCTGCACTATTCATGCTCCCTACCCTGGCTGCAGGGCACTCATATCTGGTGTCTCACCATATGTACATTTTGCCACTAAGTTACTCTCCAATGTCAGTATCTGAGCTAGTGGCAGTGAATGTGAAAGCTAGTGATGCTGCTATGTCTTTATCATCATTTTCTTCTTAATGATCCTTAATTGCCTGACCAACATGCATGCTCTGGATTTCCAAAAGAAAGAAGGCTCAAGAATAATGTTATGGTAAGAGTAGATCTGGGAGAATGTAAAAGGTGCATGTTGACAACCACCTTCAACCTATAAAGCAGAAGAGGTTTATGAAAGGAGGGAGGACCTGGATATATGAAGAAAGATTGAATTTAAGGATACTATCACCTTTGATGGTTTTGACCCCACTGCTGGCCACAACATCAGCAATGGCCTTCCCTAAAATGAGCAGTGCTATCTCCTCTAGGGAGTTAGGATGTGCAACTTTGCATGTTCTCTGTGGATAGTTCCATTTTTTTTCAGTTGTGTACCACCTTGTTCTGTAACTGAAAGGGAAGTGTGTTAGTGAATGTCATCCTTTTTTTTGTGGTATGGCTATCAAGCTGGCAATATATACAAGATTAAGATGTGGATATAGGATTTGCAGCTGTTTTGTCTGTGTGAATGTAAAATGGAGCTATGAATGTTAGATATAAGGCCTGATCGACAACGTTTAAGATTTGCGATGGTGGTGCGGTGCATTAAACCCTAAGTCAGGCCAGTGGTGCTGTTGGTTTGACATGGTTTTTGAAGATGCATTTATTGACTTTGATTAGCTTTGTGAGGTCATTGAACTCCTTGCGTACTGCATCTAAATCCACAGGGCATAACATCTGGCACTGGCCCTCACAGCTATCTCCTCTCATTGATTTTCAGTATCTGGAGGGCCCTGTGTCCCTAGCCTTCATGGATAAAGGATGTGTTCTGTACTTAGTCCCTGCCAGGGCTGGATTCTGAGGCAGGGAGTTCTAAAAATATTGCTACCAGCCCATGTGACCATGCTGTATCTTACCCAGGCTATTTTTTGGGGATATGAGATTAATGTGGAGTTGGAGGTACAGTGTTGCAAGAGAAGCAACTCTAACTACTGCTAACCATTTAAGACCAAATAAAAATGGTTGAGTGGGATATTGCAGTTGGCTCCCAGGTTCTTGAAGGACTCTGTGTGGACATCCAGCTTTGAGAACTCATCTACCATGCTTAATTAGATGTTAAACATGCCAAATGGTAATTAATTGGGAAAAGCGCAATGAAAGATTGTTTCCCACTCATTGCAGACTTCTGATACTTGAGCCTGACAGCAGTGTTCAGATCCTCCAAGATATCACTCTTTCTCTTCACCAAGATGGGCAGCACGGTGGTTCAGTGGTAGCACTGCTGCCTTACAGCACCAGGCACCTGGGTTTGATTCCAGCCTTGGGTGACTTCCTGTACAGAATTTGGTTACAGTCCAACAGATTTATTTGAAATCACAAGCTTTCAGAGTGCTGCTCATTCGTCAAGTAAAGTGGAGGGAAGTGCACATGCACAGAATATATAGGCGGAGAGATAATGGAAAGATAATTCCAGGTAATTAAGAGTGACATTGTGCCTGTGTGCTTCCCTCCACTTCACCTGATGAAGAAGTAGTGCTCCAAAAGCTTGTGATTTCAAATAAGCCTGTTGGACTATAACCTGGTGTCATTTGACTTCTGACTGTGACCACTCCAGTCCAACACCAGCACCTCCACATCATGTGTTGCATTTGCATGTTCTCCCTGTGTCTGCGTGATTTCCTCTGGGTGCTCCAGTTTCCTCCCACAGTTCAAAGATGTGCAGGTTAAGTGGATTGGCCATGCTAAATTGCCCCATAGTGTCCAGAGATGTGGAGGTTAGGTGGATTAGCCATGGGAAATGCAGGATTACAGGGATAGGGTCGGGGGGGGGGAGAGAGCCTGGGTGGGCAGCTTTTCAGAGGGTTGGTATGGACTTGATGGGCTGAATGGCCTGCATCTACATAGTAGTGTTCTATGATCAAAACCTCCAGTGCAGCATCCAAAAGCCTCAAAGTTGCTTTCTTCCCCAATGTCCATTTCCTACTGTTTTCCCAGTCGGATTCACCCCCAACATCTGCTCCTGTCACACTACACCTCTGTTTTGAGAGGGCCAGGCTAGCTTTATATGTTTGTAAGAAGTTACAATGGTGGACTCCCTGCTGATGTATAAATTAATCAACAATGTGGTTAGCACTGGCTGCATGCAGCAATCATTCTAATGAACAGACAGCCTGAAGTTGGCGCACTGCCTGGATCTCCATCAACAGTTAATCGCACATCACAATTTCCTCACCCATTTTTGGGCACTATCCAATTTCGCCCCAATAGGTTGGAAGACGTCCTAAAAAATCAAAACCCTCACAAAGACCGATATTAATAATTCGCATCTCCAAATTTGACCTTTGCATTTTGTGCATAGAAACTGGTAGCCAATTATTTCTTTCCATTTTACCTCAGTTCCTGAGGTACAATAAGTACTGAACCAACAACTTTTTAATGGCCACAAATTTGCATTGAAAGTCATAGCTAAATTAAAGACCTCATTTTAATAAGAAGTGGACGAACTCATTCTCAAAGAGATAATGTCAATATATTTAAATACTTAGCAATTGTTTTGCTTTGGTTTCTCAGTTCTCATAAGAAGTGTTCAGGTTTTTTGAAATTAACCTTGTTGCCAAAAAAATGAAGAACAATGAACCTTTTGCACCTATTGCTGCTTCCTATCAGTAGAGTTCCTACAGATAGATAGGTCTTTGAACTATGAGAGATGTTGCAGGCATATATCCAACTTGTATAATGGAGAGTTATTTTACATGGCAAGCACCACATCATGCACAGAGAGACACAGGCATTTCAATGACGGCATGTTTAGTTGCTTATTGTGAATATATTTAATTTTAAATTTCTATTCATCTCTCTGCTCAGAGTGCTTTTTAAAATAACTCCCTATTAGTTTCAGGTTCACTAATGCAGTCTATAAGTCCAGCCTCCCAGTAGGATACCGATTTGCTGCAGGCTGCAGTGGGTTCCTGGAATTAGAATCCCTCAGTTCTGCCAGTAGCATTCATTAGCAGGTCCATGCAGCTAGTGCTGTGCTGATTGCAGTCCATCTTTAACACTGCTAATGTCTGATGTATGCTGTTGATTGCTTCTAGATATTGGAGGGGAGAATCCAGTCATTTCTTTAAGTCTCATAGGCACAGCAATGTTTTTTTTATTATTGTGTTTCCAGATTGCAAGTAGACATTGAGTCTTTTCCCTCTTTTAGTCAGATCTAAATGAACCCACTCAGATATAACACTATATTATGTAATACATTTTCGTTACCTTTACTTAAACTTCAGCAAATACAATAGGGACACAATGTACTGTCATAGTTGTCATCTCTTTTACTCATTTCATTTTATACAGTGTCTGACAAGCCAAATAATTTTTCAGATTTTGAATTGCTTGATGTGATCACAGAAGAATGTCTTATTTGCATCATATGGTCACAGTTTCTGGAAACATAAGTAATACCTTCTCCCAAAATCACTGAGATTGAAATCACAATTTCCACTGAAATTGTAATTTTTTAGTTTGCATTCTGGAAATACCTGGATTATCTTTGATTTAAATCATTGCTATCTCCTAGCTGAGATGAACCTTGAATGATTAATCGACTTAATAAAACTTCAGTTTTGACTCGTGCTTTAGCGCCAGTACGAATGCTCCCGACCTAGCTATTGGAACAAGATAAATTAAGCACTCTCATACTGAGACCATTTTTTGTGTAAGTGTCACTGGTTTCTTTCATACTCTTTCACTTCTTATCTTTGCTCTACTTCCGTACAAGTACGGTTTTATCCTCTTCTACCTTGGCTCACTACTTTACACCTCTTCTATGTCAAAAGACATTTGCAAGTTGCTTTTTTTACTCAAAATTTCTGAACCTACAGAAAGCCATAAGCAGATATCCATGCGCAAAAATATTCATTTCAATCCATCTGACTAGCACTAAAGTTTTTGATCTGAATGCATAGTTGCTGCTATGTATAGCTTGTTGATTTTCTTGCTGAATGTCTATCTCACACCCTGTTAACAACTACTGCTGTTAGAAGCATTGATTGACTCTTCGAACAGTCCATTCTAAACATTCACCACAATATATGTGAAGTAATTAAATGCAATTTCGGCATTCACTCTGCCTCTTGTCAGATTCGGCTCATGGATCCCCATTGTCATTCACAAGGCCATGATAAACAGTTTCTCCAGGCTGAACATGTTAATCTCCTCAACAACCTTGACTCAGACTTGAATTGTATAAGCAATTTAAGATTCTCCATTTCTTGAAACTTAGATATCAAATGCCAGTTATTAAGAGATGTATCTTTACTACATTTTTAACAGTATCACAATGCCCTTTTTGTAGTATGGTAACAAGTAGTATATGTGGTATGACCCTGTTCACTATCTCAGCTTAACATCGCATCCAGTGATTTGTGTTCTATTCCGGCAATATACAATCAAAGTCCAATTTGCCTCCTGTACCGCTGTTTTACAACGATTACAACAACATGTCTGTCAATATCTCCAATATATTTTCCTGTACCATTTAGCTTACAATTTCAATATTTATTCTCCTTCCCTACTGTCATCACTTTGCACTTGTCACCATTGAATTTAATTTGTCATTTCTCAGTGTGACATTCCAATCTATCTAGATCTCTTGACACCTGCTAAACCTGCTCTTGATTGTTAGCAAGCCTAGTTCCCTCACCTTGGTACCCAGTAAATTTTGACAGCTTTGTCTCTATTCTCACTTTCAAGCAATTAATATACAACATGAACAGCAAAGGTCTCATCAACAATCCTTGTGTCACCCCATTAGTAACTTCCCACTCTTCTGATGCTGTTCCATGCACTTTAACTGAATCCCTGCTTCACATGTCACATTGACAGCTGCTGCTCCCTCCAATACTGTGATAATAATTGACATTGAATCAAAACCTGCTGCTCTTTCCTTTGCGACAATTGGAAATCATAAACTAGATAACAAGTTTTTATTTTGTATCACATATATTGAGGTCAGTCCAGATTTATTCCTAATGTTGTATACCAATGAGTCATTGTTATCACAGGCATGCTGAGAATGGGAGTGTGAAGAAAGGTTTTGCTTAATATGGATTTGTTTCTTATCTCATTAAAAATTGCCCAAGGTATTATAGACTGAACAAAGAATGGTAAGGATGTTGTAAAGGGTGTAAAGGTATGAAAGCTTTAATACTGAGGTGTGATTTAACCAGTAATGATGATGTCATATGGACCTGGTGAATGAACAGTTTAGGATTTCAAAGGGGTAAGATGTACCATCCGGGTCCTCCTGACTGTCTCTATATCTATCATATCAATGTAACTTGCACAAAGTTGCTAATATGCAATAAATTATATCTTGCTTAAGACAAGGGCCTCTGTTCATTCAATTAGCAAATAGTGTTCCTCTACTACACCCAAACAAGCTGACTGTGCCCTCTCAGAAAACAGTGGCAGCAAGTCTATCCGATGGTGACAAATAGTACATGCAACCACATACTTGAGGGTGGTCTTCACTCAGGATTTACCTTCCAACAAGGAGCTGGAGTAGGCCAATCAACAAGAATATGACTGATCTGATTTTAACCTTGAGCCCACACACACTTACCCCTGATAACCTTACATCCTCTTGGTTAACAAGAATCTATCCACCACTGCCTTAAAAATATTCAAATACATATTCCACCACCTTTTCAGGTAGACAGTTCCAAACAGTCACTTCCCTATGAGCAAAATAAAATCACTGCATCTGTTTTAATTGGGTGATGATTCCTGATTTTTAAACACTGACTCTAGTTCTTAATATTCCTGTAAGAGGAAACATCCACTCTACATCTGGTCTGCCTCACCCTTCAAGATCTTATAAAATATATTTCAGGGTATTTCTGATGCAACATGGTGTGCAGCGAAGTGAATTCATTTAGCTGCCTCATACCACATACCAGTGGCAGTGAAGATTGGTACATTTTTTTTATAAACATGGCTTTAAGAATCTTGGTCATACAATAGTCAGCAGTAGAAAGAGCTGAACATTCAAGGACCTCACAGAAAAAAATCTCATGGCAAGATTCAACACAGTAGAATCTACAATCAAGAGTAAAAGCATTTCAGACCTGGCAGAAGCAGAAGAGTTAGAAACTCCCTGGAGCTGGAATATTAGTTACTCCAATACTGTTACAGATTGCATTGGGCGCTGATGATTTGCAAGAGCAGGCCAAGTCAGGGTTCAGCCAGATAGTGAACTGATATCAGAGGCTCCATTAGAAAGCCTCAAATCTCTGATGAACAATGAGAAATTTTTCTATAATGATGCAGAATTACAAAACTGAAAGTAAAATGCATTTCCTGCTCAGATTCACTGTTTCTCCATAACAAATGGATACAACGAAATGCAACAACAGTAAAGGAAAGCAAGGACCACAGAAGCAATTCAAACTGAAGTCATACATCTGGATATGCCACAATGTCAGAATTAAAGCATGAAACCAAAGCTGAAGAAATTTAGGTGACTTTTTAAAAAGAGTGCCATTATTAAATCCACAGGATTTATTAAAAGGTAGGGAGCATCTATTTAAGCTTCAAACAAGAAGAATCATGCAGAAAAGCTGTTAAATAAATTGGATTATTTTTGGAACTGCAGTCATTAGGAAACATTCAATCAAGCTGATAAGGAAATGGGAATTATTTATTTAAGCCAAAAATTGTGGAAATCATCCAGAAAATTCACAAAAAAAGTGGAACACACCACATTACTCATAAAAAGATGGAATCCTCCATTTTGACTGAAATCCCAGCAGTACTGTTTTAATTACAAAATTAAAAGCCTTTTAAATAGAGGCAATATTTAATCACAGTAGGAAATAATATTGCCAGGAAGATTTAATTTTCAGGATGTGCCAAATAGAATATAGAATTGGACATCTTAAAGAAAACAATTCTTAAGACATAGAATAGCTTCTAAATTAGTACTGCAACAGAAGCTGAACAAGTTGACACACTTTTATTTACAATTGGGAGCATAGCTGTTGGCAATATGGCTTACCAAAGCAGAAAAGAAGCAACAGACACTTCTGAAGAAGTACAGAAAGTCTTTGACAATTGACTTAACATAAGAACAAATAAATTCCTTGAAAGAGGAAGATTTAATAAGAGTTCAGCATCCAGGGGAATCCATAAATGAGTTCATTATTGAACTGTACTGATTGGTGGAGAAATATAACTATTGTGATTTAAGGTCATGATTCATAAGAGACAGAACTGTTAGAATTATTGATGACTCTGTCAGTTATATTTGCAGTTAAAAGAAGGTTTAGCTCTGGAGAAAGTCATTGAAATGGTGAATGAAGTCAGAGTTTAGAAGCAGCACAGATCAATCTTAAGAGGAGAAGATCAACCTTTTCACTTAAAAGTCACCTGTGAGATAATTCAGACAAGGAAGTTCAAACAAAACTTTTATTTCCTTATCTTTATAGGAGGAATCCACTGTAACAGTGATAGAAATTGTGTCAAGGAAAAGCATTGCTCAAATAGCAGGACTGAGGAAGTTGACATGGTTGTTTCACCAATATTGTAATCTCTGAGTCCAAATGAAAGCATCCAAGCGAAGCAACATGCTGTAGCAAAGAGTCTACATATTTCCACACAGATTTACTGGCAGGTTGGAATAAAAATCTACCAACACAGATTGAAGTGGTGGTGCACAAAACCTATGGAATCACCACTGAGAAGGATGACCAGTGACTAGAGATTGAGCATATAGTCATGTCATAGGCCAGACCAAACCCCTTCAAAACGTGTCATGGGGATTGCCTAGTCCCAAACTTTTTCTTATTTTAAACACAGGTACCAGGCATGTGTTCTGGATGTAATTTGATTGGTCAAACAATCAGGCTTGAAGCAAAACACACTTTAATCATACACTATAGTTAAAATACAGACAAAATAAAATGAAAAGAAAAGAATTGGCTTAACTGTAACTTAAAAAACTTAACAAAATGATAAACTACTCATTAACCAATATAGGAACATGCCATAAGAACACCCTTGGCAAAGACAAAGTCAGTAAAATAGATGGTGTCACATACAATTCTAGCAGCAGGAAGAGAACCCCAGCTTTTAGCTGTTGCTAAGAGAGAGAGATGTAGCAGCTTTCACAATCCCAGCAGCTACTGAAAGCTAAACTAAAAATCCTGTTTTTTTGGAGAATATTGTTAGGTCCAGATTGTCTGAATTTGTGAAGTCAGAGATTTAGGTGGAGACCGTGTTGTTTTTAATGTAATCATGTGCACAAATATGTAATATTAACAATGAGAACAAAAGCTTGGAGGGGATTTTGAATAAGAGTGTAAAGGTTATAGCCAGCTAATACTGAGGTGTGCCTTAAGGACCACCTACCATGATGATGCCATAAGGATCTGGTGGAGAACAGCTTAGGGTCTTGAAAAAGTTAAACCTACTGTCTAGGTCCTCGCCATTGTCTCTGCAGAAGTGTCTCTCACATCAATCTAACTTGTACATTGCTGTGAAAATGTAATAAACTACATTCTTTACAGACATCTTTTTAGACTAGCAAGGGGTTTTCCTCTATCACACCAGACCAAATGGCTCCTATAGATCCCTACTCCAAAGAGCAGGTTGATGGCAAATATACCTTGTGGTGATTAATAGCGCAAAAAGACTCATTGAATCAAAGATAGTAAGGAACTGCAGATGCTGGAGAATCTGAGATAACAAGGTGTAGAGCTGGATGAACACAGCAGGCCAAGCAGCATCATTGGAGCAGGAAGGCTAACGTTTCAGGCCTAGACCCTTCATCAGAAATGGGGGAGGGGAAGGGGGTTCTGAAATAAATAGGGAGAGAAGGGGAGGCAGATAGAAGATGGATAGAGGAGAAGATAGGTGGAGAGGAAACAGACAGGTCAAAGAGGCCAGGATGGAGCCAGTAAAGATGAGTGTAGGTGGGGAGTTAGGGAGGGGATAGGTCAGTCCAGGGAGG
>NC_063347.1:40715430-40750541 GCF_021869965.1 Rhincodon typus
GATGAGGTTAGTAGGTAGGAGATGGGGGTGCGGCTTGAGGTGGGAGGGGGGATAGGTGGGAGGAAGAACAGGTTAGGGAGGCGGGGACGAGCTGGGCTGGTTTTGGGATGCAGTAGGGGGAGGGGAGATTTTGAAGCTTGTGAAATCCACATTGATACCATTGGGCTGCAGGGTTCCCAAGCGGAATATGAGTTGCTGTTCCTGCAACCTTCGGGTGGCATCATTGTGGCACTGCAGGAGGCCCAGGATGGACATGTCGTCTGAGGAACGGGAGGCGGAGTTGAAATGGTTCGCGACTGGGAGGTGCAGTTGTTTATTGCGAATCGGGGAAACCAAGCGGAGGCTCGGGGACCGCTTTGCAGAACACCTACGCTCGGTTCACAATAAACATTAACTGGATGACTATTGTCATAAATCCAAACACAGTTGCAGCAAAAGACATAACAGCTATCACAAGACAATGCAAGTGACTGTTCAGCAGGCTGTAGACCTTCTGAAGATGTGGTTCTGACTTCTGGATAAATCTGGTGGATCCCTTCAATATATTCCAGCAGAGTTTTGCATATGGTGTTGGTGTACTGTGGTGCAGCAGACTGCATCACATCATCCACATGATTATGTCATTTGCTTTAGTCTCAGAACTGCTTGGGACTGTTGTCATGTTCATGGGACTGAACATTTCCGCCAAGAATTTATCCTAAAGAAGCTTGTCACTATGCAGAGATAGTAGGAACTGCAGATGCTGGAGAATCCGAGACAACAAGGTGCAGAGCTGGATGAACATAGCAGGACAAGCAGCATCATAGGAGCAGAAAGGCTGACGTTTCGGGCCGAGACCCTTCATCAGAAATGGGGGAGGGGAAGGGGGTTCTGAAATAAATAGGGAGAGAGGGGGAGGCGGATAGAAGATGGATAGAGGAGAGGATAGGTGGAGAGGAAACAGACAGGTCGAAGAGGCGGGGACAATAGTCATCCAGTTAATGGATAGCACTTTTCAGATAGTAGCCAGTCTTGGTGACATGTGGGGTTCTGAAAAGGTCAGACGCCTGCGAATGCATAGACGATGTGGCAACTTCCTGGCAACCTTGCACAAACCTGAAGGATCTGTGTGCAGATGGGTTGTACATTAAGTGAATGGAAACACCTCCTATTGATGAAAATTTGACCCATGGGAGACGTAATGGCCATATATGTGCAATTAATAATGACTTGCACTTGGAAGAATCCTGCAATGGCCTCAAATCTTATATCCCTCAAAGTCAGACTGTCCAAGTTCATGCAGAAGTATTATGTTCAAGCCACAGACTGTTAGATCCCATAGATTCCTCCAGAAAATGGCTGGAGTGATCCTGATGCAAAACAATGCATGATAACCTTTGACATCACAGTCTTTGGGTGTTTCCTCTTCCCATCGAGCCCAGTTCATCTACAATCGCAGGTCAAAGGCCACCTCCTTAAAGAGTTGCATTCTTCAGTGCCAATATTTATAAGGGGGTTAAGCATGGCTGGTTGTGTGCCCCTCTGCCTACTCCTCTGCATTGCCCCTTCCAAGGACATGATTCTGGTGCCTACCACTTGCAATCTGCTTGTAGTGATGTGCTCTCTTCCCCCACTCCTCTTTGCTGGGGTTTTTAAATCCTGATGACTAAGGCCCTTAGGAAATAACTAAATTTATTTCACACCTGGGCCTCCAAACCTTGTATTTTAAGCACAATGCAAAGTCCTAGTGAACACACAAGCTCCCACTGTACAAGTCAATTTTGCAAATACTTTCAATGGCTTTTTCTGCTTCACATTTAGTTTCACTTTTTCGGCCAAGTCACTACACCACACGCAATAGCTCTGGTAATATCTGGTCATGGTGTAAAACCATTTGGCTTTTCTCCTGGTGCCTTTGGCTGCCATTTTCTGACTCCCCTACATCCAAACCCATCTCTAAAGTGCTATCAAGTCTTGTGATCTTTTATGTATTAACATCCTTTCATCATCTTGGCATTACAGTATTGCAACATGGAAGCAAATGCAACAATTAATCCATTTCCACTTACTGACGGAGCATTGTAAGGACTTAATCTTGGTCGGCCAGCAGTAATTGCCATTAGTTGACAAATAATTTAGGAGAAATTTAGTGGTCCTTTGGTAGCCTAGGAGGAGTGTCAGGCTGATCATGGATCCTACTAGTTCTACCACTATTCCCAAGAAGCCTATGGAACCTCTGTTTGGTTGAAATAGCAGTCCAAATTTGCTTATTTTGAGAAGAAACAAATTTTAATCAAAATTTACTCCAGGAATTCATTCTATTTAAGGTCAATTTTCATTCTGAACTGCTCACATCTTCATGACCAATATCCTGCCATGAAGTTGTCTAGTAAATACTGATTAGACCATGAATTATAGGAGCAGAAATTAGGCTGTTCGAGTCTGCTCCACCATTCAATAATGGCAGATAAGTTTCTCACCCCCATTCTCCTGCTTTCTCACCATAACCTTTGATCCCCTTGACAATAAAGAACCTCTCCATCTCTGTCTTAAATATATGCAATGACCTGGCCTCTACTGTCTTCTATGGCAATGAATTCCATAGATTCACCACTCTCTGACTGAAGAAGTTTCTCCTCATCACTGTTCTAACGGCTTTTCCCTTTACTCTAAAGCTATGTCCTCGGGTCCTAGTCTCTCCTGCTAATGAAAACATCTTCCCAACATCCACTTTGTCCAGGCTGTAAGTTTCAATTAGATCCCCCCTCATCCTTCTAAATTCCATCGAGTATAGACCCAGAATCCTCAAACATTCCTCATATGTTAAGCCTGTTAGTCCTGGGATCATTCTTGTGAATTTCCTCTGAGCCCACTCAAGGGCCAGTACATCCTTCCTGAGGTATGGGGCCCAAAATTGCTCACAATACTATAAATTTGGTCTGACCAGAGCCTTACAAAGCCTCAGAAGTACATTCCTGCTTTTATATTCGAGTCCTCTCAAAATAAATGCCAACATTGTATTTGCCTTCCTAACTACTGACTCAACCTGCACGTTTACCTTAAGAGAATCCTGGACCAGGACTCCTAAGTCCTTTTGCACTTCAGATTCTGAATTTTCTCCCCATTTAAAACATAGTCTATGCCTCTATTCTTCCTACCAAAGTGCATGACCTCACTTTCCCATCTTGTATTCCATCTGCCAATTTTTTGCCCACTCTCCTAACCTGACTAAATCCTTCTACAGCTTCCCAACGTCCTCAATACTACCTGTCCCTCCACCTATCTTTGTATCATCTGCAAACTTAGCCAGAATGTCCTCAGTTCCTTCATCTAGATCGTTAATGCATAAAATGAAAACTTGTGGTCACAACACTGACCCTTGTAGAACACCACATGTCACCGGCTGCCATCTTGAGAAAGACCCTTTTAACCCCACTCTCTGCTTTCTGCCAGACAGCCAATCTTCTATCTATGCTGGCACCTTGCCTCTAACACCATGGACCCTTATCTTACTCAGCAGCCTCCTCTGTGGCACTTTGTTAAAGGCCTTCTGGAAGTCCAGACAGGTAACATCCATTGGCTCTTCTTGGTCCAACCTGCTTGTTATCTCCTCAAAGAGTTCTAACAGATTTTTCAGGCATAACCTCCCCATGCTGATTTTGCCATATTTTAACATGCACTTCCAGGTATTCAGATATCTCGTCCTTCACAATGGACTCCATAATCTTACCAACAATCAAGGTCAAACTGATCAGTTTTATTTCCTGTCTTTTGCCTCACTCCCTTTTTAACTGGGAGGTTGCATTAGCAATTTTCCAGTCCTCTGGGACCATCCCTGACTGCAGTGATTCCTGGAAGATTACTGTTAATGCCTCCACTATTTCTTAAGCTATCTCCTTCTGAACCCTGGGGTGTAGCCCATCTGGTCTAGGGGATTTATTCACCCTCAGATCTTTCAATTTTTGTAGCACTTTCTCCTTGGTGATGGCCCCCATACTCACCTCTGTCCCCTGACTCTGTTGAATTTTTGGGATGTTACTCATGTCTTCCACCATGAAAACAGACACAAAGGACTTGTTCAGTTCCTCTGACAGTTCTTTGTTCCCCATTACTACTTCTCCAGGGTCATTTTCCAGTGGCCCAATGTCCACTTTTGCCTCTGTTTTGCCTTTTATATATCTAAAGAAACTCTTGCAAACTTCTTTTATATTACTGCTAGCTTACCCTCATACTTAATATTTTCCCTCCTTATTTCTTTTCTCATCGTCCTCTGTTGGTCTTTGCAGGCTTCCCAATCCTCTGGCTCCCCACTGCCCTTCACCACATTATATGCTTTCTCTTCTGTTTTTATGCTGTCCCTGGCTTCACTTGTCAACCAATGGCAGCCTCATCCTTCCTGAACCATGTTTCTTTTATTCCTAGGGATAAATTTTTGCTATGTCTCCTGAAATACTCTCAGAAGCTCCTGCCATTGCTTTTCCACGTCTTTCCTGGTAGGCTTCTCTCCCAGTCAATTCTGGTCAGTTCCTCCTCATGCCTCTGTGGTTGCCTTTATTCGACTGTAATGCCATTACTTTGAATTCCACCTTCTCCTTCTCAAATTGTGGAGTAAATTCTATCATGTTATGGTTAGTGCCTCCTCAGGGTTCCTTCACGTTAAGCTTCCTTATCAAGCCTGCCTCATTCCACATCACTACATCCAGAATTGTCTGTTCCCCACTGGGCTCCACCACAAGCTGCTCCAAAAAGCCATCTCATAGTCATTCCACAAATTCCTTTTCTTCTGATACACTACCAACCTGATTTTCCCAGTCCACCTGCATATTGAAATTCCCCATGATCTCCTGATGTATCTTGTGCCCCACATCCTGACTACTGTTTGGAGGTACGTACATAACTCCCATTACGGTTTTTTAATGATATTTGTGCTAATCTTAAAAAAAAGGTTCTTTCCTTTTTACAAACAGCTTTTGAGTTAGATCCAATTTTGAAATTTAAATAATAGGCAACAGTAATTTTTGAAAGCAATGGAAATAACAGCTTTGGAAATGTGCATAAGATTAACCTTCACTGACTCAATTACTTCATTATCGGTAATTAGATAGAATAAAACAAAATCATTTAGTGGAAACCTAGTCAAATGATGTAAAATATCTGACAAAAAGAGCAACCTGTTCATTACTATCAATGCACCTGTCAAGAAGGTTTGCATACGAAAACCAAACTGTGGTCATATACAAATGAGACATTTGGAACTGTTGAACTGTTTCTTTCCCAATGATCAACAGTTGTGATATGTATTGCTGAAGGGAACTACCTAGGTTGTTTAGATGTCACACTGAGTCACACTGAGGCAAATTCTAGACTCAGTTTCTGGTTGGAGCTGTATTATGACAGCTTAGCCAGGATGGCAGTTTAGGATGGTTACACCTGCACTAGGGTAAGAAGAACAAGGATTCCTGCTTCTAATTGCCCAATATCCTGAATTAATCTACCAGATTGAATAAATCTCAAAATGAATTGAAAATTGTAAATAAAATAAGTCACTCTACACATGTATGTTTAGATTAAACATCAATTCAAAGGCCTCTGTATATCATTAATTATAGTTGGAATTTAGTTAGTAACAATATTATTTCAGTAAAATGTGAGAACGTGTAGCATGATATCTTTCAGTAAGCACAATGCAGCTCATGAATACTTAACTGTTCGCTTTCACAATTTGTTGCCTTGTTGCTATAACAATATGCTTTGTCTTTAAAAGTACAAATTAGCATAATTGCTGAAATGTTTGTACAATTTAGCACGAATTATTATCAGGGTGCTAGTTATTTCCAAAGCACCAATGTTATTGTTGACAAAATCTTCCTAAGTGGCTCAGTTTATACTTGTGTACAAATTGTTTAGGTCTTTAAATGGTCTAAAAGATATAACCTCACGGCTGGCTTTAGTCATTCAAATAATTGAAACTGTGGCAAATTATGTTACTTTCGTTCATGATACAGTGTGAGAAAATGTTGTAGCTTTGGTTCCTCATGCCAGTTAAAACTGAAAGATGAATTGGAATTATGTTTTTTTTTCTTGTCAGAGAAGCAGTAAATAACCATGGTTTGTGTCCTCCCTGAACTGTGTGCAAGGTTTGTGCAAAGTGAAGATGCACAATAGTGTGCCTGAGCTCAGAGTACAATAAAATGGGGAGAAGTCTTTGGTGTGCCACATAACAGACTGTCAGGACACAACGTGTTTTTCATTTTTCACCACGTGGTTCATTCCTGAGATCTGCTTGGATGTATGTTGATGGGAAGAGGCTAGGATTTAGTTCAAAAAATTTCATATTCAGCTGTTAGTGGTTAGTCATGACCTTGGCTGAGGGTAAAACACATGTCCACTTTGTCCAGGAGGAAATTATATGTCCCCAAGGAGAACTAGATGGCAGGATATCTTCTACATATTAAAATGTGATGGCCTCTAATTAACTTTTTGAATATTTCGAGAGAAAGGTTACCCTCTGAGTATAATAAATGTTATACTGACAAGAATATAGCAAATATTGATACGGTCAGAGATTCACATCAGTAGGAAGGGGAGGTTAGGGTGAGTAATGGGGTGTGTCGGGTTAATTGGAAAGATAAAGAGTGTCTGAGAGTGTTTTGTAAGGTTTCTGGTTGATGTGCCTGACTTAACTGAACAGTTTGAAGTATGTAGCTCGAAGAGATATGGAATTGAGATGTGCAGCAAAGATATGTGTGGGGCAATATGGTGCATATGATGGTCAGGTATGAGTTCTGATTCCTAAAGATGGCTGATGAATGAGTGGTGTGTGGTTTTCTGTGTGATTGGGGGTTGGGGTGTGGTTACAGTGGTGTTGTGTAGGGTGGAAGTGTGTTGGAAGTACACTCGTGTGTTGCTTTGAGCAGTGTGTGAAGTTTTGGGGCATGATGGAAAGGAGGTGTCTTTTGAAAATACATTCACTGACCTTGCTTACCTGTGTGAGGTCATTGAACCTTTTGCACTAATGCAGCCAGGTTCTTAGGGCCAGGCTCCTTGAGATGAATTCTATGCCCACCTGCTTCTATTCTGATAACATCAGGTCTCTGGAGGGACCTTGGCCCCTGTAGAAACACAACCACTTTCCGTCCTTCCATACTGTGGACAAAAGTTTCCAGCATATCATCAGCGAACCTGGCAGCCCTCACTTTCCCTGTTCTTTTCTGGTATTAATATTCTTATTATTTCTCTGAAACACTTACAATGGTGGTTCCACCAGATGCTGTACCCTGAATGTACCTCCCCTTTAAAACGTGCAGGCTGCCTTTAAGTATTCTGCGGTTTTAACCCATGTTAGTCTTGTATGTACGAGAGCACTTTGATGAGTGTGCAGCAGGAAGCCTCCTGCTGATCTATACGCCACAGCGTATTGATGGGCTGGGAAGACACACAAAGCATGTTGGACACTTATCCAACAGCAAAAGGGCTTTATTACAATCTACACATCTACGCATTTTAAGAGTTTTCACAAGCGTAGTGTTTGAACAGGCGCTGTGTTAGTAAAGTGATTCCTTTGTTTTGTTGACAAAATTTGGGAAAACACATCATTGTGTCACCAACATTTCATCTGACTCTGACACATAGCTCTTCTAGCATGTCTATCCCCACACATAAAATGCTTGACAAACAATTTTTCATAAAAGCGTTCGCTCTTTAAGGCACTTACGTTGGGTGATGAGTGCTGCATTTTATTGGAGAGGCACTCTCTGATGTTGTCCTCTAAAAATGGTTCACGGTTCTGTGCTGCTGAAACAGATCTCTTTACATTGCAGAAGGGTTTCTGCAGCAACTGGATTTATTTTAAAGCAAAGCTATGCCTCTAAGATTGGAAGTTTTACATGTTTAAGTGTGAGCATTGCTGAGAACCGTCTCTTCAAACCTTAGCCAGAATATCAATATTCATGGCAGGTCGGTTTTAACAATCATGCTGACTATTGTCATTTAACAGTACTAGAATTTGGCAAAAATCACAATAGGTCCATTTTTTAATTCCTTCTATCCGTGAATCTTAAAGAGTTAAACACATTGATTAGATTCAGACATAATCTTGGTGCCTGAAGCATCTGGTGGTAGGATCACAGGAAATTGGTCTGTCATTCTTATTTGTACATTACCACTTATTTTGCACCCATCCACCATCTGACACATCCATTCCCTCTACCATCACCTCAGTGGCAGCACAATGTACCTGTACAAGACGCACATTAACACCGCATAAACCTCCTGTGACAAAAGTTTCCAAACCCACAATCTCTACTTGTAACGACAAGCAGCAGCCAAAAAGGTAAACTAGCTTTGCAAATTCCTCTCCAAGCCACACATCATCACGACTTGGAACTATATTGCTCTTACCTCACATCTCTGGGTCAAAATTCTGGAAAGACCTGTGATGGCCTTTAACCGAGCGACAATAACTTTAATTTGTGGTTACTTCAAATATCTTGAGGAAATCTCTGAATATCCTTAAGGAAGTTTGAAAAGCACTTATAAGAGTTTTCAGAGATTGCAAAAGGATCGATTGTAATTTTCTTATATGATAAGAAATATTGGTCCACATGAACTAGCAACACTTGATCTGGACGCAGTACCAAGAAGGAAGTTAAAGTGTGGAAGTCATGTAACTAGGAAGCATAAAGAAGAGCTGGAAGTCCGCAGGGCTGTAGACACACAATAGAGAGTTACAAAACCCGAGAGCTGAAGTGGAGTTGAGAAGGTTTTGGAATGAAGTTCACCGTACGGGAAAGACACCACATGCAGACCCACTGTTAACACAAAAGGTGCTGCCTCTGGAGATCAGCTCACACTTCAAAGGAAAGAAACTGGAAATTAGTTTGGAACTCCTGTATTGCTGAGATAGAAACTGATCCATGTTGCAGTCTGCCTACTAGATTATGGAGACGGTTTATGATATACCTGCATTTCTAAGTGTAAATTATGCTTCATTCTGGCTGTGATTTTTCTGTTCATTTACATTTAATTTACGTTGGTTCTGACTCATGTTAAAGTTACAAAAAAGTGAAATCTTGGTAGTAATTTCTTCACTTGTGGTTTGTCTGGTGAATTTGATTATTTTGGTTTACAGTCTCCAACAGGAATGCAATACTCCCTTCCTAACAGCACTGAGAGTGTACCTACGTGTCATAGATTGCTGCAACTCAATAAAATGATTTAGCACCATCTTCTGAAGCACAATTAGGAATGGGTAACAATGCTAGACTTGCCAGCAATGTTCACATTTCAGGAATATAAAAAGACAATACCAGTAAACAGCAGCATACTCTGTCCCAGGACAGATTAGCAGTTCCCTGAGGCAAGGGCGGTGATAAAGATAGCAGATAAACCTGATAAAGAGGTGGAGAGATAAATTGTCGGGATGAGAGGGCTAGGCTGAGAAAGGCTGCAAATTTCAATGTGGAACCAAGAGGAGTACCCCTGTTCCCAGTCTTTCTACTTTCAGCTTGGCAAAACGGGGTCTGAAACTGGCATCAGGTCACTCAATTGCATAGGCAATGCATACCTAGAATATTGCAGCCTATGCATTTTTGGTGCAGGCTGAAAATGTACATGCCATGTTAAATCCTTCAGTGTCAACTCAAGTGTGAAATGGGCATCGTGCAATCAAATGTCTAAACAAGTAAAGAACTAAAGACAATTGTTTATGGTTCTAGCCAAACAATGCAACACTGTTGTAGTTTTGTTATATTTCAAATTGAAGCAAATGATCTTTATTTTCTTACTGGAGACAATCTACCACTATTGTACAAGTAAATGCATTATGACAAGTTTTTTTCCTTTTAAATCAAATGATATGTAACCACAAAATTGTGAAACTGGACCACATTAACTGAGTTCAGAACAATTCAAATGCAAACAGTAAAGGTTGCTTTTTGCTGCTTTAGAAAGGAGCCAGAATAATTATCTGATTTAAAAGCACTCACTGTGATGACACAGTGTGTAACATTTAGATTTTTTTTAACCACAATAAAGCAATATTCAAAGAGACGATGGGCCATGCTTGTCACATAATCCACTTTGATTTGCTCTTTTTGCACTTTCTTTGGCTTAGCGTCCATTTTCTTTCTATGTATGTGAAGTACCTTGGGATATTTTTCTTAATTAAAGGAGATAAATCAATTTAAGTCATAGTTGTGCATTCCCAGCCACAATGTGGTATTTAGGTATTAACATAAAAATGTTTTGATGCACAGCAAGAATAGAAGCAAAGAATGAGGAAACAAAAGAGCTATTTTATTACAGTATTGAACCAATCCTTGTGCAAAAGCACCCTTTTAGTTGCATTGTGAAACCACTTTGCGACCAAATGCCAATCTGACTTAAATAGTAGAACCGCGTTGCGTGGCAACTCAACTTTTTGGTTTACCAATGCACCACGAGTCTGGGAAGATAGGTGTATGTACATAATTTCTCTATGCAGGTTGCAGCAAAGTCATTGTTCATTGTTCCCTTAAATAATGAAAACTAGAGAGGGAGATTGTAGGAACTGCAGATGCTGGAGAATCCGAGACAACAAGGTGCAGAGAGGGAATCACTCAAGCAGAATGGTTCTACTTCTGAGCAAGAGTTGGTGAGTAACACTGTAGAGGTTCAGGATCCACTTGCCTACTCGCGTTCTTAGCTTACCAACGCTGTCTGGTTGAAAGGCCTAAAAAACAGTCAGGTTGGAAATATCTGTGGCACCATAAACTAATAACATATCAAATTGAAAATCAGGAAAGCTTTATTATTCCCTCAGATACATGTGCTTGCTACTCATGACAGAAGTTCTGAAAAATGCAGAACATTATTGTAAATTGTTTGCATTATCCTAACTTTTTTGATAGCTTTTCCTTCTAGTACAACTTTAACTTTTATGCTGTGAGATTACATCAACACCAATTGCAGAACTAAATGCAGTAGTCAGTGTTAATCATGGTGCATGTTGCCTTGAATATATTTCGATCTAGGATTAATCAAAGCCTAATACCAGTTTTGCAAATTATTGTTTGTGCATCAGACATCATTGTAAAATGTCAAGCAGTGATAAATAACAGTTGATTTTATATCTTCCTAATATGGATAACCACTTGCTGTGTGTCATGTGTATGATAGACAAGAATTTTCCAAACAAAATAGTGCATCATGTGCCATTAGTCTGTGGAAGGCAGTGTTATGCAACATTATGCTCCTCAATAAATGTCATGAGCTTATGAGAATAAAGCTGGTCAGCAGTCCACTAACATTGCATTATTTCAATAAACACTGAAATCTGCATATTTTGTTTAACTCTTTACCAGTTCACAATGCATATTGGCACAGTAAGCAGTAGAAGTTAAAACATGTGATGCATCATATATTAAATGGAAATGCTCACCACATACTGTCAATAATTAGAACTAAATTTTTGTGTCTCTATGCATTAACTGCAAGAGCTGTTCACTGCAATTTAGCTAATCTGCCTAGAACTAAGTGTATTTCAGAAGATTTCAATGAAAAATACACAACATAACTTCAAAACTTTTAAAAACCTCTGCAAAAATTGGTTAATCTGAAAATCATCTTAGCTATTAATAATAAGCATGCTGTCTATTTTGTACAGCATTGGTGTTATCTTTTATTTTTTCTGTGCTTTTCTTCTGAATTTCCCTCCCCAAAGGAAAACCGGCTGGTTCCATAGTTTCAAGCAGTCTGATCCTTTAAACCTGTTTGGACTTTACTAATAAGGAACATTTTTGTCCAGAATCTTTTGTTATTGTTTCCTGCACCATTTCATACTTCACCTGTGGAAGAGGGGAGAGAGAAACAGGAAAAGAAAAAGAAGCGAAGACCGAAAAAGAGAAATAGCCGTCAGCTCGCATAACAATTAACCTTTTCACAAATACAAGCCTACATTTAGGTTTGAACAAGTTCTACTCCAGATGTCATTAATCTATGCTGGACTTTGTGTTGTGTCTTTCCAATGGTCTAGTGGTATTATCGCTGCACTGTTAATCTGGAGACTCAGATAATGTTCTGGGACCTGGGCTTAAATTTTGCCATGGCAGACGGTGGAATTTGAATCCAATAAATATTTGGAATTAAGGGTCTAATGGTGACTGTGAATCCATTGTTGTTGTCGGGGAAAACCCCATCTGGTTCACTAATGTCCTTTGGGGAAGGAAACTGCCATCCTTACCTGGTCTGGCCTACATGTGACTCCAGACCCACAGCAGTGTGGTTGACTCTTAACTGCCCTCTGGGCAATAAATGCTGCCTAGCTAGTGACACCCTCATCCTGTGAATGAATAAAGGAACTATGGAATAAATAATAACATTTCACACTTTTCTACCATCATGAAAAAGTAATAGGCTGAATGTAGATGCAGCAGCATATCAGCAAACTTTATTAAAATATTACTTCATTGTGAGTGAATTAAAAAATAAATCAAGAATTAAATAAACACAATTTCCAGCAAATTGAATAAGTCTGCATTTCCACAATCATCCAGTTGAAGTGACAATGCCATCTTGATGAAGTAGTTTGGAAACATGCATCACTGTTAACCATGTGGAATGTGACTATCACAGTGCAGATCCTGTAAGCCTTTTACATTATTTCACTTATATTTTAATTAAACTTAGCTTAATTGTTTTACAGCAATCTGGATAGCAACAGATGTAGCACAAACTGCACATCAAACTGCTCCCAGTCACAGTCGCTTTGAGGATTTTGGCCTGAACAGGCTTAAGCAATTGAACCTGATTGGAGAAAAAGCCTACCAAAGAAGTGTCCCAACCTCCTGTTGACCAGTCAATAGGGAAACCTTGGCTCTGCAATGTGTGAGGGCATCTGGGAGCTACTTTGTTAATGAAAAGGACTATGAAAATATACAGGCAGAAATGGAAAGAAAATGAAATGACCAAAGTGCATCGTAATTAAAGCCTTAATTAATCTCTCGTGCTACTAACAGAAGCATGGTATTACAGATGTCTTTTACTGTATTGAAATTATGATGTTCAGAAACTGAACAGTGCACAGCTTCTCCAAATTTTATCTTTCTGCCTTTCAGCTCCACAAAATGTATGATGTACATTGTGATCAGAAATATGTTCCTTGGATTTGTGAAAACGGAACCCTTACATTGCTATAAAGTTTCTGCATTTTATTTCCCTTGCCTAGAAATAATTTGAAAATAATTTAATTCAAAATCAACATTTATGAAGCTCTTCCATATTCAGCGCAGCCAAGCTGTTGTCTCTGAACAAATAATTATTGGTGCTATAGCTTTATCTGAATGCAAAACAGACTCTCATAACTGTGACAAGCATTTGTGTTTCACACAAATGAATCGCTGTATTTCCAAAACTTCACAATTCTGACACACAAGTATGTAACCATATTACAAATGTCCTATCTTCAGCAGATTTCTACATACTTTTGTACTTCTCTTTAACATGCTAATTGCATTCAAGTGTGCTTTTGATAGGAACAGTGCTGGAACAATATGCTTTGCACTGGTTAAAATCTAGCTCAGATTTATGGGATGAAAGAATTCTATTTCTGCCTGTTGTAAAGATCCTTAAGTAGGACAATCTCTCTCCAATTGCTGGCAGGTGCAAAACTATTCATAATTGATCACAAACTGGCATAAAACTGGAAATTACACTTGGGGGCTTTACGGGAGGTTAAAATGAAAACTGAAATTTCATTGTTCTGTGCGATAGAAGGTTGGGATTAAAGAATACTGTTCTGGGCAATGCCTTGTGCATTTTATCTTGCATCTAACTTTGGTTTAGCTGCCTCTACTTGATGCTGACACTAGGTGTGAAAATATAAAATCTTTTGCAACACTAATGTTATCGTTTTTTTGAAAACGGAAGGCTAAATACACACCTTAAAAATTATACCTTTTGGGTAAATGTTTCAATCTGTAAACAAATAGTAAGTTTTCTACATCACAGGAAATGGTAGAAGAAGATGCCACTCACGATTTATAAAATGAGGTTAAGCCTTTGCAATTTTCTTGTATTAGTTTCAATTTCGACAAACATTAAAGTATAATCAAATACAGTCCTTTTTCTACAATAACCAAACATGTGGATCAGCCCCAATATTAGTGAGAGTTTTGAGCTGGCTCATTGATGTAAAACTCGGGTTAGTATAGCCATCAGGCCTAATTGACATCATCTGAGGTTGGCTCCTGCCTGACACTAGCAAAAATAATGAAGAGGCCAGTTGGTGAGAACAAACTGAGCAAGCACAGCAGAAAACCTTTATCTGAGATCTGCCGAGCATTGTCTGGTAATTTGAGCGCTTCAAACATAATCACCTTCAATGAATGGAGACGATGGCCCTAAGCAAGGGAGGCCCAAGGTTTCTTGGTGTGGTCTACAGGAAAATGCCAATTACTGATGGTCCATGATAAAACCCCGAAAGTCCCTGCCTTTCAGGCCTGCTTCTGCATCTCAAGTAAAAGCAAAATATTGCAAATGCTGGAAACCTGAAATTTAAAAACAACAAATGCATTTGTGGAGAGAGGTCAATATAACTCTGCTTTATGTCTTTTTACGTCTTCTGCACCTTGCATCAGCATTTCTGGTGAGACCAGCATCAGAGGCAAAAATGCAGTCAGAGGTAAAATGGACCTCAAGTTTTAAGTCTCATCAAGACCCTTATCGCGCATGGGGTGAGAGTCTCACATGTCAATTAAAACTGCACATGCTCCGTGAGAAGATCCATGATGCATACATGCTGTAAAATGCCTGCCTTCTTCCAAAGTCTTCAGCCAGTATGGGATGGCTTCTAGGAGATCAGGATTACTCTTAGCCAAACATGGCTAAGGATACATTAACAAACCACTCAGGCTGAAATGAAACAGAGATACAATGCTGCCCACTCTTCAATCAGGGCTATGGTGGAAAAGGCCATTGGTCTCCTGAAGATAAGGTTTTGACGCCTAAATTACTCAAGGGGCTGGGGATGGGGTGCAGTGCATAAATGGTTCTGCTGCATCATTGTAGCGTAGCGTGCCCTAAAGCATCCTATAAGATATTGTTTAATCTGGGAGAGGCAGTGCTTTGTGCAGCTTCTCTTGGCAGTCCCCTGAGTCATTAGGGAGATGGAGATGTGGACTTCCCATTGTACATTTCCCTACCTTGAATGGCAATGTACTCTCTTGAAAAGCTGAAATTTGGATGAAACATTTATGACAGATATGTAGAATCATCACCGATTCCATCCTCTCATTCACTGAGTGGGCATATGAATAGGCAGGTCCTGCCACTGTCCCTCCATGTTGTTTATGGCCTCAGTGTTGTAATGCCAAGGTTGCAGTTACTAGCATCACAGTTCAAGGACCCCTGATCCCTGATGGTATCTGTAATCAAGCCATCAGATGTTTATGAAAGATGAACAATACTCTACTCTTACTAATTTCATCCTGGCCATTTCTGAAGAAGCTGCTCATCTCTCAAATGAGTGCAACTTCATCAGGTTCAGGTTTAGCGGATACAAAGAGACTACTGCAACAATTTTAAGAGTGTAAGTAAGCATATATTTACAAAAGTACAAGATTATTAACAATGATGTGTGGCCCACCTTTGTGCCCTCAGTAGGTTTTTATCTTCCTTTCCCCTCCTACAATCTGTAAGTGCACAGTCCTAGGGTCCAAGCCTGGGCTGGAGAGACCCTGATGTATAGTTGACCCTGTTGCAGGGCTGGCTGTCCCTGAGGGTGTTTAGACCCAGAGGGCTGAGACCTGCTGATTGTGTTCTGCCCAGATGCAAGCTCACCCTCTTAACCTGGACTTAAATGCAAATAAACAGGAGGTAAAGAAGCTGGGCCTCCCTTCAGTATCCTGAGAAGATGCTTCTGGGGGTTATGTGTATGGCTGGTCCTACTTTTCAGTGTCTGCTGACATTGTCCTGTCTCCCTGGAAGAAAGGGACATCAGGAGCAAGGTTGAAGTCCTTCATTCCCCCCCTCACCTTGCCTTTGATGTTGAGCACTTATGACTGAGACAGCACAGTACTGATAACATCAGTGGACTTCTCCATCCTTCAATCCAGTTTAGCAACTGCACCTGAAAAACCTGTGTGAAGTTCCTGTGCCTCTCTGTGCATTTTGACAAAGTCACTAATGGCCGAAACCATGGGGTCATCTTCTGCCTGGAGCTGAGCAGGTGCCTTATCTTTGGCAGTGGGCTAGTGTGAGAAATTCTTAGTCAGCTGCAGAGAGGAGTCAGTTTTGTACTCTTCAGATTGTCCTCCATAGTCTAAGCTGGAAATAGTACCCAGTGTGTGGCGAAAGTCTCTGAGCTGTTGGAAGATGCAGATGAAAGCCGAGACAATGCTTCTGCTGAAAACTAGATGAGTTCCTCCTCAGAAGTGGAAGTGGAATACAGGGGTCTCCTGTGCTAGTCTTTTTCTTACTAGTATCTGTCTAAGAGAAGAGAGGGAATTAATTGTGTCAAAGGGCTAGAAGCTTGTGAAACTTCAAAATGAGTTGGCCCCGTTGAAAGTAGAGCAGCATAGCACAGTGCAATGAAGCTTACTTGATTGGAAATGGAGATCTTGGTATCCCCATATGAGCAGTCATCGTCTTCCCTGGCCAACCCCAGCACTTGTCCTTCATAGGGGTTGAAGATCCTAATGTCCACCACCATGATGTCAGTCTTCACTTTCTCAGTCTCATTGTGAGATACTTTTTCCTACAATGCCACAGTGAGATTAAGTGGATAGATGTGGGTGGGAGAGGTATTTGTGGGGATGCAGTAGCAGTAGGGGTGACGAAGTGTCCCCAGTGTGTGAGTAGGAAGCACAGAGGGCAGGTAGGGTGAGTAGTTTTGAGGATGAGGTGTGTAAAAGTTGCTAAGCATATATGTTGCATTCAGTCATGAAAATTACAGTCCATGAGTTCTGATATATATTAATGATCTGGATTTTGGTGGGCAGAGAGCAATTTCAAGGTTTGCAATTGACACAAAAATTGGAAGAGTTGTGAACTGTGAGAAAGACGGTGTGGAACTCCAGAGGATGTAAACAAGTTGGTGGAATGGGCAGATCGGTGGCAAATGAGTTTCAATGCAAAGAAGTTTGAGATGACGCGTTTTGGTAGGAAGAACATTGAAAAACAATATAAATTAGGAGTTCGATTCTAAATGGAGTGCCAGAGCAAAAGGATCTGGGTGTACATGTGCACACACCATTGAAAGTGGCAGGACAGGGAAAGAGCAGTAAATAGAGCACACAGGATCCTTAGCTTTATTCATAGGGGCATAGAGTACAAGAGCAGGAAGCTGATATTTAATTTGCATAAGACACCAGATAGATTTCGGTTGGAGTATTGCATATATTTCTGGGTGCCAGATTATAGGAAGGATGTGAATGCATTGGAGAGAATGCAGAAGTGATTTACAAGAATGGTCCCAGGAATGAGGAACATCAGTTATGAGGATAGATTGAAAACGTTGGGACTGTTCTTCTTGGAGAGCAGAAGGCTAAGAAGAGATTTGATAGAGGTTTTCAAAATCATGAGGAATCTGGATAGAGTAGATAGGAAGAAACTATTCCTGCTCATAAAAGAAACAAGAACAAGAGGCCTAGATTTAAAACAAGCTGCAAAAGAAATAGGGGTGAAGAGAGGAAAAACATTTCCATTCAGCTTGCTCGTTTCCAAAGTATGGAATGCAATGCCTGGAAGTGGAAAAGGCGGAAGATTGGCACTAGGTAGTGATGCTCGTTTGAAGAAGCAGTGCAGGCATGATGGGCCGAACGGCCTCCTCCTGTGTTTGGAACACTTCAGTACTTCTGTGATGAGCATTGTCAGAAGGGTATGCAGTGGCAGAATTAAACTGAGGAGTAGTGGTCCTCTGTGTGTGTGAGGAAACTGAGTGAACAATGGTGGCAATAACCTTTTGTGGTGGAGCACAAAAGATCATATTCTTTCTGACAATGACCAGAAGGAAGAGAAGACAACTGCTCAACTGACAAGGTGCTCCTCCCAATTCTCCTTGAGAATTTGACAACTTGGGGGCATACATTCTTTTGGTCCTGCTGGGAGTTCTTTCAACCTTGGGAATTGCATTGATCCAAGCTGCCAGCTCAGTCTAGGCTGGCTTATCTGGTGGCATGGCATCCTTCACCATCAGCAGGAAACAGTGTGACCCTACTTTTCTGTGAACCATAGAATCCCTACAGTGTGGAAACAGGCCCTTTGGCCCAACAAGTCCATCCTGACCCTCAGAGCATCCCACCCAGACCCATCCCCCATGACCCATCTAATCTACACATGCCTGAACACTATGGGCAATTTAGCATGGCCATTCCACCTAACCTGCACATCTTTGGCTGTGGGAGGAAACTGGAGCCCCCACGCAGACACAGGGCGAATGTGCAAACTCCACACAGACAGTCACCCGAGGGTGGAATTGAACCCGGGTCCCTGGCGCTGTGAAGCACCAGTGCTAACCACTGAGCCACCGTGCCACCATAAAGGATGGTGTGCACCCATCCTTTAGCAGCTCCAGGTCCTTGTTGGTAAAGTGAGGAACAAACTTTAAAAAAAGCACCAAAGAACTTTGAATGCTGAAAACTAAAACAGAAACTGCTAGGAATTGGGTGATTGTTTTGCAGAACATTTACACTCTGTCCGCAAAAAATTAACTTCCTGTTGCCTGCCACTTTTACACACCACCATGTTCCCTGGCCAACATCTCCATCTCAGGCTTGCTGCAGTGCTCCAGCGAAGCTCAACACAAGCTAGAAGAACAGTGCCTCAATTTCCGCTTGGGATCCCTGCAGCCTTCTGGACTCAATATCGAGTTCAACAATTTTAGGATCTGAGCACCCTCTCCTATGTCCTTGCCCCAACCCTTCACACAAGGCCTTGTTATTACATGGACTGCTACCACAAACAACCCATTGTCAGCCACTAATAGTCCCCATTAGCAGCTATTTATTCCCCCAGACTGACCTTTACCCATCTTTTTGTCTATCTAACTGTTTTTCTATCCCTCTGGGCTCCATCTCCACCTCTTGTTTACTCCACCTCCACTCCTTCTTCAGTATATATGTACCAGCCTTTTCCCACATACAATCAGTTCTGAAGAAGGGTCACTGGACCTGAAACATTAACTCTGCTTTCTCTCCACAGATGCTACCAGACCTGCTGAGTTCTTCCAACAATTTCTGTCTTTGGTTCTAAGGAGCTAACTTGCCTTTCAGGGCCATATTGTTCAGGATGCAAGTGGCTTGTGATGTTTAAATGGCTGTGGAACTGGGGTTTAAACATGACACCAGTCACATGAATGTCGCCAAATCCAGCAGGCAGCAAGCACTTCTGCCTCTCCTGACCAGTTCAGTGATTGATTACTGGAGGAAGGAATGTCTGCATGAGAAAAGCCAACATAGGCCACGACAAACCACACATCATAAATCTCACTGAGAAAAACACTGCAAAAAAATGGGAAGTTTTAGCTGTATGTTTTTTAAAGATTATAGACCTAATCAAAAGATCGATACATTTTTGTTTCAAATAGACTCCATTAGAAGTTAAAATAACTTCCAGTGAAAGAAGAACCACAATTAAGAAAAATGCCATTCAGCCCAATTACCACCAGACCACTTCTGTCTCCCAAGGACATCACAAGACCTGAAAAGTTTAACTCAGGTTCTCTCTCCACAGATGTTGACAGACCTGGCATGTTATTCTACCAGTTTGTGAGGTTTTTTTTACACATTTTTAGTGTCTTCAAGATTATAATGTTGTATTAGTGATGTACCCAGCTTTGAAACAAACAGTGCCACCATCTAGGAGATGAGCTCTGACACTGCCAGGCAGGAAGGGAAAAAAAGCACTCAACTGGACAGGTGATCCATCCAAGTCAACTTGGGAGCACAATTATTTGGTGCAACAGACAACCCTTCCCCAAAATGTATTGTGGAGCAGACAGAAGAAAAATATGCAATTGCAAAATCTTAGAAATTAGTCTTTACTGAACTGGAAAATTAAAGAACAGGGCTTAATTTGGTCTCTTCACTTTGTTAAGGATACTTCCTCTTGTCAAAACAAAGGAGTGGCTGCAAATAAACAACTCATATCTAAGGAAGAAAAATGGATTGCATTTCCCACCCCACCCCACTAAGTGCAGATTTCAGCATGTGAAGCTGAAAGTCTAAAATATTATGATTTATGAGATCAGGGTGTGTTCTGTAATAAAAGAACATTAGCTGATGTTTGATGAGTCATATTACTGGTTTGAGCTGCATACCCCCAAAAGGTTCATTAATCTCAAGTACTTTTAATGTTTTTTTGTCTGCAGTATTTGACTGACCTTACATTTCCTTCAGTTGTTTACCAACAAGAAAACATTGTTTTCTTTTGTCATGTAATCATTTTCTAACAAATGCAAACGTTTTGATTGAACAAATGCCTGAATTGCATTAAATGGATGAACAATATTTTCGTTAAAACTATCAGCAGTATAACATCATTATAAGGACCTAAACATTTTTATATTTTCTCCCTTGTCTTGGGTCTCGCAGCTTTAGTTAAGGAAAATAGATTGGTATACAACATCAATTGTTGTTCTTGACATATCCAGTAAGGTGTACATGAAAAAAAAATAATTCAGTTTAGTTATCTTGCAATTTTTCTTACTTTCTGTTTGGAAATACCCAGTTTCATCTCTGAATCTCTTATCATTCTGTTTAAGGAGTTTGATGGAAGGAGCATCCTTTTGAAACATTTTCACAGTATTGGCCGATAATGAAAAATATAGGCATCAATCTCTTTTCATACTCATAATTGTTTTGTAGCTTGTAGTTACTTCTGAAAAATCAATAACATTTCAGTCTTATAGGAAAAGGGACATGTCATGTTGGATATAATGAGCATAAAACTTTTCTCACATTTCCATGGCACTGTGTAGCTCTGCCCTATTGAGCAATACATCAATGAGGGACAAGCGATATCCGAATAATTTCACTTAGATCATGTTTGTTTTTATTTGTTTTAATTATCTGGTGATTTTCTCATGCTCATCTATCTTTATTCATCTTTTTACAATTCTCTCATTGGATGTGGGCATTGCTGGCAAAGCCAACATTATTGCCCATCCCTAACTGCCCTCTAGAAGATGGTGGTGAGCCTAATATGGGAACCTCAGCAGTCCATGAAATGAAACCCAGAGTGATGTTAGGTCAAACTTCTAGGATTTGACCCAGGGAGGGAATGGGTGAAGTAATGACAATATAGTTGTGAGTCAAGACAATGTATGACTTGGAAGGCAGCTTTTGAATGTGGCAGGTAGTGTAACGGTATTTCCATGGTCCCACTGATTTTGTTCTTCTTATTTGGAGAAAGCCATGAGTTTAGAAGGTGCAAAAAGCCTCAGTAAGTTACTACAACTCTTCTTGTTTGCTGGTGTACTGTCTTGGTGGTTTCCTGGTGCTGGAAAAGAATGAATATTTAAGGTGGTGGAGAGGGTGCCGATCAAGGATGCTGCTTTGTCTTAGGCGATGTCATGATTCTTGAGCCTTGGAGCTGCACACAATCATGTAAATGTGGAGTACTCCTGAGGTTATCCTGTAGATGACGCACAGCCTTTAAAGACCGAGGAAGGTAGTGACCTGTGGTCTATTGGAGGATTGACTTTCTTATCTACTGATGGTTACTGGTCTGTCACCCAGAACCAGTCAGCAATTTGGTATTCTCCACATTGTTCCAACATTCCCACTCCACAGTACAGACCTCTCACTCTTGTGAAGATTAAGAATCACAGTTGGTTTAAATTCAACCAGTCTATCCTCCAGAAAACACAATATTCCAGCGTTCCCAATTCTTATCTTATTTTATTAGTTCTAGGAGACGGAATTCAACATGGAGAGAACAGTCAAGAAAATCAGGTAAGCTGTATACAGTAATGGGTGTCTGATCTAATCACTGAGAAAGTTATATTAAAGCTATTCCCTATGAGTACAGAGATCAAGAACTGAGAATGTGGCAAATATCAACACGGTCATGCTTTAGACTACATCTGACTAATCCTGATTAAAACAGCATTTATTTCGATTAATTTTGTGCTGAGTAAAGTGAGGAAATATAATGCATAGGAATTGGTCACTTTCAATTTAAGACATCCAGATTGATATGGATTGCTTCGATACATCATAGCATTTTTTTTCCATGCTGTTTGCACAAAGCATTTCAGTGTCTACAGGGCCATTGCGCCCTTTCTCCATTTCCCACTCAGAGTCTACTTACCAACTAATTAGCATTCTCCTCTTGTGTGGTATAAATGTTGATTTTCTCTTGAATTAGTATTCATGTGAACTGTCGCAATGAGTACGGTTTGATAAGCTTTGACAAATAAGTCTTTTTCCAGTAATACATAAATTCTGTACCATCAAACAACGAAAAGTAACACTTATTATACACTTATATTATTCACAAGGTATTAAGTCACATAAGCCTCGATTATAACACTACCTTGTTGTTTCTTGTGTTTGTGATGACTTCTTACATTAGCGTTGGTTTAATGGTGTGATGTCAGGGAGATTGACATTTTAGCTTGTTCTTTCATTGTCTCAGTCATGCTATTGTTCATCAGAATCTTCCATCTTCGACCAGTTTTTGGACTTCCCTGAAGAATACTTTGCAGAACACTAGTGGTCCCTGGACCACACTTCATGAACCACTGTTTTAGACCAGTAATGTACATTCAATTTCATTAAATATATATTTTTCTGAAGTAAATGTATTCTTTAGTCTATATATGGTGTCAAATAATTTCCTGCTCCCATTGTATTCAGTCTTAACTGTGTAGTCTGTACTGGTACCAACGCTTTTCGCCAGTCATTATGGAAATGTCATCTACTTTGACCTTGTTGTATACACTGTTCATTTTATCTCAAATTTAATTGTCCTGGCTTTTACTGAAAACAGTGTTTCATTACTGGAAATGTTTGATGGCATTATCAAAGATAAAATGCTATAAAATGACAGTTATGTGCCAATCGCTCAGTTTTCTTTGATACAAAACTGAAAATTAATCTCATGATCAACATCCTTCACATTTAAGCTGGTCGTTCACTGCTGTCATTAACTGTTCAGTCAAGTCCCATTCAGGGATGCAAAGAATGCGTGGATTTGATGATCATCATGACATTTTTTTCAAAAGTACTCTCACAGGTAAGTAATTAACATTTCTTTTTCAAATTATTTCTCAAAGAACTGTGGATTTTAAAATTCATGAAACATTCACTTCAATGATGAGAACTTAACATTAAGTGTAGCTTAACTGCATTAAGGTATATGTTAAAGACACACCCATTGAAGGAAGTGAAAGAACAGTGAAATTTTTTGTTGCATCTTCAGCTGCTTCATCAATGAACTTCCATCCATCATAAGGTCAGAAGTGGGAATGTTCACTCATGATTGAACAATGTTCAGAACTATTCGCGACTGCTCAGATACTGAAGCAGTCCATATTCAAGTGCAACAAGATCTCAACAATATCCAGGCTTGGGCTGAAAAGCAGCAAGTAACAGTCGCGCCACACAAATGCCAGGCTGTAACCATCACCAATAAGAGGCATTCTAATCACTGCACCTTGACATTCAACGGTGTTACCATTACTGAATGCCCCACTGTCAATGTCCCGAAGGTTATCATTGACCAGAAACTCAACTGGACTCACCGCATAAACACAGTAGCTACAAGAACAGGTCAGAGGCTAGAAATACTGCCGCGAGTAACTCACCTCCTGACTCCCCAAAGCCTGTCCACCACCTAAAAGGCAAAAGTCGGGAGTTTGATGGAATACTCACCACTTGCCTGGATGAGTGCAGCCCCAACAACACTCAAGAAGCTTGAAACCATCCAGGACAAAGCAGCCCGCTTGATTGGCACTGCACCCATTTGCATCCATTCCCTTCACCACTGACACTCAGTAGCGACTATTCACAAGACGCACTGCAGAAATTCATGAAAGATCCTCAGATAGCACCTTCCAAACTCATGACCACTTCCATCTAGAAGGACAAGGGCAGCAGATATATGGGAACACCACCACTTTCAAGTACCCCTCTAAGCCATTCACCATCCTGACTTGAAAATATATCATTGTTCTTCCTTGTTGTTGGGTCAAAATCCTGGAAATCCCTCCCTAATGCCATTGTGGATGGATCAACCTACAGTTGGTGGACTGCAGTGGTTCAAGAAGGCAGCATACTGCCACCTTCTCAAGGGCAACTAGGGATGGGCAAGAAATGCTGGCCAGCCAGCGACGCCCACATCCTACAAACCAACAAATTTTAAAAAATCTACATCACAACTGG
This sequence comes from Rhincodon typus, assembly GCF_021869965.1. Taxonomy (NCBI): domain Eukaryota; kingdom Metazoa; phylum Chordata; class Chondrichthyes; order Orectolobiformes; family Rhincodontidae; genus Rhincodon; species Rhincodon typus. Next base: position 40,739,772 of record NC_063347.1, read on the forward strand.
ATATTATGTAGTGATTAGTTACTGCCACTGGTAATATTTTTGACAGAATTGATGTCAGTCTGTATGATTTGCCTCAACGTCCTGCATTTCTTGCTATAATTTCATATCTAAGTTCTAATGGTGATCAAAAATCAAAAACCCCATTTAGCCATGTTAGATGTGGTGATCTCTCAAATGGGAAATACTCCCAAAAGGGTCATTGGTGATGATTTGATTCATTCAGTCTCGATCATTTTGTATACCTCTTGATAAACAACCACAGTACAGCGTGAAATGCGTGCAGTGATTGGTTCATTTGAATAATCATTTAATCACTAGAACTGGCTACAAGCAGGAGGAAAGCAGAAGTAAAATGGAAAGATTGAGCTTTGGCATTTTACCAACACTTTACCCAATGAATGTGGTGTTTGTTGACCATTGTTAACCACATATTCATGTGACACAATAGCATTCATTGTTCAGGATAAAATTTCATGTTGTGCTCCACATTTATTAAGCAACTCATTATTGATCATTCAATTAATTATCTTGTAGTGTTATGAAAAATGTATTTTCGTAAAGTGCTATTTGAATCAGATTGCAGTCTTCTGGTTCAAAATCAACTATCAGTTGATGCAGTTTCTGGTTTAGTTGCTTTTCATGCTGTCAAATACCTGCTGAATGCCAGCATGCTTTACATTCCAGTGACAACATAACTTCAGTGTTCAGGTTAAGGAATTAAAGAGACAATTATCTGACATTATCACAAGGCATTTGCATCATTTGTCCTGCAAGTAACAATGCTTAATAACAAAAGATTTCTCTGATTCTTGACTGAGATTGCAGTAAGTTTGAACATTGCAAAAATGGTGTCATATTCCAGGGCAAATCCATGCTATTCTGTTTTCTGTTATACCCATTCTAAGGTGAAATATTAATCAATGTAAATAGCAGTATCATGATACAGCACACATTTTTGAACCTCTTCTAAAATGGTATCAAGGGTGTTAGGTTGGCATCAATGGTATCATATAATCAGTTTACTTTCTAAGAAAAGTAAAATGTCACAGCAAGAAAAACATTCATTGTACAAGGAAGCTAATACAGCAAGTTCTCACAGCAGAATTATACAGATTATATAATCTGAGACCACTATCTCAGGGCTGGGACACCAAAGCTGAGTAAGGCTATCTCATATATCAGCAGCCATAAGGTCATGTTCTAAGCAAGAATTCACGAGTTCTTCTGATGAGAGCAATATTTTATTTCTGCTCACCCTGTCTTCTCTTTTCTCTTTATGGTTACCATTATCTAATTATAATTTATCTCTATTTGTTTTACCTGCTCTTCCATTATCTCTATGTAACATATCATATCAAATCTAGATCTTTCTATCCTCTTGAGTTCCACTGCTCATTTTTTAGGGAGAAGTGAAAAACAAAAGTTTTTTGCTGGTTTGTTAAAATGTAACTAAAGAAGAAATTCATTTTTTCTGATGAAGGGTCGAGGCCCGAAACGTCAGCCTCTCTGCTCCTATGATGCTGCTTGGCCTGCTGTGTTCATCCAGCCCTGCACCTTGTTGTCTCGGATTCTCCAGCATCTGCAGTTCCTACTATCTCTGAAGAAATTCATTTTATCTGTTCATGTGCAACGATTGACCTAGTTATATCCTTGACGTAACTAGATCAATTTAGATCTACTTTTATTCATCAAAACAAGAAAGGCGAACACAAGATGAGCTCTTTGTTATCAGTAATGGTTGACTACTACAGAAAAATGCCCTTATTACTCATTTGTTGTTTCATACTGTTATTGACAAAATTAAGAATTTCAAAATGTATATTTAAACACTACTACAAAGGATAACCGTAATTGGAAGAATTCCATTTTTCAATTCAATGATCATTAAACACACTGGAATATTCTGCACACGAATTTCAATATTTGTTTATTCCAGTGTTCCAAGTTCAAATGTGCACAATTAGTGTATATATTTCAGATTTTTCTTTTGAATGTAATTTGCTTATGGTGTCTCTTTTTTTTTGCATTTACTACTTCAACCACAATCATCATTATATTGATCATCCACATTTCATCTACCACCTATTTGTTAATAGGTTGCAGATTAATGCATGAATATGATTAAATGTCTTAGCTCAGGAGCTCTCCTGTCTAAACTTGTTTATTTGTTTGACAATGTCCCTTTGCACTTGCAAGTAAATCAAAAGTAGTGAAGGTTAGAAAATCTAAGCACCATAGCTACAGTAATGGCATCTCAGTCTAGGATAAGCTTTATGGTTATGATCGGCACAAAGATATTATCTTTAAAATTACTGACCTGTATGTATCATATGAAATGTTGTTAAATTCATATATCTGATTAATGTATAAAAATGTAAGAAGCTTTGCTTTTCGTACTAACAATTTTATAAGCACTGAATCTCTTGACATTCTATTGCCAAAATCTGCAGTGGGAAGTTTCATCCCTGAATGCATTGAACCAATTTGCAGTCCATCATCGGTGGCTTAAATGTTGAAATCATACATATAATAGGTATAGCTAAAAGTCGAAACACAGGGTCATTAGCAGGAGGGATCATAAAATGTTGGACTTAATTGATTTTAATTCTGTAGTCCCATACGACAATTTCATCATGGTGCTTTAATTTTATCACTAACCACAGGGAATTTATTCCAACTCCTTCATTCTTATTCAATAACTTCCCCCATCATGATTTGTAATTTCAAGGAACACTTCACATTTTTCTTTCAGGATACTATTTGGTCTGAGTTAGAATTTTTCCTTTGTGTTTTTATTAATTCAAAAGTATACCCAGAATTGTTTGGCATGATCCTAAATGCATCATTTTCCCTGCTTTATGTTTATCTGTTGCCATAGAAGTCTTTTTCATGACAGAACATAAGCTACATCCATTAATAAAGGCAGCAGGGTCAGTGCTTATGTCTCATTAGTCATTTAATAATGACACGCCTCCTAATGAGGGCTGGCCTCAGGCCTTTGTACTGTAAACACATAATGATAATGCCTTTAGCGGATTTCAATGTAGCTTCTTGTGTGCAATAATGATAAACCGCACTTTATCATTATAATCTTCTCTCAGGAAATCATTTTGCAAAAATACATTTTTTAATGTGCAAGGCAATCATATATTTACCAATTTTATATTTCAGAAAAATATAGAACTTTTTAATGCAAAAATGTTAGTACCAGCATTCTGAAAAATACACCATGCTGGTATAAAATCCTATATTTATGAAAACACATTTCTACAGTTGAAAGTTATCCATGTACAATTTTGAGAAACATGCCAAACTATAAAATATCTAGCACATACATTATTTTAATTTATGTTTACTATTGCAGTAACACTATTACATTAAATGCCATCATTTGTGTGGTGGATCTGTATCTTCAGTGAAATAATCATGCCTTTGAGAAGCAACTAAAGAAGCAATGTGCTGGGACTTAAGAATAGGTTCAGGTAAGAGAAAGATTCAATGTCAATGCTGCTGGAACTTCCTGCATGTGTTCTTTAATATTGCTATAATTATTGAAAATTGCTGCCAGCTTATTTGGGGTTTTTCTAAATTAATTGTTGTTTTCTTTGATTTCTTTCCACTTTTTTGTCACTCAATATTTCTCACCTGAGATAGTGTACAGGGGATTTGTTTCCAGACACCTTCATAATTGACTTTGGGGAAATTCCACCAGTCGACTTTAGTTTGCCTGTAGTTAGAATGTCTTGTCCATATGCCTCATCACCCCTTTTATCCTCATTGATCATCCATTAATAATTGTATAACTGTTTTTCAGAATAAAACCATAGTAAAAAGTGATCATTAATGACTGGAATGCAAAAATCATTGCAGGTTTTTTTTTCACAATGAGAATAATGAATGTTCCACTTTGGGATAATTTCTATTCTCAGTCTTTCTGAGGATGGCTATTTGTTTGACATAAATCAACCTTTATAAAATTTTCAACATAGATCAGGTGAAGTTTGTTTTGTACAACTGATGTAAGTTTACCAGGCTTTATACAGTGTGTAATACCTCTCAAACAGTGAAGCTCTGATGCACAGAATTAGAATCACTGTTTTCAACAATTCCTGTTATTTATTTTATCACAGATTATGGAATCCTCTGATCCTTGTATTAATATTTTCCCTTATACCATTTTGTCAACAATAGCTGCTGAATTAATGAATTGTGTCCATGTTTGAACGCCGGATTGTACTTGTCTAATTGTGGTATTGGTTGCTATGGAAACTATCAGCCAATCTGTGAATAAACACCCTTGCTTGGCAGTGTTTAGGTGGAACTGCTTTGTGCAGATGTCAGCTTGAGATTTATGATGGCAAAAACTATATTTGGCACAAAAATCAATGTAGTGACCAGCTTCTTTGTTTTGTCTTGTTTGCTTTAATGTAGTATGCTCAAAATCCACCTATGTTTAAACAAATCATATTTTATATTCCAAAATATTTCTTCTTTCATGAATTACTTGCATCTGTGAAAAGTTTGTGAAGAACAACTAGCTGCTCATTGATATTCTTTTACCACAGAACCCTTGAGTTTAGAACAATGCTGTTAACACAAATACCAACATACTTAAAATGTGCTTAATACTGAAGCATAGCGAGTGATCAACAAATTATCTGCTCAGCTAAATGTTACATTCAGATCAAGAACCCATTAACTGTCACAACCAGAAATTTTAGTATTTTTAACTTTAAACTCATAATTGTACAATTCTATTCACTGCTGTTACTAAATCCTTTTGACTGAAAATTACACCAAGGATGTCATATAGTTATTTAATGATACATTTTTCATCACAACATTTAGTTATTCACAACATGAATATCTACTCAATATGTTTCAGAAATAGTAGGAACTGCAGATGCTGGAGAATCTGAGATAACAAGGTGTAGAGCTGGATGAACACAGCAGGCCAAGCAGCATCAGAGGAGCAGGATGGCTGACGTTTCGGGCCTAGACCCTTCTTCAGAAAAGGAAGAAGACCCTTCTAAGAAGGGTCTAGGACTGAAACATCAGCTTTCCTGCTCCTCTGATGCTGCTTGGCCTGCTGCGTTCATCCAGCTCTACACCTTGTTATCTCATCTACTCAATATGGTTGTGCAGTACCAATGTATATTGTATCAGTATTTTCCACATAACTAGCAGTTCTTGTAAGTATCACATTTATTTGTACCAATATTTCCATCACACTTTGTTAACTACATCCTTCGTGTTAAAGATGAATTTATCTTCTGACTCACTTTTGGCAATACCTTTTGAAGATCTGTTGGTGATGTCTGAAAAGTTACATGTAATATGTGCAATTCCTGTGATGGTTTCCTGTAATGCATTCTCTGTTATACTTTGTGTGCTCAGCAATAATCAGACCTGCGTGACATGTGTATTCAATGGAAAAGTCAAAAATAAATTTTACAAAGGCCAAGCACAGGTATTTAAAAGTGTTACAGAATTACTTAGTTCTCTATTGATTTTAGAGTGGTTTTTGTCGCACACATACCAACCTTTTGAGCATCTGCGTTCCTGCCATTACAATGCACCCCCTACCCTGCCCTCCTTCAGTAACATCATCTTTCCACCCAACCAGTAACCACACCCCCCTCCCCCATACAGAGATCAAGAATAATTTCCCATTCCTAAACAGCTAACTTTCTGTAAAAGTAGAGTGGATACAACAGCAGGAAGCCAGGTTTCTAAGGTTGTACTGGAAATTTATGACATCTACATGCTGTAACAATCACACTAAATTATAGAGTTAACTTTGTTCCTGCCTGTGTTTTCTTGAACAGCAGAGAACAGTCTGTTACTGGTGGCAATGTCACCCATTTTGGGCAGGTGGTGTAGTGTTAATGTCAATGAACTAGTAATCCAGTGTCACAGGCTAAAGTCCTGGGGCCATGGGTTAAAATCCCATCATAGCTGGTTGTGGAATTTGAACTCCTAGGTGGAGTCACACCAGACTCAAAACATTAACTCTGTTTCTTTCTCCACAGATGTTGCCAGACTGGCTGAGTTTCTCCAGCAATTTCTGTTTTTTCTTTTTCAGAATTCCAGCACATGCAATATTTTCCTTTCATTTGGATCCTCAGGTGGATCAGCTATAGTCTATACCCTAGCATGGTCATGAGTACAACTTGGCCATGCATCCTTTCACCCATATGTAAAAAGAATGGGGGAGGTAGACGGGGGACAGCCATATGTTGTCTTCTTGAGAGATCATCCTCTGAGCACACGCTTACAAAGACGCTGGTAGTGCCAGGTCAAATTATGTCAAAGTAAAGGACAACAGATAGAAGACAGAAAATATTTGCACGACCTGAAATTTTCCAAAGTGACTTGCGGTCAATTAAGTGTAAACGAAGTAAAGTTACTGTTGCAATACAGACAAAAACAGATTGCCAAGTTGCACATAATAAGGTGCCATAAACGGCATTGACGTAATTAACTTAAGAATCTGTTTAATTGTTTGTGAAAGGATGAGCATAGGCCCGGAACCAGGATCTTATTTTTCTTCATACTGTTGCATGAAATCTCTTACTAATCTAATTGAGAGAGCTGCAGTTTCTCAGTCCACAGACAGCATCTCCAATCAATATGTGAATTTTACTTCTATTCCCAATTATTCCAATGTTGTCCTGGCTACCTTCCACCTTCCACTCTCTACAGACTTCAGTTCATCTGCTCCATCCAATATATGAATAGTTTCATCCACATGAGGAGTAAGATGTCGCAGATTGGGGATATGGTAATTGATATCAATCTATCAAACAAATTGAAGAAGCACCATTTTCTTCTTGAAGAAAGAATGCAACAGGAAGAACTTAGATTTTATTCTTGACATGCAGTCATGAAGACATGCATATCTTGTTAATGCTGATCTGATCTTGTTAATATTGTTATTGCCTCACACACATCCTACTGGCATAATCTGTATGCCTTCCTCTGTCCAAGCATTTTTTCACCCTATGATCTGTATGCCCTTACTTAATATGATCTGCCTGTACTGTGCGCAAACAAAGTTTTTCATTGTACTTAGGAACATGTGACAATAAATCAAATCAAATCAAATCAAATCAAATCAATCCAGGTATCTGTTCATTATTCCCACTACAGAGCCACCAAATCGCACAGTTACCTGGACTACTTCCCCCATCTTGCTTCCGGTAAAGATTCCACTCCATTCTCCCAGTTTCTCCATCTCATCACATCTATTCTAATCATGCTACTTTCTGCATGTTTTCTGTTTTCGACAACTGAAGTTTCCCCACAAGCATGGTTGACAGAGCCCTTAGCCATGTCAGATCCATCTCCTGCACTTGTGCCCTCACCTATTCTATTCCCTCCCATAACACAAACAGGGTTCCTCTGGTCCTTACACTCCATCCCAGCACCATTCAAATCCAAAGAATCATAAACTGCCAAGTCCGTCACCTCCAGCAGGATGCCACCACCAGATGCGTATTCCCCTTCCCTCCCTTGTCAGTCTTCTGCAGGGATCTTTCCCTCCAGGACACTTTGGTCCTCCACTCCCAGCACCTCCCCCATCCCACGACACCTTTCCATGTAATTGCAGAAGGTGTACCTCCTGCATGTTTACTTCCTCCCTACTCACTATCCAAAGCCATAGATATACGTTCCAGTTGAAGCAGCGATTGTCTGCACTTCAAGCAATCTGTTCTGCTGTAGTTGCTGCTCACAATGTGGGCTCTCTACATCAGGGAGTCAAAACGCAGTCTGAGTAACTGCTTTGCGGAACAGCTGCATTCTGTCCACAAAAATGCCTAAGCTACCTGTTGCCTTCCATGTCAGCACATCATTGTATTTGCTGGCCAACATCTGTCTCAGGCCTCCTGCAATGCTCCAGTGAGGTTCAGAGCAAGCTGGAAGAACAGCATCTCATTTTCCGCTTGGGAATTTCAGAACCCAACATCGAGTTCAATAATTTTAGGACATGAACACCTTCTACTATGTCTGTTACCCACCCCACAACCTCGGTTTTGTCATCACATGGACTGCTTTCAGGACAGCCAACTCATTATCAACTACTAATAGTCCCAAACATCAGCGTTTCTTTCACCCCGGCTCACCATTACACATTCCTTTGTCTGCCCAAATGCTGTTGTCTCTCTTGGCTCTATCTCCACATATCGCTTACTTGTTTACACCCCTCCCCACTACCACCATCTTCAGCATATATACCATCTTTTCCGAGCTACAATTAGTTTGGAAGAAGGATCACTGGACCCTAACCCTTGATGCTACTTTCTCTCCACAGAATCTGCCAGACCCGCTGTGTTTCTCCAGAAATTTCTATTTTCATTTCAGATATCTGTGTGTCCATACAAACAAGCAATATTTGTAGTCAATCTATGCATTGAAATGAGTGAAGAAACATTTTCAGACCAAGGGCTTGAGAAGGTAACAGGAAGTATATTACTTCCGGCAGCATTTTAAGAAGAAAGTCAATCTATATTGCTAATATGATTAGTATATTGCATTCTTGGAAAATGTGGTTGATAGCCTTATCTTACATGACCTGGTATGGTTGTCAAAATTTTTGAGCTATCAAGTATCATTGACTATTTTGGCCACCTACTTTCCCGCATCTGGCTGCAGTTCTATTCGGGGCCCCACTTTTGACCATTCTGAAGAATGTATCTTCACTGAGAACAAATAAGAAGCAGCATTTCATTACCATCAACTGCAAACAAGTATAACCATTACAGGCTCTCTCTCTGATAATCTCAGATGGAAAAACATTGTTATCTCTGTAAAGAAATGTCTAATGTCTACGCTCCCACAGAACCTTGATGTTTTCCGACCTTAAATAGGTATGCTGTCAATTACAGACTTTTCCTTTGCCTGAAACTCACCCACATTATGTAAATTCCACTTACCCCAGAAATTAGTGAGATCAGCACTCCTAACGTTATTTCACTATATATACATCACAACACACACCCGCATACATGCTAATAATTCATTCCAGTTTACATGGAAAATGTGACACAAAATCATGACAAGAAGTAATGTTTATGGACTTGAAGTGTCCAATGCAAAATTTTCATATTATGTCTATATTACTATGCAGTGAAATAATTAGTTTGTATTTGCCTCATGCTATTCATGACCTGGGAATGAGGAATGCTAATTGATGAATAATTGTTAAATATTTTATTCCTCAGAAGTATCCTTTCAACAAAAGCGTAAACACCTTCTTCTCTACATTGCAATTTTGTCTGACCCACAGTTGCTCGTAAACTAAAGTTTTTTTTTCAAAATTTGATAAATGTAAGATGAAATCTTACCTCGTATAACTTCTTCCAGCATGATTGCACAATGAAACTATTGTGGAGAATGTGACCAAATTGTGATCCAACAATAGATTACTTCACAGAAAATCACTTGTTTATATTTGCATATTTGCATGAATGTGAGTTTTGATGTTTGGAAACATAAAGTCACTGCCATCTATTTAACGATACTAATTAGCCATTTTTAAAGCTCTTTTCTGATATTGCAATCTCCTGGATTCATACATCCTTGTCAGATGTTTGGATTTCCATTTCCTAATTTCAGTTCTTGGCCTCATGTACATAAACCTTTACTACATTATTGGCATTTTCTATCCAGTATAAACACTTGAATATTTTCGCAGTGGCAACTTTCAACACATCAAAATGTGTTTGCTCAGCAGAAAACTATTTGTGGCACCCAGTTTATTGACACAAGTGTTTGGTTCAGTTTACTCCTGGATTTTTGACATAAAGTACTCATCTGTTAAGGCATTTCCACTCTTTCGTAATGTTCTTTTTTTCTCCTTATTGAGAGTACAAAAACTGTTTTTTTTTCTCTCACTTGGGTTAAGTTGAAGCACATGAATGCAAAGGTTGTCCGTTCAATCCAAACATTTTCCACCTTTTGCACAATTGCACTTATACAGCATTCATGCCTCAGACATATTATGGATCCCACAGAGGATAAAGCTTATATACTCTTAACCTCAGTATTCGAAGAGGGTACAACATTTCCACTTCCTATGCAAGTCATTCATGTGGCTTTTCATGGTGAGAGACCAATTTTCTGCCAAATTGCACTGAATTGAAAACAGTTTGTTGTGCACTTGCATCCACTCACAGTTGTGCAAAGACCCGGGTCCAAATTTTCTGATTCAAGAAGACTTCCACTGGAAGTGCAACAGAGCAGGGCTTCTACTTGCCAGCATGACCCTTTCATAACCTTGTTGCATTTTTCAAGGACAGACTCAATTGTTTATCTAGGGCAGGATCCCAGTATTTCTGCCTACCACAGGGACTCACTACTGGCAGTGATAAAAATTGGAAGCTACAGTAGCACTTAAGGGAGTCGTGACAGCTTAAAGGGACAGAACATCCTTGCAACTGCAGAACTGAAGCAGTTTTGAAAAAAAGCAGGCTTGGGCTGAAAAGTAGCAAGTCCCCTTCGCGTCACACTAATGTCAGGCAATGACAATGTCCAACAAGAGAGAATCTAATCACCACACCTAGACATTCAATGGTGTTACCAGCACTGAATCCCCCCACCATCAACATTCTGGGAGCTGCTATTGACCAGAAACTGAACTGAACTACATATAAGTACAGAGATACCAAGGTGTAGAGCTGGATGAATACAGCAGGCCAAGCAGCATCAGAGGAGCAGGAAGGCTGACGTTTCAGGCCTAGACCCTTCTTCTGAAGAAGGGTCTAGGCC
>NC_063347.1:40750941-41000985 GCF_021869965.1 Rhincodon typus
GAAGAAGGGTCTAGGCCTGAAACGTCAGCCTTCCTGCTCCTCTGATGCTGCTTGGCCTGCTGTGTTCATCTAGCTCTACACCTTGGTATCTCAGATTCTCCAGCATCTGCAGTTCCTACTATCTCTGATACATATAAGTACAGTGGTTATAAGCAGGGAAAAGGCTAGGAATCTCGTAACAAGTAATTCACCTCCTGACTCTCCAAAGTCTGTCCACTATGTTCAAGGCACAAGTCAGGAGTCCAATTGAATACTCTATACATGCCTGAATGGGTGCAGCTCCAATAACACTCAAGTAGCTTGACACCATCCAGGACAAAGCAGTACTCGAGACTGATGCAGAAATTTACCAAGGCTCCTTGGGTGGCACCTTCCAAACATTAATTGGCACCACATCCACTCCCTCTACTGATGCTGAGTAGCAGCATTGGGTACAATTTACAAGATGCGCTGCAGAAATTTACCAAGGCACTTTATATACAATCTTCCAAACCCACAGCCACTTCCATCTAAACAAGGGCAGTAGATACGTGGGAATACCACCGTCTGCAAGTTCCCCCCCAAACCACTCAACATCCTGACTTGGAAATATATCACAATTTCTTCGCTGTTGCTGACTCTAAATCCAGGAATTCCCTCCCTATGGGCATTATGGGTCTGCCTACAGCATTTGGATAACAATAGTTCAAGAAGGCAGCTCACCACCACTTTCTCAAGGGCAACTAGGGACAGGCAGTAAATATTGGCCAAAACCAGCAATGCCTACAGCCAATAAAGTAAAGTAACTGTACTGCAAACGTTTTGCTTAATTCTATCTTCTCTGTCACCTCCACCCTCAGCTCCAAAACAAGTGAGGAACTCATGGACTTCTTTGTCACAAAGAGCATAATTATCCAATTCACTGCCTGTGCCACTTCTCCTTTCCTTAATCCATTGGGCCATTCTTCCCCCATGATTAATCCATTGCTAGTTGTCTCTAGTTTCTCTCCTATCTCCAATCATGCACTTTCCGAATGCATCCTATTAGACCCACCTTCTCTATTATCAACCCTACTGCCACCAAAATACTAAGCACCCAACTTCCTTCCAGACCTCCATGTTAACTGCAATTACTAATGATTTCTTCTGCTTGAGCATTGCTCCCTTCCACCCATGAAAATCTGTCAGCATCACCCCACCACCTACCAAAACCCATAGCCGAACTCACTGTCTTTGTATGCTGCCAGCCCCTCTCAGAAGTCCTTTCTTCTCAAAAGGCCTTGAACATGTTGTTATTTCCCAAATCTGCACCCCTGTTGTCAACAATTCTGTAACAGCTTTTACCATAGCCACAAATTGCATCCCTTATAAATGTATCTCGGGTAACTTATCTTCTTTGAATGTCTTGACTGTTTTTGCCTCTTGACAGCATTGATCATACCATCCTTCTCTGCTGCCACAGCTCCATTATCCAACTGGCTAGGACTGCATTTCCCTGATTTTGTTCTTGTCTGTTTGGTGTAACCACATCTTAACCTGCAATGGTTTTTCCTTTCACTCCCACCACAGTCTCTGCAAGGATCCATCCTTTATTCTGTCAGATGTTACATCTAAATCTTTCCCTCAGCATCATCATTCAAAATGATATCAAGTTCTGCATGTAGACTAGTGTCACCCAGACCCACCTTGCCATCCTTTCACTGTCTCAGACTGCTTGTCTGATATCCATTACCGTATAAACAGAAATTTCCTCCAATTAAATATAAGAAGGGTCAAAGTCATTGGCTTCAGATTCTGCCCTAGATTCTGTTCCCTAACCTCCAATTCCAGCCGTATTCCTTTGGCTCCCTGAGACTTTGTGTTGCAGTTAACCCTGAGATAAGCTCCAAACACACATCTGCATTAGGACCCCTTGCAGCTTCATGAATGCGAGCTGTTGTTGTATTGAAATTTACAAAATAGAGAGCCCAAGTTTAGCATGTCTGGCTGAGGGAAAGTAGAGTAGATAAAGCGTAAAGGAAGTGACCAGGCTGTTTATGTCACATCCACATCCCCCTGCAAAATAGAAAAAATAAATGCAAAGAAAACATTTACTTCATCGGTAAAATAAAAGAAAGAACTGCAGATGATGGAGACCTGAAGCAAAATCAGAAATTGCAGGTGAAACTAAGCAGGGCTGGGTAGCATCTGTGGGGAGAAAACAGAGTTAGTTCTGATGAAGAATCACTGAACTTGAAATGTTAACTCTGTTTTCTGATTCAACTCTGATTCAACCCACAGATGCTGCCAGACCTGCTGAGTTTTTCTCCAGCATTTTCTGTTTTAGATTCACTTTACCAGGTTAACCCAGATGCACAGCAGTTTTCGTAAGGCTATTTGCACCAATTACTTTCAGTGGCACCTATGTCTTCTAATCACAGCCTTACTAGACTTAATGCCCTGAAGGCCTTATGTGATGAAGCCAGTGAGAATGGTAGTATGGCGGTTATTACACAGGATTAGTAATCCAATAGACCTCGACTAATGGTTTGGTGACATGGGTTCAAATCCCAATCATAGCAGCTAGGGAATTTAAATAAGGTTCATTAAATAAGCCTGAAAGGAAAAGTTGCTACCAATAAAAATGACCAGATTGTCATAACAATGCATTTGGACCACCACTGTGCTTTAGAGAAGGAAATCTTGTTGGTATGTAACTCCAGACCGATAGGATCTGGAAATCCCTTGGCTGCCGTCTGGTAGTGACAAGCTACCTAATTGGTAGGGAGCTGTCTTCACTTTTAAAGGACAACCAGGAATAATAAATACTTACCAGTGAATAAAATGAACTTGCTTGTCATGTGCAATTGATACCAGATTGAGATGCCGACAGCAAATTGGGATTAAATGTCCTGGGCATCAAAAGGCACCACAGGTTTCACTTTCTTTTAAAAGAGAGCTCATGAAAGAAAATGTCACAGGTGAAGCATGTTCCACAGCATGTCCTTTTTATATCCCTCAGTCCAACGCTGAGTTGCAGAAGGAGAAATGGGATGAATGAGGCTAAGAGAAGTTAGGTCAAGTGTAGACTGGTCATAACATTCATCATGTGCTCCTTCTTATGGTACTTAAGTTCCCATAGATTTCATTCCTTATAGTAATGCTTAGTTACCCAAGCTGACCTCTTGATGCCCTTTCTTATTAGTGCTCAGCTGCAAGGAAAGAAGGAGCACAAGAGAGATTCAGATTGATTTTTAATATTCTGATTGTCATCTATCCGTCTAACCCTCCATCCAACCATCCATCAATCAAGCATCTTTTCCTAAACCCTAGAGCATGCATCCACCAAAACTAACATTAGTGATTCACATGAGAGTCCAAACGGTGATACATCAAGCATAGCTAAACAAGAGGAGCTAGAGTTAGAGGCTGAGGAGACAAACGGTGTCATCTAGATGTTCAGGTGTCACTTCTCCTCCTCAGATCAAAAGATAAGTGACCCATTAGTGAGGGATTAGCCTTGTAAATGCAGGTTAATATCAAAGTAACTATGTACAAGTTCTGAGGACAGTCTCCAAAAATGTGCAGCATGTTCAAATGAAAGATCATTGACCTGAAATGCTAACTCTGCTTCTCTCCACGGTTGCTACTCGATCTGCTGAGCTTTTCCAGCAATTTTTGAATGCCCATTCAACAATCTCATCTCACTGCAGCTAACCCAGTATTAAGCAAGCAGACTTGCTTTGTGAGAAGGATGACAAGCATATCATGGCATGTTTGTTAACCAGGTCCTGGGAGGGCATCTCATTCGAAAACATTCATTGCCTTTTCAAGGGAGCGGGCATCAGAAAAAGAGTGTCAGGGAGTGGGAAGTATTGAAAGCCACCTTTTTAGCTTTACTGCTGATCTCTATTCCCCTTGACCCATACCCCCTGGCACTCTTCCTGACATCATTCACATGTGGCCTGTGACTAGTGGATGTATAGCCTTGGTGGATGCATTACTGACAACAGTAAGTGGAGAAGAGCTGCTGAAACCTGATTTCCTCGCATCTCTCAGCATAATTTCCATCCTTCATGTTAGAAATGTTATGCCACATGTTTGGAGCAGGTGGAACTTGAACCCAGGTCCTCCTGGCTTAGCGATAGGACATTGGTACTCTGTCATGAGAGCCCCATACAGGCATTCTCTCTGCCTCCTTTTGTAAATCACCTTAGTAGTCCCTACTTAGCTCTACCTTTTCACTACTGACACTCAGTAGCAGCTGTGTATAGCATCTACAAGGAAAGTTTGGAGAGACTAGGCTCATTTCCACTGGAGTTCAGGAGACTGAGTGGTGTTTTGATTGGAGTGTATAAGATCCTAACTAGTCTTGACAAGCTGAATGTGGAAAGGATGTTTCCTCTTGTGAGTGAGTCCAGAAACAGGGAGCACCTTTTAAAGATTAGGGATTGCCTTTTCTGAATATGAAATTAAGAGAGTTTTCTTTTCTCTTTAGAGGGTTGTGTGACTATGGAATTCAGCAGCAGAAAACAGTTGAGCAAGGGTATTGAATTTTTTAAGGCAGAGGTAGATAGATTCTTGTTAGGCAGGGGAATCAAGGATTATTGGGGGAAGATAGAAATATGGAATTCAAAACACTAACAGATCAGCCATGATTTAATTGAATGGTGGAGTAAACTCAAGGGGCTGAATGACTTACTTCTGCTTCTAATTCATATGTTCATATAGTTCTTGCACCTCTCTGTAACATTCATTGAAAATGTCTTCCTTTGCATGTTTTTCATTAGTTGTTACTTCTAGATTACACCCTCTGGCACCTCTATAGCTGCTTCACTCTAATCAAATAGATGATATCTTTGATGCCTCTAGAGCAACTTATTTCTCTCTAGCCCTGTTATATTTTCCCAAATACAATTATCCTTTCACCTTTTGTCTTATCCCTATCTTTCCTGAACATCTTGTATCAAGGAATATTTACTACCTAGTCCTGACCTTTATGAGATCAGACCTCCATTATCCCTACAACACTGTATTCCCACATGGTTATCTTTGCATACAGTTCACCAGCCTCATGTACTACACATGTGTATGAACACAGCAGGCATATTTTGGACCTAACTCATTCCCTCTTACTCTGATCTACCTAGCATTTTTAAAGTTCATTCATAGGATGTTGGCACCACTGGCTAGGCAGGCATTTACTGTCTCTGATTCCACTTAAAAAGATGTGCCTTCTTGGTCCATTACAGTCCTTGGAATCTAGGGGCACCCACAGCTCTAATGTAAAGGGATTTTGGCCCAGTGATTCTGAAGGAATTATGATATATTTCCAAGTCTGGATTGTGTGTAGCTTAGAAAGGAACTTGCCAATGGTAGTGTACCCATTTATCTATTGCCCTTATCCTTCTAGATGGTCAAGATTGTGTGTCTGGGAGGTGCTACCTAAATATCTTTGTGAATTGTTGCAGTACACCTTGTAAATGGTATGTATTATTGCAACTATGCATTGGTATAGGAGGGATTGAAGGTAGAATGTGGTACCTGGCATACCAATCAAGCAGGCCACTTTGTCCTCAATGATGTTGCACTTCTTGAATGTTATTGGAGCTGCATTCATCCAGGCAATCAGACATCATACCTCTAACTTGTGCCTTGCAGATGGTGGATAGGCTTTGGGGAGTCGGGTGGTCAGTTATCTCTACAGAATTTCTAACCTTTGACCTACTCTTATAGCCACAGTATTTATGTGGCTGGTTTAGTGCAGTTTTTGATCAATGGTAACCCCTAAGGTGTTGATAATGGGGGATTCAGTGATAGCATTGTTGTTGATTGTTTTGACAAAATGGTTGTATTCTGTCCTATTGGAGATGGTCATTGCCTTGTATTTGTGTGATGCAAATGTTATTTGCCATTTATCAACCAAACCCTGAGTATCATCTAAGTCTTGTACATTTGGACATGGGCTGTTTCAGTATCTGAGTAGTCACAAATAGTACTGAACATTGTGCAATCGTCAACAAACATCCCCACTTCTGTCCTTATAGAAGGAGTAGTAATATCTGTCTGCCTATTCTTTGTGCTCCTCTATTTTCTCTCTAATATTACTCCTAATGCCATTCCAAATTAATCTAAACACTTCTCAATGCCACTACCAAACGTTTCTGCAAGGACCTTAGTCTGTTCAGGTATAATCCACTTCAGCAGTATAGATCCGATATGCCACAGAACCAATTCCAATGTCCCAGGAATCTGCAGCAATTCATACAGCACCAACCAAGTATTCACTTGCTTTAACCTCCCATTTCTATACTTACTAGCACATGGCATTTGGACTAGTCTAATGGTTATTGCCTTTGAGGACTTCGTCCTTCTTTCTATCCATCCCACTGGTATTGATACAGCCATAAGGTAAGTGTGAGTTCAGTTGTTAGGATAGTAGAGTGCCAGGTAGGTAGGGTGCCAGGTGGATTGGGTACCATGGTGTAAGGGGGTAGGGAATAAAGAATATTGAACTTAAAGTCTCTCCAGATCTGTTACATTGGGGATTCTGCAGATTGCAGAAATGACTATCTGACTTTTGGAAATTCCAGTTCCTCATTAATAGATATCCTTGGTGCTGCTGCTGGTATGCCCTCCTACAGTTTTCATTGAAACTGGGTTAATCCACTGGTTTGATATAATGGATAGAATGGACTATATCTTGCCATGAAGTTTGAAGATTGTGTTTAACTATAATCTGATGGACCACAGCACTTCAAGGATGCCCAATCTTGCATTGTTAGATCTGTTTGAATTTAGCATAGTGATGGCACCACATAGCACAGTGCACAATACTCTCAATGTGAGGATGGGTCTTTGTACCCTCAAAGATGGTGCAGTGGTCATTCTCTGATATTGTCATGGACAGATGCAACAGCAGCAGGCAGATTGGTGAGGATGAGCTCAAGTCAATTTTCCCCTTATGTTGGTTCCCTCACACTGACTGCGGACACAATCTGGCAGTTATGCCCATTAGGACTCATCCAGCTCTGTCAACAGTGATGCTACTGAGCCACTCTTGGTGGTGGACATTGAATTCCTTCATTCAGAGTATATTATGTGCTCCTGTCACTATCTGTGCTTTAACCAAGTGGTGTGCGAATGAAGGTGAACTGATTCATCAGCTGAACGGCGGGTTGGACTGCAGTAGGTGGTAAACAGCAGGAGATCCTTTCCCATGCTTGACCTAATGCCATGAGACTTCATGAAGTCCAGAGTCAAATTTGGGGATTCCCACAGCAATTGTCTCCCAACTGTATGCCACTGTGCTGCCACCTCTTCTGGGTCTGTCCTGTAAGTGGGACAGGGCAATGGTGAAGATGATGTCAGGGATATTGACTGTAAGGTATAATTCTGTGAGTATGACTATGTCAAGCTGTTATTTCCAATTTTGACACGAGTTCATAGGTATTGGTGAGAAGGACTTTGCAGGTTTGGCATAGCTGTGTGTGCTGTTGTAATTTCCAAGGCTAACATCAATGTTGGGTATTACATTCAGTTTCCTTCCTTTTATCAAAATTATACCAGTTAGATACAACTGACTGGCTTGCGGGGCATTTCAGAGGGCATTTTAAAATTCAACCACATGGATCTGGAGTTATATATAAGCCAGAGCAGGTGACAATGGTAGATTTTTCTTCTTCAAGGACATTAGTGAACTAAACAGCTCTTAAAACAATTGACAACGGCTTCACAGCTATCATTAGACTAGCCCAATGGCTGAAACATGGAATTCATCAGTTTTAAAATCTCCCTACACCCTGCTTCGTCCCAAGTCCTACCCTCCCTCTCATCCCCGCCTCCTTGACCTGACACAACCTTTCCATCTTCTTCCCCACTGATCCACCCCATCCATCCCACTGAGCAATCTCCGCCATCCCTACCTGCACTCGCCTATCACCATCCCACCTACCTTCCCCAGCCCCACCCCACCTCTCTCTATTTATTTCTCAGCTGGCTTACCCCTCCCCATTTCTGAAGAAGAATCCCGACCCAAAACATCAGCTTTCCTGCTCCTCTGATGCTGCCTGGCCAGCTCCATACTGTGTTGTCTCTGACTTCAGCATTGGCAGTTCTTACTATCTCAGTGTTCTGTTGGAGACTGCTTTACGGTCCACCCAATCTGATGATGTTTTGAGTGGTGAAAAAAGGAGTCTAGCTCAAGATCCTAATGGAGATGGGTGTATCATCATTGTCTTCTGATAATCTGAATAATCATACCTAATCAGCCTCTGTAACTTCTATCTTCCCTTCCTAAACCTCTACATCACTCCCTCCTTTATGAATTTTCTTAAAACCTACCTCTGTGATTAATATTGGTCATGTAGACCAGTATCTCCTGACATAACTCAGTATCAAGTTTTGTTCCAAAACATTTCTATTAAGTGGCTTTCGTTCTGTGCTAAAAGCGATCACAAATTGTGTGCGATATTCAGCTCTCCAGATAATGCTTCAATCCAGTCTCAATTCTATTCCATAACTTAGCAACAAAGGAACAGTCTTCCAACGCAACATATTATTTAGTAAGTTTACAATACTGGTGAGAAATATTATTTATTCTTTGCTTGGCTGCCAAGCACAATTGTTGCTGCAAGTAAAAGGCCACCGCATATCCCATTGGTTCATGTCATGTCGCACATAGCAGACAAACAGCTGCCTGCTTCAATCTGTTCTACTCTATTATGGTGAATTGGTATAAAAACTGCACGTTGAAGTTTGCATCAGCTCAAGGGACCCCATGGAGAAATAGAAAAGCAAGGAGAATTACACCAAATATAGGCAATTATTGTTAAGCTGTTAAATTATACAAATTTAGAATGAATGCTCTCAGTAAAACATCATCTTAAAGGTACGATCCCACAATTATTAGTTAAAATCAATAGCATTTGACAAAAAGCAGCTGCTGCAAATCACAACTGAGAGTTTTATTTTTGAAAAATTACTATATGAACTCTGCTGAGTGAACAAAGTGATTTTTTTTTTCTGTACCGTTCAAGTCCAGTTTGCCAGTTATGCTATAATTGCATTACAAATCAAGATCAGAGCCAACATCCATTTGTACTGTGTATCTATGGCAGAGGCTAGTATAGCAAAAGGAGAGAAATTCAAACACTGCTGTAAACCTTTCCACAGTTTCATTTCTAACTTGGAATGCTATAGGGTGTCCACAATGAAATGAAGAGTAACATTAATAGTACAGTAATTAGATATAATTTGCAAACACTTATTACATCAATCACAGAAAAATACTTTCTCCATAACTCAAAAGCCAGAAGTCCCTTTTTAATGAAGTAATTGTAATTCACACTATAATTGTTATTTGTTGTAATTTTAATTAAGACATTCCTAAATACACAGTTACACTAAATATGACATGAACATGAGTGCTGGTGCAATTATATGCAGATTATAAAAGATGTTCAAATGTAGCATAACTGGATCAACACAAAACTTATCAAAATATCAGTTCACGCTGCACAGAATTCCCATATTTTGGGCAGAATTTTTCCTGCTGAAGAAACAGCAGGGAAGGTAGAGGATAGGACAGATAATCAGGCATTTTTTCAATGGGTAATACACACCAGTCACCACAGAAGTGAAGTTTTGGGTAGAAACACCCAGTTCCAATTGATGTTCTTAAGTGGTCAATTGACAACTGCATAAGGGCTTCTTCAGGCCAGTTTCATGGCTGCTGTTTATCCCATTGGTAAAAAAATGTGTTGCCTGCCTGTTTGCCAAGTAAAGGGGAGGAACTAAGGACTAAGATGAAAGAAACACCTGATGAAAACACAACTTGGGAAACGAGGCAACAGCTGTGAAGTCAGGTTTCACACCAATCCAGGAATCTAAGAACTTTAAGTTGCATCTGCTGTTATCTTCCTGTTCACGATACACACCCTTCCTCACTTCTTTTTGAATGTATTACACATTATACCTCTCTAATGAAGCTCTGTGGCCCAGCATCTGCAGTACTTCCACTTTTCCATAGAACCCCAACCATGTGGAAACAGACCATTGAGCCCATCAGGTCCACACTGACTAAGCCTCTGAAGAGCATCCCACCCAGACCCATCCTCATTGCTAATCCACCTAGCCTGCACATCCCTGGACACTAGGAGCAATTTAACATGGCCAATCCACCCAACGTGCACATCTTTGGACTGTGGGAGGAAACAGGAGAACCCAGAGGAAAACCATGCAGACACGGGGAGAACGTGTAAACTCCACACAGACAGTTGCCCAAGGGTGGAATCAAATCTGGGTCCCTGGCACAGTGATGCAGCAGTGCTAACCACTGAGCCACGATTCCACCCTTGACAAATGCCTGTACAAGTGTGATAACCACACAGTTGAATAACCCATCAAGGGTCACCATCAAAATTTCACATAAGAGAAATGCTTTGGTATGGGTCAAAGCCTTCAGGATAGTAGAAGAGGGGCAGAAGTGGAGAAAAGAAGGTTTAAAATTTCCTGGTATTGCACGTGATCTCCTGTAGTCTTGGAAATTCTCTTGTCCAGCAAAGTCCAGTCCCACAGCTGCTGATTAGGGACTGGCAAGCTGTAGCTGTGTTTGATGCCTTGGTTTATTATTTTTCCTTAGGGTCAGTAAATAATAAAACCTCCTTTCCTTCACTCAAGAATTGGAATTGACTCTTTCATTTTGATCTGATTAATAGGTGTGGGAAAGTCGTGTGCCAAAAAAGACTAGAAGATAATTGTTGTGACCAACCAAGTGGTGGTTAAAAAGAAAGGAACCAAATCTCCCTCCTCACCTGGTGTTAACAATACATAAAAAATAACAATTCAAACATAATTATACATTTGTATGGGTTTTGTTTAGTATTTCAAGTGCCACAAACCATTTTAGCAACTTGAGACTGTTTTCTTTACCTTCCGGCTTTTTTCCACCCTTTTCACACAGCTTGCAATTTAAATTCTGTTAGTTTGGGTTTTCACACAGATGCTGCCAGTGATAGCCTAAAATCAGTGCGTAGCATAGAAATGAAAGGTGGCGGTGACTTTTATAGACAGGACATTGCTTGCAGTGCAGATAAGCTGTTGCTCTCGCAATTTATGATGTTATTCAGTGATGGTTTTCTTTTGAATATAGAGCTGTCAAAAGGGTGCTGCTACCCATTCAAGTCCAGAAAGGTAATACCTCTTTACCTGTACACTATAATATGCAGAACCAGTGGCTACTTGTCATGAAACTTTGGCACAACTTCACCAATGTGGCATTATGGCATTGTCTTGCCTTCTCTTCTTCCAAGTAGCAACAATAGAGGTATGACTTTCAACATTTTGCGCTGTTTTAAATAAGGACAGAGATGGGAAATTAGCAGTCCCTCAGTAATTGAACTAAAAAAATTAAAATAATTAGCAAAATTACCAATATAAAACACAATTTGCGAGAAGGAAAAATGTTACCTGAATTTATGAACACTGATCTAGAGGTGTGGCCATGCAGAGCTTGTTTCTTGAGCGCTAAGTTGTAGATGACACAAAAAATGTGGAGGGGCAGGTAATTTTGAGGAAGCAGGGAGGCTGTGGAAGAACTTGGACAAGGTTGGCGAGTGGGCAAGATAATGACAGATGGAATACTAAGTGGGAAAGTGTGAGCACTTTGGTAGGAAGAATAAACACAGTGATTGTTTTCTAAACAGGGAAAGGTGTCAGAAATCTGAAGTACAAGGGACTAGAGAGCCTTAGTTCGGGATTCTCTTTTGGTTAACCTGCAAATTTAGTTGGCAGTTAGGAATAAAACACAATATTAGCATTCATTTAAAGAGGGCTATAATACAAGAGCAGGAGTGTACAGCTGACTCTGTATAAGGATCTGGTCAGACTGCATATGGAATATTGTGAGCAGTTTTGGATGTGCATTTGATGGAGTTTAGAAGGATGATGGGGGATCTGATTGAAACTTACAGAATACTGAGAGGCCAGGATACAGCAGACGTGGAGAAGATGGTTTCAATAGCAGGAGAGCCTCGGACCCAAGGGCACAGCCTCAGAGTGAAGGGACAAGCCTTTAGAACTGAGATGAGGAGGAATTCCATCAGACAGAGGGTGGTGAATCTATGGAATGCATTTCCTCAGAGGGCTGTTGAGGCCAAGTCAGCAAATGTACTTAAGACAGAAATAGTTGGCTCTTGATTGGTAAGGGAATCCAGGGTTAGGGGAAGAAGGCAGGAGAATGGGTTTGAGAAAATATCAACCATGATTGAATGGTGAAGCAGACTTAATGGGCCGAATCGCCTAATTCTGCTCCTACATCTCATGTTCTTATGGTCTAAATACTGTCCTGAGCCACTGATATGTCAGAGAAGAAGCTCATTATGTGTTGCAAGTGAGGGATTGTCATATTGGTTAAGTTTTAAAAACGTCATGCCATGCCCAATCCCAAAACAGGCATTAGCCATTTGCAAAAAAGGAACCGAACACTTGCTTAAGGCACAGATTGTAAGATGGGTTTGTACTGAGCCGGAGGCGTGAAACTGCACTCTGAAAATCTAGGTCAGTATGCTGCCTGACACATGGTCCTTAAAGGAATAAATACAAGCTGCAACCTACAAGGTAAAGTTTTAAAATGTATCTATCTGAAGCTGAATCTTGAGCCATATTCAATTAATGCAGCAATTACTGCCAGTACCTTCTCTCAGCTATTGAGATAATGCCACCAACCACTGCCTAGCCATCATTCACTAGCCCTTCCCTGACCCTGCCACTTACAATGGCCTGCATTTCCTTCTCACTCTGATTTCCCCCACCTCAATCATAAACAAAACCCCACCACATTCCTAATCCATCCTGACCTAGTCACCTCTTATTTAGCAGTGGGCCACTGCTGGCATGTCTGCAGCACTTTGCCAGTGAGTTGTTGCTGTGCATAGTTCACCTGAAATGAGGCCCAAGTGACAGCAATTGCTCCCTGAATCTCACACACGTTTAATAATAGCTGCACCAAATGTTTGTGTCTTTTATGAGTCCAAAGCCAATTTTCAACATCTCCTCTATCATTCTTGCAACTCAATCTCTTCTTTATACTCGCGTTAGTATAAATGGAATGGCATTCCTGCATCTATGCCTGCACCACACCAGGGAAATGGATTGCTAACCCTAAAGGCTACCGCATTAATAAGTAGCCTATTTCTGGATAAGCAGATGTCCCAACTTTTGTAATGCCAACCAGGAACTCACAGAATAAGTGGCTAATCAACACAACAATGGGACATAATAGATTGTGACTGAAAGTCCAGCAGAACATCTGGGACCTTTTGAGCCTTAATTCGTACATGGACTTTGGTTTCTAATCTTTTGTATAATTTCTGCCTTCCTGATTCTGAGAAAATGCTTGTAAATGTCACCACTCGGTGAAGAGAAGTAGGATGGTTTCTCTCATTTTCTATTCTTTGTTTGACCACAACAGTTTTTTTTCTTCAAAACAAAATGCTTGTCAATTCAGTAAATGTTTAACTGTTTTATGCTGTAACAATTAAAGATACACAGATTTACTTGGGATTTTTTTTAAAAGTAGAGATTAATATTTATTGTACTGAAACCAGTCTACAAAAAATAATAAAATGCTCCAACTTTCACAGACACTCTCACAGTTCACATAGACACAAATAGATTGCAGAGCAGGATGATACATTAAGCAACTTAAAGTCTAGGAAAGTAAAATGCTATATAGCTGTTGAATGTTGGTGACTCGGCTGGCTTGGGTTGGGCTCAGTGGTCCTCCTAAGTTTAGCATCAGGACAGTTTGAAGTTGCAAATGGGTGATTTATCTGTTCTTTTAAAGATTGCAGTGTTGTGTTAGTTTTGAGAAAAAAATATTGATAATCAAAAAAAACAAGAGTTCAAAATTTACAAATCATAAATATATATATACATACATAGAGAGAGAGAGAGAGAAAGCAAGAAATTAGGGGACCCATGCAGGATTCTTGTTTCATCAGTTTTTCAAGTGCTTGTCTGGTTCATGGCTAAAACATGTTTAATTACACAAATAGTTACCCGAGTTGTCACTTAACTGATCTCTCTAACTGCCTTTTATCCAAAACATCATCGTCATTTAGTGAATTCCATCTTATAGAGGTCTATAAAATCATGAGAGTCATGGATAAGGTAGATAGCCAAAAGCTTTTCCCCAAGGTAGGGGAGTCTAAAACTAGAGGGCATAAGTTTAAGGTGAGAGGGGAGATATACGTAAGGCTACAGAGGGGCAATTTTTTTTCACACAATGGGTGGTGAGTGTCTGGAACGGGCTGCCAAAGGTAGTAGGGTAGTTGAGTACAACTTTGTCATTTAAGGAACCTTTAGGCGTGTACATGGATAAAATAAGTATGGAGGGATACAGGCCAAATGCAGGCAAATGGAACTAGGTTAATTGTGAGAACTGGGTGGCATGGTCAAGTTTGGCTGAAGGGCTTGTTTCCATGTTATAAACCTCTATGTGTACGACTTATATGTTTCCTGAACAAATTTCTTTCATAGTGTCCTGTTACCAAGTTTAGTACCGAGGTGCTTGTCTGCATTGCTGTCGCTAATGGGTGCCTTTCATACTTCTTCACGGTTCCTGATGAAGTATTGCAGCCTGGACGTCTCCACTTAATGGCCTTGGAATGTAGAGGTACAGTGATGCAAATATGTAGCCATCTTTGGCTATGAATTCAAGTCACTGAATAGTGGCTTTAATCTTTTTTTTCAAAAAAAGTTATTGGTTTCCAGCTCATAAATTCATAAAGTCTTTTCTATAAGGTGAGGCTCCATAACATAAAGTATACTATCAAAATACGAATTTAAGCTATTGATGCTGTTGAACAGATTACTGCTACACAGCCTTCAACATTTAATTCCACTGAAATGCCTATGATTCTCAACGTACAACCTGATAACATTGAGACAAACCTGAGTAACCTCTACCAGTCATAACCGAGATAAAATTCATCACTTTCTTTTACTAAATACGATCTTATTGGGTCTGAATCCCCTGCTGGACTTGTATAGACTGGTTCTGCTAAAAGTCAGCGAGCAGCAGCTGGCAGTAAAAATGATAAATTACGGTTTATACTTAGAACACATCCTGTCTTAATCTGAAGCCGTAGCTTTCCAGAGACAAAACCTTCTTTTTTAGAAACACTTTTAATAGATGGCATATCTAATAAAAAGTTTGAAATGTAGTTTGAAACTTACAGTCTTTGGTGAAGCATTTAAATTTTTTTTGCTCTGTACAGATGTTCCAACATGACCAATTTTGGGTAATTTGGTGCAATCAAGTTCTCACATTAGTACTACTCAATCAGCCTACAGACTACCTGACAGCACATTGAATGTTTAGAAGAAAGATGTACATAAGAACATATGAACTGGCATCAGGAGTAGGTAATTCAGCCCCTCCAGCCTTTTCTGCCATTTAGAACGATCATGGCTGATTTCATCTTGGCCTCAACTTACCTATCCGCTCTCCATACCCTTCGACCTACTACTAATTAAAAATCTGTTAATGTCTTCCCTTAATTTACTCACTGTCCTGGCATCCTCCGCACTCTGGCTTAGTGAATTCCACAGATTCACGATCCTTTGAGAGAAGGGTTGTGAATTTATATACCATTTTTAGCATCCTCAGGAAGTTCTAAAAAGCTGATGAATTACTTTCTTCAAATGTTTTCTCTCCTACATTGACCCTCAATATACTGTCCGTAACTAAGTTGACAGGGATAAATGAAAGAAGCTTCCTGCCCTTGGACTATGTTAACCACATCACCCAGATCTAGTGGGACTTTCCACTAACTGCTAGCAATGATCTCTGACAAATTATTCTGCATGTTCAATAATTTGAATTTACACTTTGCTGGAATTTGTAAACTGCTATTGTGTTGCAATCCTGTTAGATATACTTCCTCAATACAATGTATGTATTATAAAGAAGCCATTCGTTGTTAAAAGAGCATACCAAGAATAACAGTTAACAGACAGAATTGGATTGGCTACCTGGTATGCATCTATTATACAGGGTAATGTGGGTGGAGGTTCTAATCCTGCCAGTTTTAAACCCCACAAAAGTTTCACTTTCAACGCAGCGCATGTGTTAACCACTTGAGATTACTCCAAACTTTGTTTTCATTCTGGAGTAATGAGTGTTAATTAATAACTCAATACAGATACTGCACACTCAGCTCTATCTCGGTCTTTAATTTTATTAGTTCTATCTCCTGTTGTTCTGTTTACTGGCAGAATTGACATGTTAATGACTTTAGCCAGACCAAAGAAACTAGAAGTTCATATTCATTAATGCTGAATTTATTAGCTACTTATTATTTGAAGCATTTCACGTTCAGCCAGCTACAACAAGACATTACTTGCATCACTATTGTGTTATATTATTTTTGTTATTGATTATTGCCCTTGCCTTGCCAAAAACCATGAAAGAACTTCATGTTTGGTTTTTATTCATTATTAATGTGAATAATCATTACAGCTCCATTTCTCTCTCTAGTCATACAGCTCCTTAATCAATTCCCTAATGTCATAATGAAATACAACCATATTGCTTGCATGTTTGGAACTGATGTCTTTGGTGCTCACTTTAACCTAGCCTGCACTATAAAGTCAAAATTTCTTTCAAGATTGTTAAATTAAGAGCGGTGAAGTTTGCTGCAAATGGAAAATGAATTTGGACCACTCCACGTTAACACATCTCAATTCCTATTCTGACATTTAGTGAAGAGATTGATCCCCAGTGTGATCTGTGAACTGATTGTAATATATTCACAAAAATACCAATAGCACTGGACTATAAAAATGTACCTAACTCACACTAAAATTATCATTAATGGTTCCACAAATAGAATGTATCCTGTTCCTATATATTATTTAGAAATTTAAAACAAAAGCTATAAGCTAATTTATAAAGAAATTTGAAGCTATGCTAATACTCTTGGCAGGCTCCGTTTAAGTTATTATTTTACAAGTACTATATTCATAATCCCTTCTCCCTGCCCCCAGCTCTACAGCATGCTGACTTTTATCCTTTTAAACATAGAAAGGCAGGCGCTTTTTAGTCTGCGTCTATACAAGCCATACTTAGACAAAAATAAATAAGGCTTATATTACAGAGTCACATCTGCAAATGTAGACCATATTCCTGCCGCCTTGTTTATCCAACACAATTTACCTATGACAAATGTGGTTGGATTATGGAGTTGTGATTATAGTTGGAATGGTTCCTAGAACAACAGTACCTTCTGGTAAATTGAAAAAGAACAAAACCTAGTTAGAGGTTATTACCAGAAACTTTTCATGCTGCAGCTCCTTCAGGCTGTGTGATACTCATGTTCCTTGGAATAGTTATGAAGGCTATTTATACACCTGTAGTTTGTTTGCTGCAGAAGAGGACAAATCAGCTCCAGACCATTTTGCTAGATTATGGCAAAGCTGCAACATGGGAATGGTACCTCAAGTATGGCCCCAGGGTCAGAATAGTTGGCATTTATTTCAATACTGCTCAGCTCAGTCGTCTGTTTCTGGGTGTAGTACAGATCTGAAGTGAAATTAACAATTCCCACAGAACAAGTGATCATTTGGGAAATAACTCTTATAAATTGTGCAAGTTTTTTTTAAAAAATGAATAACCTGAAAGCACTGGGATGAGATTTGACTTCAGTGGTTAGTCAGTCCTTCTCAGCTAGAAAGCAGGCCACAACAAAGACCTTTGTTGTTAGTGAGTGAAGTAGAGCAGTATTGTAATGACAGCTTGTGTGTAAAGAGAAAATATGTGATTTGTCTTATTTTCTATGATTCAGGCAAGCTGAGCAATATATCTGCAATTCTGGCCAAATTTTAAAAACCCAATTAAATCAGGAAACAAATAGTATTTGAAAACCATTTTTTCAATTAAATTTCATAAATTAAATCTGCTTTTTTCCTACCTGTAATGCTTTCAGTTATTCACAAGAGTTAGACCGGTCAAAATGTGTTTGAAGAGACGTTAAAGGTTCCGTCAATGTTTGTGAGACATTTTCAGAATATTGTTTTATCCTGCAAATGGAGATGACCTTTGTATTTCTGAGGTTCAGGAATGCCACTCCTGTGTTTCAACCTTAGTTTATTGACGATGCATTTAAAATATTAGACTAAGTATTATAATCTCCACATTACTGCTTTGCACCTCAGAAGACAGTCAGTCTAGGAAGATACAAAGAAAATCTGATCAAGTGCAAATGCTCAAAATATAATATAGCGTAGGTAGAATTGTTTCAAACAGTTATTTGAAGTAACAGGATTTGTTAAAAACAGGTTGAAATGAAGTGGCTTTGCAATCAAGATATCAGTCTTTCCCCCATGTGGTTATGGGCTGGAGGCCCAGTGCTGGCTGGTACCCAAATCTGCCAGCCACATGTGTAATGATTGAATCAGATCCAGGCCACTGGGTAGGATGTCTCACAGAAGTAAAGTGTTCAACCTTGAGGAAAAACAAACATCTGAGATGCAGTCCCACTCTAATAAAAGAAAGGGGGCAACATTCATTAAAAAAAAACTCATAGTTTCCATTGCTAATGCAATATTTATTCTGATTCAGCCAGTGAAATATTAAAGAAACATTTTCAAATATGCACTTATACAAACCATTCCCATGGCGTTGGGTGGGTTAGCATTCGTAGAGCAGATGGTCTCACATTTTTGCTTTGTTTCTGGAACGCTCCCATTTCTATTCACATCACATATTTTACCTTGACAGTTTAAATAGGTCCATACTTGGTAAATCAACCCACCATTTTCTGCATGCCCACTGTAATAATTGTATTGTTAAAGAAAATGCTTTTCTATATGAAAATTGTGGTATCGCAATGCAAGAAAGCCTTAATTCTTAGAAAGAGGAAAGAGCTAGCAGCACCATCAAGCCCACTGACTCATAGGCCATTCTTTCAACTTGCCCTTTTCAGATCTATGGATGCAATTTACCTGTTGATTAAAAAATCGTACTTCTGATTGATCTGTATATTGCCAGAGATGAGCATAGGTCAGTATAGTGGCTCAGTGGTTAGCACTGCTGCTTCTCAGTGCCAGGGACCCAGGTTCAATTCCACCCTTTTGCTACTGTCTGTTCTCCCCATGTCTGTGTGGGTTTCCTCCAGGTGCTCCGATTTCCTCCTAACATCCAAAGATGTCCAGGTTAGATGGATTGGCACTGCTATAGTGTCCAGGAATGTGCAGGATAGCCATGGGAAGTGCAGGGATAGGAACGGGTCTGGGTGGGATGTTCTTCAGAGGGTTAGCATGGACTTGGTGAGCCAAATGGCCTGCTTCCACACGGTAGGGATTTGATATATTCTTCAAAGAAAATCTGTCATATTCCTTTTTGAATCAGGCAGATTTCACATTCAGTGAACAGAGCAACAATTTATTCCATAAATTTACCAAATAATCTGAAGTGAAATCTTTTTAAACCAAATTCTGGCAAGGGCAGGAGAAAGGACTGATTAATTAAGCTACTGCCATTCCTTCTGTTCGGAAGTCCTTGTCTTCTCCCCTCCCACTGCCATTTTACAAGGCTTCCCATGTCCCAGGCCATTTCAACAAGACTGAAAAAAATCTAGTCCAGTATTTCAGCCAATTATTAGCTGGCTTGCCAAAACATGATGTAATTATGTCCTTAAAACAATAATTGAAATCTTCTGTGTGTCTTTCAGATGATTCTGTCAATTGCAGGAAGTGGAAACTTCTAAATTAAGCACCTGCCCAGTGACCTCAGTTAAAGAATGCTCCAAAAGCAAGATTGCCCATTGTTAGGAAGGCAAATGCAATGTTAGCATTCATTTCCAGAAGACTAGAATACAAGAGCAGGGATGTGCTCCTGACGCTGTATAAGGCTTTGGTCAGACTGCATTTGGAACATTGTGAGCAGTTTTGGGCCCTGTATCTAGGGAGGAATGTGCTGGCATTGAAGGTGATCCAGAGGAGATTTGCAAGAATGATCCTGAGGATGAAGAGCTTGTCACATGAGGAGTGTTTGAGGACTCTGGGCCTGTACTTCATGGAGTTTAGAAGGATGGTGGGTGGGGTTTTGATTGAAACTTACAGAATAATGAGATGCCTAGATAGAGTGAATGTGAGAAGATGTTTCCACAAGTAAGAGAGCTGAGGATCGAGGCCCACCTCAGAGCGAAGGGACAACCTTCAGAACAGAGGTGAGGTGAAATTTCTTCAGCCAGAGTGTGGTTAATCTGTGGAACTCATTGCCCCAGAGGACAGTGGAGGCCAAGACATTGTATGTAGTTAAGAGAAAATATGGTTCTTGATTGGTAAGGGGATCAAGAGTTATGGGGAGAAGGCAGGAGAATCAGGTGAAGAAACATATCAGCCATGATCAAATCGCAGAGCAGACTCAATAGGCTGAATGGCCTAATTCTGCTCCCATATCGTATGGTCTTACACAGAGGAAGGGGCAATATTGCAATCAGGTACGAACTCATGGAAGGAAGCAATTGCTAATAGAACCAATGAAAATTAACTTTTTCTTTAACATTTCTCAATGTGCAAAAAATATAACCACTCCCAAATCTTTCATTAAAGAATAGCCATTAGTTTTCGAGTTAAAGTTAATTGTTTGCACACCATGTTGATAACTGAAGTTTTCCTCACTAAATTTAATTTCCTTTGTTAGTTTATGGTACAAATCTTTTCTGTCGTATTTAAATAATATCAGACACTGATGCATTTTGCAATCCCACAAAAAATTGTCTCATCAGCAAATTTAGAATTTCTACTTTTAATCCCTTCTCTAAGTAATTTATGTAGATTGAGAAGGTAGTGATCCAAGTACAGATCCCCAGGGCATCCCACTAGTCACCTCTGCTGGCACAAATCATATCCATTTATAATTAACTTCTGTTTCTTATTTTCTAGCCAGTTTCTGATTCACTTTGCTACTTTTCTTCTAATTATATCCTTACCATCACTTTCAATTTCTTAAGGGAGACTTTATTAAACATATTTTAAAAGTCAAGATCCATAATATTTGCTGGGTTGTCCCATCTACTAATTTGGTCACATCCTCAAAGTCTAGAAAATTTGTAGAGCATGTTTTCACATTTATGAATCTATGCTAGCTTTCGTTAATCACATTTGTTTTTGATAGATGATGCTGAATTGTGTCCCTTTTAATGCTCTCAGGTATTTTTTAATTAGTAATGATTCAAGCTAACCACTCCTTGATTCCCCAGGCCATATCTCTCTGCAACCACATTATGCAGTTTCAACTCTTCAAATATCTCCCTTGTTTCCAATGAGCTGTTGAATATTTCATCGAAATCTCCTTTACTTCATTCCTTATTTCCTTACCACTCCCCAGATACATGCCATCAGGTCATACTACCTTATCTGCTCCCAATGTCTTCAGTATTTTAATAACACTTTCTCTAATATTTATCTTCCTCTCTCACTCTCTTTAATGACTCAATCATCTTGATTTCAAAATCTGGAATATTCCATTGCTTCATCACCCCTTTCTTTATGAACAATATGAAAATTTATCCGTGCATATGTTGGTTTTATTAAGGATCTAACTGTGCAAGTTATCACAGTTGCTTAATATCTTAAGTGACAAGACACATGCTTGTTTTTGTAATGTTAAATTATTATTTCTCTATTTGTGACCACATACAAAGGATCTGCTCTGATGTGAGGGTGGCCAGTAGTGGAGGTGACTATGCATATACAGGGAGGTGGATGGATGAGAATGCAGAGCATGGGTAGGTGGGAGAGGCACTGATGGAAGAGGGGAAACGTGCAGGAGTTGGAAGAGAGCAGTGCTGAAGGGTGGTAGAAGGATGCAAGGATGGAGAGGGAAGGGATTGAAGGGAAGGTAAGGCTGAAGGATTAGTGGCCAGAAAGGGTTGGTAGACGGAGTTATGAAGGGGTGGAGTTTTAGTGGGGGGAATGGTTGCAGGGGACAGAAATAATGGAAGGGGAAGAATGGAAGGGGAGCAATGATTGATGGGGTAGTAAGAGTACAGGTGGTATAGAGCATAATAGCTGGAGAGGTAAGATGGAGGGAGGATTCGTGGAGGGGAGGGATGGTGAAGGGGTAGAAGCATGGAAGACAGTAGAGGGCTGGAAAAAGGGAGATGTCAGAGAGAGGTAGAACATCGAAGAAGAATGCAGGAAAAGTATTTGAAAAAGCTTGATTAAGTTTTGACATCTGGCTATATAGACCAGCCAACTAGGAAGTTTTGATAATTTTATCCTCACAATCCAGGATTGCTTAACAATTTTAGGATGTGATTGAGATTACTCTAGAATAGACCAGGAATAGCATCCAGTCAAGCTATTTCTAATCACTCGCATTATTATAGGAAGGATTACTTTCTTTTTCTTTCCACAGCTGCTCTTCATTCTTTATCAGAATAAATCTCCATGATGCTTAGTTCTGTTCTGTACAGTTTGGGTGTCGAGTTTCTTTTTTAAATCTCTTTTTTTGTTGTTTCTTAATGTTCACATGTTCAATTTCATCATCTGGATTTCCATCACTTGGATCTATGTTCACTATCAACTGCAATACTGAAGTTAGGATCAGGCTGCCAAGCAAAGTTCTCTCTCCATCCACAGAATAAATCCAAACTAATTAACTTACCCACAGAAAAGGATTGCTTACACATTTGCTGGTTTTTGATTGATTTATTTGAAAAATGCAATTTACACTCAAAACAGAATTTTTGGGTCTCTGCTAACCTGCGATACTCCACCCTTTTATTATTTCTACATGTGGCTTTTCCTGTCAACTAAGTGAGAAGCAAATATCATAAATGTTTTTTTAAGCTGCCAAAGGCGGTATTAGCAATTACATTGCCCAATGTAGAACTGAGTCATATAGAACAGGACAGGACAGATCCTTGGTCTGTGTTGAATTAGCTCATTTCACCCAAAGCACAGTCAGGGAATTACAAATTTCCTCAACACTCTTGACCTTGGAAGCTAAAGAACCCATATAAGTTACCATTCTAATTGTTATCCAGCTGGAATGTATGTATGTATGTATGAAAGGCAAGTGAGGGCTGGAACAGGTGTGGTTGTAATGTGTCTCCCCCCACCTTGAATGACGTGCTGAAACTTGCTGTCTTGGCCCCACACATGTTCGAGGTGACAAAGGCCAGCACAAGCCTGCACCTGCAGAAGAAAGAGGAGAAGATAGAGAAGTAAATTGCTTTACAGTTATCCTGCAAATCTTTACCTTTGTGAATATCAATTAAGGACAGTTGTGTCGGGGGTAAAGAGGGAAAGGGGAGAGAACACTGATTATTTAGAATTGGGTGTACACATGTTACTTCAAATACAGATAGTAAAGCACAGAAAAACTGGATGATGGAAAAAATATTCAACTATATTTCATCTGTAAAGTGAATAGTTTCCACCTTGAAGGAATTTAGAAACCTCATAATTCAAAATCAGAGAGGCGGTTACTGTTTTGTGTTCAAGTCCATTGCATTGTAGTCACTTTAATGAAGCACACACACATACACACACACACACACAAAATATGAATTCTCTGCCCCCTGTTCCAGCGGAAGCTGTCAAAAGCACCTGGCAAAATTGCCTGCAGATTTTATTCTTATAATGAGTCTTATGAATCAGCTTAACAAGGGTGATATTGTTTTCTGTTGCCGATGTGGTCTCACACAGTTTAATGAAGTCAAGCCCATGCAAGACTCAATAAACAAATGACAATGTTTAGAAAAGAGAGAAACTCATTTCCTTTGATACAGTGCAGGGAAGCCAGGCAATGTGTGTTTATAATTACTGTCTCATCAAGTTAATGCAAAAGAATCTAGTTGTTATCCATTTATAAATAAACAGAATAACAAATTCTACCTTCAAATTCACTGCTGGTACTGTTGAATTTATTTTTGTTCGTTTATTTGATACAGGGCAGTAAACAAATGGTAATTTGTGTCCATTTCAATCAGTTACACCTTTGAATGTGGATTCATTATTCTTTTATGAATCAGAAGTTAAAGCCATGTGCCATATTTTAAAAAAAAGCATTTTAAAAGGCAGACATGCTTGAGAAGTCATGAATATTAATGCTCAAGGTCAACCTTGCTTTAAAATCTAAAACCTATATTTGAAACGTTAGCAATCTTTTGGTCAAACTAAAGAAGGCTTGGTGCAATCCCAGAAAAAAAACATTTTCTTTGGCAGTGTATCTGTGGGACAAGTTGCTACTGGCTCTAAAGTGGCAAGCCAAAAGCAAATTCACACTCCTGGGCACCAGCTGATCAGAAATTATACAATTTGGAATGTAAACCACCCCTTCCATTCTGTGGGTTAGAAAGAAATATGCCAGTGTTGTCTGGACCAAAAGATCTCTTGGGACATTCTTGTGTCTTGTGGTTCCTTCATGTGCCACGAGCTAATCTCTTTATATTTTTATGGATTCCTTGGTGTTCAGAGCTATTTTACAAGCAGACAGTTTTTATTGGACTATGAATATAGCTTTTCTTCAGATTCCTTTTCAAAGTGCATAAAACTATCAGGAAATTTTTAATATCTATAAATCATTTTACTACTGGACATTTGTGAAAGAGCAAGTACTTTCCAGATGTGCTTGCAGCTATCTATTATTAAAAAGAGAATGCTGCTTTATTTCAAAAGTTGGAGAAGAACAGTTGACATTACTTTTGAAGTTAAAAGTGTTGTTGGTTCAAGCAACGTCCAATTATTTCTCTTATACTCATTTTAACTGATGCTACGTACACAGTTGGCCAATCTCTATATGTGTTCATATTACGTTCTGGCATCTTGTTCATGTGTTTTCCATCAAGGAAGTCTGTGGTTACCTTCATGATTCCACTGGACTGGAAAAACATAGCTAATATGGTGAGATCTGGAAAAGCTTTGATGCTGAGTTTTACAAATAAACCCCTAGAACCCATATGTTTTACATTCGTTTCTTTAATTTATTTCCTATAAATGTCTATTAAATATTCCATTGAACCAGCATATGCCCAAGTGCAGTTGCAAAACAGAAAAATAAAATAATTGGTGGAGGGCTGTGATTATTCTACTTCTTTTACCTTTAGTGCTACTGTTCTCCCTGAAGAATACAATAAGTAAATCAACTGTCTGTCAGGTTCCCAGCACAAAGATAAATGCTTTGATTTATGCAACTTTAAAGATTGTCAGAATGTTAAAATAAATATTCCTCCATTATTTTTTGTTTTGAAGATTGCAGTTGCTGCCAAGCTTATGCAGCTTATTGCAGCTGTTACTGCAAATGTAAATGTGATGTATTCCAACAGCCAGTAGTTTCTACCTCCATGAAGCTTAGGTGTATGTTTTTTAATGATTGTTTGATGTTGCTTTGTCTTCTATACATCGTACAAATCAGCAGTCTTCACTTTTTTCTGATACAGATGGTGGAAACAATTAAAAATCACTCACAATTTCAAAGGCATTTTCTACAAGTGAAATTTACCTTCAAATAGGAAGGCAGCAAAAATAATCTAATCTTTTCTACAACATTTAGTCAAGTGGAAAGCATTAGGAAGCTGATGCACACCTTCAAATAACCTGCCAAACCTCAGCAAATTGTTTATATGGCATAAAGTTGAATCCATTCAATTCTGTTTCAAAATTAGTGTACACAACAAAGCAACAGACCTGAAAACAGATAACAATAATAATTAACAGAAATATATGAGTTTATTTTACCTCAATGTTTGCTTTCAAGTACAACACAAACAAAAGCAAATATTATTTGCATAACATGGATACTTTACCCCTTTATTTAAATTCAGTACTTTTTGTTTCAATTTAATTTCTGTTAACTCATTAGTCTCACCAGACAAGTATATACAGTGGCCTGAAACTAAATGTATTTACCATCACTGGGCAACAAGAGTTCTCTTTTGCTTTAAGGAAATTTACTGGCACCTTGATGTTGCTGAGCAACAACTACCAACCTACATTAGTGTTAGAGAGGTGCTAATAATGTAATTATGAACTATTTAAAAAATAAAAAGTTTTATTGGAGGTCATAAATATAACAACATTCAAGCTTTGTTAGCATTACAACAGAATTGTTTTGAGATTATAGTTAATGGTGCAATTGTGACTGCATGGGTGTAATGCTTATTGCCAGACATTTGCTAGGACTGCTGGTTTCACTTGTTCAATCAAGATCAAAATCCAATGAGAACTAGTCTGGGGATCAATTTCAAATCCAGATCCTAAGACTAATTAAAACTTCTCAAAATCAATGCCGCTGAAGCTAAATGTAGAATTATAGCTGCAAACGTTGATTGCAATACACTTATATTTTTAGCATTATAGGTGTCAGTTTGGGTGTAACATGGCATCCGTATCACGCGCATATTTTTTCTGTTGGCTGTGCAGGATGCCATCTGGATGGACATTTCATGCGTGCACTGGGAGGCTTTATAGGGAGTCTGTGGAATAGGCATAACATGCTTTCAGACAGTATGGCATCGAGTTGATACAAACTGTCCTACTTTTAAACTCAATGCTTCAATGAATCCCCTCTCTTAACTTTGCACTGCTGATTTTGCATTCATTTGCCCACAGTTAAGAGGGATCATCAAATGCTTTCACGGTAGTTTCCATTGATTACTACTTGCTGTTGTTATGTTTATGGACATGCTTGACAGTTTTTACCGCTTCTTAAAGTTTTGAAGTCTACATGGAATGGTGTGTCATATACTGAAGACCTTAATTCTGACTTCAAGGGCTCAGGTATGGATGCTTTGGGTTCATTTCCCATTAGCCTCTAGCATAACAGAGAGATAGAGCAATGGCAACACAGGGGAAGAATATCTGTACCCGTGGCCAAGTGAGAAATTATTCCTCATGGCCTTTCATCTAAAGGTATGTTTTAGTGTTTGGCAGGTGATATGTTAATTTCTGGTAAGTCAGTCCACTAGTATTGCACTTTATCTATCAAGATTTTCTGCTGTCAATTTTCGCCATGGCATGGGAGCAACTTGTACAGCTCCATCTTACACTTCAACTGAGGAACAAGAGGGCCAAACCACCAACATTAACACCAATAGCATCTGCAAGAACAATATCAGCACCAGCACTAACAAGAGCCATCTTTACTTCAGCCTATCTACATCAATGGAGCTGAGGTGGAGAGGGTTGAGAGTGTCAAGTGACGATAACCAACAAACTGTCCTGGTTGTCCCACGGAGACGCAATGGTCAAGAAGACACAACAATGCCTCTTCTTCCTCAAGAGGCTTAGGAAATTTGGCATGACAATAAGGACCCTCACCAACTTTTAGATGATGCACTATAGAAAGCATTCTATCTGGGTGCATCACGGCTTGGTATGACATATGCTGTGCCCAGGAACTTAAGAACCTACAGAAAGTTGTGAACACAGCCCAGACCATCATGCAAGCCAACTGCCCATCCATATACTCCATTTACATAGCTCATTGCCATCAAAGGCCCCTTTCACCCTGGTTATACTCTCTTCCAACCTCTTTCGTCATTCAGAAGATACCGAAGCTGAAATACGTGTACCAACAAGGTTCAAAAACAGTTTCTTTCCCAACCTTTCAAGATTCAAATCTAATGTTGATCTTGCTTTTGTGCACCTCCTGTGCAGCCGTGATCTTGTGTGCCCTGCTCTGTCCAAACACCCTGTGGTCGATATGTCCTTGTGTGTTATTATCTGCCTGTACTACATGAAAAGCAAAACTTTTCACCTTACATAGGTACATGCAATAACAGTAAATTAAGTCAATTTTTAAAAAAAAACCATATGCTCCTACACAAAAAGAGGGGATAGACACAGATTTCCAGATCCAAGGAGGTGAGATCTTCAACGATACAGAATGTTTTGACCTGGTACCTGGAAGTGCTGTGTCACTTACCTTTCCCTGCTGTGCTGGATCATCTTGGTGCATGTCTCCAGGCTGGAGAGATAACACCTAAGCTGTAGACTTCCTCAGTTACTTCCATCCTCGGTTGGCCTCTTCCTCTCGGCCTTGGGAGAGCTCACCTCACTGCAGCCCCTCAGAGCCAACAGCAAGAACCCGGATAAAAAGCCAGTCATTCTTAGGCCTCCTCTCCATTTCCTGTGTTTGCTGCAGCCTCAGATCCATGAGCAGGTGAGCCACAGTAACCCATACTGTTGTCCTTTGGATTACAAATACTTCCTTTGACAGAATCAGTGCATAAACTGTTCACTTTCTCCAACTGACCAGCTATCCCAAAGGCAGAACAGTAATGCTGTGTCTGGGTTAAAGAGCCTCAGCAATGCCTAGTGCAGAATTCAATAGGTTCTCCACAAGGTAATGAACCCACTGTTTGCCTAGGGACTAAGAGTTTCAAATTCTGCTCAGTAAGCACACCATTTCCATTTCACTTGTAAAGTGTTCAGTTAAAACTTCGATGTGGGTCTCCAACATTTCGTGTTCAGTTCATCCATCCACCATGGTGCAGGTGAATGCCTCCTACATTGTACAGTTTTCTATCAACTGGTCAGGGTGGTCACTTATACAGAGAAAAATACATAACTGTTCCCTTTCTAGGGAGAAACAGGAGAATTGAGCATTTTATCCAGTGGACCAGTGGATTGCTTAAGCCATACTCCTCACCTCTTCTTCCAATACTGCCCAGCAACCAAATCCTATTTTTTGTTTTCTGTATACTGCATAGCTTTATCATCATGAATATACAATATACAAGGTAAGCAGCTGAGGAAGAGAAGGAGGATGAAGAGAAAACACAACCTCTCCATTTTACATCCTTCTTCTCCCACAGCCATTCACACCCAGAGGTCTGTTTACCCCCACCTGGGGTGTTATGTGTGGCTGTGGAGTGCACCGAGTCAGGATGGGGCCTAGAAAGTGTGAGCAGTGGTAGGGAGTGAAAATGGGTAATCAGGGCAAGAAGGAGGGGGTTGTGAGCAGAACTAGTGTACCAGGGCATCTATGGGGTATAAGAGGTGAGGTTATTGGTTGTACTGGGAATATAGGTGTATTTTAGCACACCATGCTGTCTTTATGGCACTGCAGCAAAATTTGTATCCACTGGTATTAAGAGCAGATAATCTGGGCCGATTATTTTGCATTATTAGGATTCGGGAAATATAAAGCCAGATTTTCCTCTTCAAGCTGGGAAGCATTAATCAGTTCAATTTCCAACATTACCCTTCTGCCTTTTTGAAGTCAGCTTGAATTTCCACCTTCTAGTTTTCATGGTCACCACCATCCAAAACAGGCCTGAGGTAGAAAAAGAGGCACATGGATGGTGAGGCCAGCAGATTTAAAGGCACACATCTATTCACTGGGACATCAGCCCAGTTGTCTACATGGTTATTAGGCTTGTAAGACCTTCTAGCTCGCATTCCTTCCAACCCCAACGACATCTCCATGCTCCCTCCAATGATGTTTCCTCAATGCCAAATGTCCCCTCTTATTTCCCATATCCTCATACCCCCTCTTCATAAGACCTCCATGCTCTCATATCCATCATTCCACTACTTGTGCCTTCATGTCTCTTCTGCCTCCTCCATAACCCTTCCTTCTGTATTCATGTATCTTCTATGTACAAAACTTATGACCCATATAACTTCACTGGGAATTCATTGAAATGCTCATAAAATTTAAGAAAAAGAATCATTCAAACCTTGTGCCCTCTTAGGAACACATAAAACTGTCAAATAAACACCACTGAAATTCTCTCACAAAAAGATCTACTCTGATCACTCAAAAGCAGAGCATCGCAGAACTTTCCTTATATAAATCCTGCCCTTCCCCTTTCTGCTGCCTTAAAAATGTTCATATTTCTATCCTTCTTCAGTTCTGATAAAATGTAATCAGTTTAAATCTTTTCTTTTCCCCACAGACACTGTCTAACTTGTTGAGCATTTCTAGCAAATTTTTCATTTAAATGGATTTATTCTACAAGGCAGTATTCTTAAAGTTTATCAATATACTTAATTAGGAACAAACATAGATTAAAGCACACCACTTAAAGCATAAGTAATTTCTCAAGAGATGACTGCACTTGATAGTGTAGACTGAGTGTGAGAAAGTGCAAAATACAAGGAATGGGTACAGTTAACAGCAACATTAAAAATATTTTATTTGCACCAGATGCAGCATGCAATGTAATATGACCCAACTGACATTTATTTTCCAGCTTTATAGTGTTGAATGCCTTAATCCTTGCTTTGCACATGATGCTTCAGCTTTTCACCAGTGATTTCCTACTTTTTGAGACCTAGCCCATATATATGGTTTGAGCATATATGAATTTGCGTAAATTTCTTTGACTGTTTTTTCCATATCTTCAGAAACATTTTTCAGATTCATCTGCTCCCTTTTAAAATACCTGAGATACTTCACCTTTGATTCAATGAACAATGAGTTGGTTTTTTTTCAAAAGGCAGGTAATCTCCCCGAAACCTTCAGTGAGTAAGTAGGGGGTGAGTGGTTGTCTCCAGATCATTCTAAGAAGGTGGCAAATCCTATTAGAATGTCTCTAGTTGAAACAAACATTTGCTTCCCATGAGGAACATACATCTACACTGCTTAGCATTACAGATGTAGATATACCCTCAAGGCCTTCAGAAAATACAATTATTTTTGTTAATAAATCACACATCTTTTTGTTCCATTATTGGCAAAGATCCTAAAGTAGGACCTCCTCCATCTTAAAATCAGACACAATAATATCAGAATAATGTGGAAAAAAAGGACCCCTAAGAACTTGGCAGATATAGGAAAGGGAACAGAATATTTTCTTGACACTGTTGTTCTTGAGTCCCAGCTGAGTTTCTACCTCACATGGGCTCTGGCAGCGTTTTAATGATAAGCTTTCAGCAGGTCATCCATCAAAATGAATAAAAAATGATGTGATGGATTTTAACACACCTAACTGAGGTCTTTCCTTTTAAAATTCTATCTTGTGAGGTTTCAGCATATTTGCATTTGCCTGAAAATTTTCAGTTAAGCTGTAAAGATACAATTCTTTTTCATAGCACACATGTTATTATCTGTGCAGGAATAGTGAGTACCTTAAACTTGAAATCCAATAATAAAATGGGATCCTTTTTGCAGTTAGTTATTATCCATTCTAACTGATGTAAACTAAGGACTTGGAAGAAACAAAGTGCAGGATGCTTATAGTGGGCTCATTGGATATGATTTACTCTTTATTGGCCATTTTTTATTTCTGTGAATGTGCCAGAAGGGAGTACTGATTGATGAAGTGTACTTGTTTGTCATTTATATAAATAATTTAGACAGGAATATAGATGACCTGGTTAGTAAGCTTGCAGATGAATCCACATTGGTGAACAATGAAGAAGGTTATCTAAGATTACAAAAAGATCTTGATCAATTGGATCAATGGGCTGAGGAATTGCAGATCGAGTTTAATTTGGATAAATGTGAGGTATTGCATTTTGGTAATAGAAACTAAGACACTACTTCTACAATTAATGCTAGGGCATTAGGTGGTGTCACAGAACAGAGGGACCTAGGGGTTTAGGTACATAATTCTATGAAATTTGTGTAACAGGTAGATAGGATGGTTTAGAAGGCATTAGCATGCTTACCTTCACTGCTCAGACCTTTGAGCATAGGAGTTTGGATGTCATGTTGAGGTTGCACAGGACATTGGTGAGGCCACTTCTGGAACACTGTGCGCAGTTCTGGTCGTCCAGTTATCGGAAGGATATTGTTAAACTGGAGAGGATTCAGAAAAGATTTACCAGGCTGTTACTGGGAATGCAGAATGTGAGATACGAAAATAGATCGGAAAGACTGGGACCTTTTTCACTGGAATGTAGGAGGTTGAGGGGTGACCTTATAAAGGTTTATAAAATCATTAGGGGCATAGATAAGGTGAATGACAAGTATCTTTTTTCCCAGGGGTGGGGGAGTTCAAAACTAAGGGACATTATTTTTAAGGTGAGAGGAAAAAGTTTAGAAAGGACATGAGGGGCAAATTTTTTTACACAGAGTGGTTGATGTGTGGAATGAACTGCTGGCGAAATAACTGGTGTACTTCTTTAAAAGACCCACTGGGCCCATCCAATGCCTCACTTAATGTTTTAAACCACACACCCCACACCCGTCCAAATTGTACCCACCCCATCAGTCATTCAAACCTTACCCTGCCACCTCTCTCACCCCATCTTGCCAGGTATACCAGCTGGGAGCCCAATTGAATGTTCATAGACTTATCTAACTCTCAATCCAGTGCCACACACCTCTGTCCTCCAGCACTATGGAACTGCTGTCCTCTGAGTGTCCAGGAGCTCTTTTAGGTGGGAATTCATTCCCATTGCAAATCAACTGGCTGCAGTAAAACCAAAGTTTCCCTCTGTGACTTCACCCCTTAACATTTTAGCCAGAGCACCAGTGAATCTGATACCTTGTGAAGTTCAGCTCTCTATATCTTACCAGAGGAAGATGGGGTATAATTTTAAAACATTAATGTTCCAATTTCAAAAAATTTGTCAAACATCAAATTTTTAATAGCCAAGCAAATGATACAGTGTCAGCTTTCTATCCTCCAAAATCCACCTCTGCATGACAGCCTACCTTATGATCAAAGTTGATACTACAGTATCCAATCAAAGGAAACAACACCTCTGACATCAGTTTAAGAAATAAGGTCCTGGATAATGAGTATGAGCGCTCATTGCAGAAAAGCGCCCACAAAGAACTAATAGTCTTGCATTACAGATTTTGCTTTTCCTCATATTTGATTGAAGCTAACATCAAATCAAAGGATCACCAGGCATCCAGCAACAATGATGTCATCAAGAAAGGTTAGCAGCCAATCAATTAGAAGCATTCTCATAGATGACAAACTCAAAAATAAAAATAACTGAAGACCCTTGTCCAAAATTGTAATTTTACAGATTTCAAATTGCAAAAAGAAGATTAGGACAGATAAATGAAGCTGAACTATTTTACATTTAAAAAAGGCATGTGATTTATTTTTTAATCACAAGGGAAATATTTATCATTCTCCAAAATATGCTATTTTCCTT
Source organism: Rhincodon typus (assembly GCF_021869965.1). Lineage (NCBI taxonomy): Eukaryota > Metazoa > Chordata > Chondrichthyes > Orectolobiformes > Rhincodontidae > Rhincodon > Rhincodon typus. The sequence goes on from NC_063347.1 coordinate 40,783,984, forward strand.
CCAGGGCTACTGAAACTACTAAGCTTTAATTATGAACTTAGTGCTTAAAATCCCAGCAACACCATATTCAACAAGGTATAACATTTTAAAGGTTTTTCTCAGCAAGACTTAATAGCATAAAATCGAAACTGCAGTTCAGATTTCGACTTGATTATGTTCTTAAGGATTTCAACAATGCAATATTTGGAGAAGTATAGACTCACTGATAGCAGCTTCTAGAGTTCTTCATTAAATGTACATGTGTGGTCTCCAGAAGTTGCTGTCAGTTTGGAAGAATAATGACGATGACATTGACAGTTTCACCATCATTACCACCTCAAAATATAGGCAAATTTATTTTGTAATTTGAGTTACTTTCATTTTCAGCTGAATCCAACAGAATGCAAAGCTGAATAAGACAGTAAGAGAAAATTCATTTGACCCTCACAATTAAAATGAGTTCTATCAATTTCCTGCTGAAGCTCAGCTTAGAAATTGAAACATTTCTTGACAACTTTGTATATTCTAGATAGACTGTTCTGCTTTCATGAAGTGGGCTAAGAGATTTTCTGATAACTTTAATGATTAGAACATATCACAGTTGGAAGCCATGCTCCACTGAGTTTGGTGCTGGAGTTAGATATGGGTACAATATAATCAGTGTTTTCCATTTGAAAATATTTGAGCTTGTTCTTTATGATCTTCAGAATATGTTGAAACCTGGGATTTGCCTCTTCTTACCTATCATTCATGTTAATGGCAACTGAACACACAATGGATTGGAATATCCTTTTGCATCTTGGGCCTGTTACAATCTGACTAAACTGATGAGATGAAATTTTCCTTTCCAATTTAAGCAGATGGAATTCAATTTTCAGTGGGCATCAGCTTTTAGCACAAACCTATGCTTGATTTTGAATTAATTTAACAGCCTGGCTTAAAAATGCCACAGATTTCTGAGAAACATTCCTAATTTTTATTTAGAGAAGGAAAGTATAGAGGAATAATTCCAATGCTGACATGATGAAATAAGATATGGACTATTATATCTTTAAATCTTATTGACCAACTGAAAAGTCTTGAACTTTGTTAGAGAGAAAATGGTTAAAAAATGAGGTAGGACATGTTGAAATATCCTTCAAAATCACCTAACACAAAAGGAGCCACATTCAACAGGAATTTACAAAGCAATTTCTGAACTAAAATGGCAAAAAAAAATTGTTGCATATCAATTATTGAATCTGGCCAGTGCCTTGAAACTGTCTGTCACATTCTGAAAATGCTATCCAAGTGTAAATGACTGGCCCAAGAATTGATTAAAAGGGGAAAAATAGAATATGAGAATTAATTTGTAAGAAACATAAAAGTGGACTGTAAGAGCTTCTATACGTTTGAAAAAAAAAGGGTGCCTTAAGTCTGAAATGGGAGAAATGATAATGGTGAACAAAGAAATGGTAGAGCAGTTAAACAACTACTTTAATTTTGTCTTCACAGAAGAAGACATAAATAAATTCTCAGAAATGTTGGGGAAGCATGGGTCAATTAGAAAGGAGCAATTGAAAGAAATTAATATTATTTATAAAAAAACATCCTGAACAATTAATGGGACTGAAAGCTCATAAATCTCCAAGGCCTACCTTCCAGGATGCTAAAGAGATACCTATGAAAATAGTAGATGCAGATCAGAGGGGAGCAAATGTAACCCCTCTACTTAAAAAAGAAGAAGGATGGAGAAAACAGGGAATTATAGACAGTTAATCTACTTTCAGTAGTTGGGATAATGCTGGATTCTATTATCAAAGATGTGATAGTGAAAAACTTGGGAAATGCCAACAAAATAACATAAAGTCAATATAGATTTATGAAAGGGAAATCATGCTTTGGCGATTTATTTTGGGGATGTTTCTATTGACTAGATAAGGGGTAACCAGTGAATATGGTGTATTTGGAATTTTAAAAAGATATTCATATAGTCCCACATAAGAGGTGAATATGTGAAATCAAAGTACATAGGATTGGTGGTAATATACTGTCATGCATTGAGAACCAGTTAGAAAATAGACAACAGAGAGTAGAAATAAATGAAGTGGAAGATGGTATCAACTGGAATACCATAGGAAGAGTACTTGCTACCTACCTACTCACATTAAATATCAATAATTTGGATCCGGGAATCAAGTGTAATATTTCCAAATTTGCAGACAACTTAAAACCAGGTGGGATTGTGAGTGGTAAAGTCGAAATAAGGAATCTTTAAGGCAACTTAGAAAAACTGAGTGAGTGGTAAATATGTGGCAAATGCAGTATAATGTGCATAAGTATGAAGTTTTCCGCTTTGGTGGGAAAACAGAATGACAGTGTATTACTTAAATAGTAATAGATTGGGAAATGTTGATGCACAATGTGACCTGGGTGTCCTTCTATATTGGTTATTGTACGAAAGCATGCAGGTACAAAAAGCAGCTTTAATTTCTCCAATATTAACTGGACCTTCCTTAGATCAACAGGCTTAGATGCGGCAGAATTTGTTAAGTGCGTCCAAAGGGGTTTCTCGAAACCGTATCTGGATAGTCCAACCAGAAGAAGGGCCATACTGGACCTTGTATTAGCAAATGAGTCTGGCCAGGTGACTGAACTTTCAGTGGAAGAGTATTTTGGAAACAGTGATCACAACTCCTTAAGTTTTAAGATCGCTATGAATAAGTCAGGACCTTGAGGAAAGGTACTAAATTGGGGGAGGGTAAATTACATCAGTATTAGGCAGGAGCTAGGAAGTGTTAACTGGGAGGAGCTGTGATCAGGCAAGTCTACATTTGACATGTGGGTATTGTTTAAAGACTTGCTGGGGAGAGTTCAACACTGGCTTTTCCAGTAAGGAGAAAGGACAAGGGTAGCAAGGTAAAGGATCCTTAAATAATGATGGAGGTTATGAATTTAGTCAAAAAGGAAAAATAAGCATATGTAAGGTTTAGGAAGCTAAATTCAGACAGGGCCTCAGAAAAATGTAAAGTAAGCAGGAAAGAACTCAAACAGGGAATTAGGAGAGCATGAAGGGGCCATGAAATAACCTTGGCAAGTAGGGTTAAGGAGAATCCCAAGGCATTCTATACATATATTAAAAACAACAGGATAAGTGAGGAGAAAGTAGGACCACTCAAGGATAAAGGAGGGACTTGTGTTTAGAGGCAGAGGATGTGGGTCAAATCCTAAATGAGTACTTTACATTAGTATTCAGTCAGGAGGAGGATATGGAGGATAGTGAGATTTGTGTGGATGATGCTAATATGCAAGGTCATTTTGAGATCAAGAAAGAAGTGGTGTTGGATCTCTTGAAGAGCATTATGATGGTATCTGCCCGAGTTTATTGAGCGAGGCAAGAGAGGAGATTGCTGGTGCCTTGACCAAGATCTTTGTATCCTCATTAGCCACTGGAGAGGTCCCAGAGGACTGGCGAGTAGCTAATGTTGTTCCTCTCTTCGAGAAGGGAAATAGGGATAATCCAGGAAACTATAGATGGGTGAGTTTTACATTGGTGGTTAGGAAGGTATTGGAGAGAATTCTTAAGGATAGGATTTATGTGCATTTGGAAAAGTGTGGCCTAATGAGTCAGCATGGCTTTGTGCAGGGCAGGTCATGTCTGACTAACTAGATTGAATTTTTCGAGGAGGTGATGAAGGTGATTGACGAGGGTAGAGCAGTGGATGTTGTCTACTGGATTTTAGTAAGGCTTTCAACAAGGTCCCTCATGGCAGCTTCATCCAGAAGATTAAGATGCATGGGACCCATGGTGACTTGGCCATGTGGATTCAGGATTGGCTTGCCCATAGAAGGTAGAGAGTCATGGTGAAAGGTTGTTTTTCAGGCTGAAGGACCATGACTATTGGTGTTCCACAGGGATTCATACTGGGACCTCACTTTCTTCAGTATCGGCATATAGCCATCCAGAATTGAAAACCCTTGCTCCCATATCTATATGAAAGGACTATCAAGACTTTTTGTTAAAATGGATCATCCTCATTGCAGGTCAACAGCCAGTATTCAACCATTGAAAACACCCTACTTTGAGAACCCATGATTATAACCATGTGGTTTTGCAATGGAAAGCAGTAATATCTCCTTGTAGAACGTAACACCACCTCAGTCTATCACAGTAATTCCCAAGCTCAGACCTTATCATAGAAACATAGAGCCTCTACAGTGTGGAAGCAGGACATTCAGCCCATTAAGTCCACACCAACCCTCCGAGGAGCATCCCAGCCAGATTCTTCCCATTAGCCTATCCCTGTAACCAGCACTTCGCATGACTAATCAACCAAGCCTGCACATCCCTTGTCACTATGGGCAATTTAGCATGGCCAATCCATCCAATCTGCACATCTTTGGACATCTTATCTCTATTACAAATTTGAAAATTAAAAGGAACTTCAAGTGCACCAGCACCCAGTTTGGGAAAAGGACTGTTTGCAGTTTAAAGGGACAGTCTTCAGAGGAACAACCAGCTCATCCTCATGCCTTACTGGAACTTCAAGAAAAAAATCAAAATTTTAATGTGTTCACTTGCAAAAGTCATTCCATTTCCTCCTACACTGTAAATTGCTCTGTATGCTTGCATGTATGTAAGCATGTTGTGAAATTTGGGCAGGGCTTCCCTTTTTAATAATGACTGTATTTTCCACTGAGTAGATTTACTGAGTGAAACTAACTCCTTCATTTTGACCACCTCAAGAAATGTGACTGTCCTGCTTCTTCATAGTTTTACACATGGTCACTATGTATTAAGTTGAAAAACAAATCTTCCTAAAAATTCAAATTCTGTTATGCCAACTCAGAGTGCTGCAAAAGAAGATATTCAGCCCTCCAGAGTCGGTCGTAACAATACCATGTCCTCGTCCATCAAGGTGGTTCTAAGACAGTGTCAAAATTTGAAACTTGTGGAAGAGTAGATGATTCATAAACAAGTCCACTTTACGGACTGCAAATAATCAGCTTGTCAGGCAGCATCTTTGGGGAGATAAAAAGATCATAGAATCCCTACAGTGTGGAAACAGGCCCTTTGGCCCAACAAGTCCACCAAACCTCAGAGCATCCCACCCAGACCCATCCCCCTCATCTACAACTCCCTGAACACTGCAGGCAATTTTGCATGGCCAATCCACCTAAGCTGCACATCTTTGGACTGTGGGAGGAAACCAGAGCACCTGGAGGAAATCCACGCAGACATGGGGAGAATGTGCAAACTCCACACAGACAGTTGCCCAAGGCTGGATTCAAACCTGGGTCCCTAGCACTGTGAGGCAGCAGTGCTAACCACTGCGCCACCATGCTGCCCAAGGTAGTCATTTTTTTTCTGCAGAGTCTGACCTAATGAGTATTTTCAGCGATTTCTACATATATTTCAGATTTCTAGGATTTAGAGTATTTTTTCTTTTCTATTACGTATGTTAGTCGCTTAGAAATTGGTTATGGCCTATGTTTCAGTGGGGCACCAGTAATTCATTCCGAGTATGCTTCTGCTCACATGGTTACAACCATGATGCCAAGGATATCTACCTTGTAGCAATTGTATTTGTAGTGAAACTTCTTTTATAATTGTCTTTATGAGTTACAATTTTTAGAGCATATTGCCATAACGGTGACTATTAGCTATTGAACCAATTTTGTCCATTACACAAGCAACATTACTATTTTAACTGGTGCCTCATTTAAGTGTTGCTTCTGGTGAATGAATATAACTGAATCGCTTGTAGAAATGTTTTCCTTGTAACCTCAAAGGGAATGTATATCAGCATACATTAAAAGCTAAAATTCAGGGTTCAAAACATGTGTCAAGTAAACAACTTTATTGTTTTGGATTTTTATGGACAGAGGCTTTAGATAAAACAACTGTCCCACATACAATAAACAGTGAATCAAATGACATGATTGATGACCAGTCTAAATAGAATTTGTTTATTCAGCTTTACTGTGTAGGGTTGCTGCAGCTTTGAACGTTTTCTTTTCTGTCTAAGCATTCATTGTGTTCAAATGAAAAACAGATAAATATTTCACAGTGTTTCCTACACGAAGATAAAAGCTACCACTATACAACAAATTAGCTTGATGCTTTGAACAAAATGGCACTGATACAAATATAATCTTACAGTTTTTCTGAAAGCTGACACATTTCAAAAAGTTCACAATTTTACACATAACAGAACATTTAGCCCAGGAGTCACTGCACTTCAACACAATGCATGGTGAGGCTTTTATAAACTGTAACTTTCATGTGCTGGATTTTGTGGCTTTTCCTTTCCAAATATCTACAATCAAATATCACTCAAATTTGATTTATTGCTTTCAAGATTTTTTAATTCTGTTCAATTTTTGCATCTTTCTCCAGCAAAGAAAGCTGTTGTGGCAGAAATGTCAAATTATTTCAAATGTTTCATTCTTTTTAAAACAAAACAAAACTGCTGTAATTAAGACATTGTATTGTACTGCCCATATTTTGAAGAAATCAGTACTATATAGACACTATTTTTCTGTTCCTTTGCCCTCCATGAGCTATTGTTAAATTTCATAGTGAGAAAAGCAAGCTATAAATGATATTTCATGTAACATAGCTATGCTGTATTCATGAAATTGAAATAGTGCTGAGTAGTTTTCATTGACGAAGAAAGGAAATGCCTGCTGAGTAAGTAACCATATTTTATAATATTTTGTTTGAATTTTGCTAGAACTGTCAAACTGTACTTGAAAAATTCAACAGACCAGTTGATATTCTGAGTAGAAATGTTGTAATGCATTTAACAAAGCTTTCCACTGACCCAAATAATTCCTATGAGTCTACATATATAGCACATCTAGTTTTTGCTGTCACGTTTTTCTTTCCTGTGTCACACTTCAAAGAGCCATTAAAAGAAGAGGGAAGAAAACTAATCATTTTCAATATAAACAGAAATACTTCCCTGAGAGAACAGTCAGAATGTCTATACCCTCTGACTGACCTTCGCAGTCACATTTTAAAAAGAGGGATAAAAAAGGGCAGTCATTTAATGCTGGGTGATTCTAATGTGCAATCTGAAACAGATAATAACTATCTGCGAAGTTCCCATATCAAACAATAATTAAGCTCTGACTGACCTGACCCTGCGTTTACTTAACAACGATTGCACTTTGTAACCCTAAAGAATGCAGCTCCACCTTAGAGGTAGAATAGTGCCTTTTAGGTTTCAAGATGTGATCCTTTTGCCCTTGTGAAAAAGTACTTCATTAAACTTAAATTACCAATATGAACATAGAAATAGGAACAGAATTGGGCCAATCGGCCCCTTTCTGTAAGATCATGGCTGATATTTTTGTGTTTCATATTCCCATTTGCCTCAATGACCTTTGATTCTCCTGGCTAATAAGAATCTATTCACCTCTGTCTTATAAGTATTCAATGACTCTGCTTCAAGAGAGAAAAAAAAAATCCTCATCTCAATCTTAAAAGGATGAACTCTTTAAAACAGTGCTTCACAGTTCTGGACAGACCACAAGGGTAACATCCTTTCTGCATTCACCTTTTCAAGACCATTCGGAATCTAATAGACTTCAGTCAAATCACTCCTCACTGGAGACAAATCAGCCTGTCCAACCTCTCATCAAAAGACAACCCACTCATCCCACATATCAATCTAATAAACATCCCTTAAACTACTTTGAATACATTTACATCCTTCCTTAAATAGGAGATCAAAACAGCTCACACTTTTCAAGATGCAACATTTTTACGCAAAGGGTGGAATGGGCTGCCAAAGGAAGTGGTGGAGGCTGGTACAATTATGACAGTTAAAAGACATCTGGATAGGTCTATGAATAGAAAGGGTTTAGAGGGATATGGACTGAACGCTGGTAAATGGGACTAGATTAATTTAGAATATCTGGTCAGCATGGATGATTTGGACCGAATGGTCTGTTTCCATGCTGTACAGCTCTATGACTCTATGACTGAATGTGGTCTCACCAATTTTTTGTTTGGAAGAAACATAACGTCCTTACATTTATGTTCAACTCCTATCATAGTAAACAATAGCATCTCATTAGTTCTCTTGATCATGTATTGGACCTACATACTAACCTTTTGTGACTCATGCATTATAACACCTAGATCCTCTTGCTCTTTGGAATTCTTCATATTATAGCATATCTTTGGCCTCTTCCTCTCTACCTACCCCCTCTCTGTATCCTGCTTTTAGTATATAAAGTTGTATCAAGTGCATGTCAGTCACAGTTCTGATGTCACTCAGACTTAAATATTTTTCATGTATGTATAAACATTCATATTTCTCAAAATTTTAGCTCAAAACTTGTATTCATCAAATTGCAACAAATCAACCATACAGGCATGGAATATAAAAACCAAAGGAAACTACAGTTATATCACAGTAAGCAATTATTAAGACATATGACCCTAAAATTCCAACAGGCCTACCTAACCATTAAGAGAATAGTATTCTTGGTCTCATGCTGTTTGAAAAACATTTGCAGAGCCTGTCGAGATAGGGAAAACATTAACTTTATTCAAGAAGCTTCTATCTATGACTTCATCTTGCCTTGTGTCTGCAAGAGAGAAAGAAACGGTTGTGATCTCTTCCTGCAATCATGCACACTGCATACGACACAGTCAGACATAACTTTTAAACTACATATCGTTGAGGTCTGTCATTCCACTCATTATATTACGTTCCCCGTACCCCCCATGCTCCTAAGTCTCTGATTTAAATCTCCTCTTTATTAGGACAACCACTATGGTACTTTTATTAGTCTGCCCAAATGCATTCTCAGCTTCATTGGGAGAGATTGGGGATTCAAGTCCTCCATGTGATCCCTCAGACCTTGCTGGACAGATGACTCCAATTCAGCAACCAGGCTGCCATCTGGATCAATGAATGAGTTATTTCTGGTTTGAAATATGCAGAATACATATATCATGATATACACATCATGACATCAGTAAAGGTGTAAAATTGATTTGAACATCAGCTTGGTGACCCATTGGTTAGCACTGCTGCCTCACAGCGCCCAGGTCCCGGGTTTGATTCCAACTTCAGGCAACTGTGTGTGTGAAGTATGTACTTTCTCCCGTGTCTGTGTGGGTTTCCTCCAGGATCTCTGGTTTCCTCCAACAGTCCAAACCTGTGCAGGTTAGGTAAATTAGCCATGCTAAATTGCCCACTGTGTCCAGGGATATGTAGGTTAGATGGATTAGCATGGAAAATGCGGGATTACAGGGAGAGGGTGGGGTGGTGGTACTGGGTATGATGCTCTTCAGAGGGTGGGTGTGGACTTGATGGGCCAAATGGCATGCTTCCACACTCCAGAGGTGCTATTCGATAATAGCTTCTTTGGAGATCTGTTCTCAAGCTAAAGCTAATCGCACATGGCTATGTTCAGTAGCAGAAAGACTCCCCCTGTCATCCACCAGTGTGAGTTAAACAGATCAGAATTTTTGATGATTTATTTCTACTGGCTATTGCTTGATTGTACAAACTTTTAGAGGCCTCTAGAGATTTTTAAAGTCGCTAAAATTTAAGTGAATGGTTTCACAGATGTTGAAGGAACTGCTCCTTACTTTAAGCTTCTGCAGACATGGGAGAAGAAATAAGAGTCATGCCATTTTCCTTAGTGACTACCTTGCATGTAGTTTTACCTGTCCTTGTCTCGTAAGTAGTGCTAGCTCAATGTCTGCACCAGGTCTGATCAGAAGCTGCTGACTTACAGTGAAAGGGATGTTAGATGGCCTTAAAGACAATACTTGAACATAAGATTGCTCTCTCCTTAGAGAGAGGGGACTGGTTGCAGTTTAACCTGAGGGTCACCACATCTCTATTGCGGTGAGAGGTCAAGAAGGGGTGTGCTTCATGGTAACCTCAGTTGGTGCAGGAATTGAACCCACACTTTTGGTGTCACTCTACATTGCAAACCAGCCAGCCAGCCAGATGATCTAACCAACCCCTGCAATAATCATGCCAGCCAATGGCCCCTCTATTTAGGTAAAGAGATGAAGCCTAATACCTACCAGATAGCACCATTAGTTGTGTGCACCTTGTCCCACACAAGAGAGAAAATTGAAAGAATGAGTGTGGTGCAATGTGTTTAGGTGCTGCGCTCATTATGACTGAAAAGCTGACAATATGTTCAAGTTGCAAGATGTGGATGTGAGGCTTGTATTAATGTTAGGTGTGTGAAGGTGAGGTGAAGCTATGAATGTTAGATATGAGTCTTGATTCACAGAGATTATTGACAAATAAACAATGGTGATGTGGTGCATTGAGCAGGTTGCTGATCCACTTGGTTGGATATGGCACTTAATGATGCAATCACTGACCTTGCCCACTCATGTAAAATCATTGAGCTTCTTGAGGCATTACATTTGGGTGCACAGGAGTGGACACCTGGTGTTTAACTCCATGGTTATCAGCTGCCATTGCCTTCTGCTAAAGCCTGTTAGACTTTATAGGTAAATACAGTGCCCCTCCTCTGCACCTCCTCATTCAGGTAAAGTGTCAGAAACCCTTAATGCCTGCTCTATCCTATTTTGTCAACTCTCAGCTCTTTCCCAGGTCAATATGAGTTGTTCGGAAATGTAGGACAGAATCTGATAGAATCCTGAACAACATGGGCCTTAGTGAGAAATCCAATAGAATCATGTAAAAAGGCCAGCAATGCCTATCGCAATGTTGGGAACAACTAACTGAATTTTCCAACAGAGGTAAGACATAAGAACATAAGAAATAGGAATAGGAGTAGGCCATTTGGCCCCTTGAGCCTGCTCTGCCATTCAACACGATTATGGCCGATCCAACATTCCTAACGTCCATTTTCTTGCCTTTCCCGAAAACCCTTGATTCCCTTTCTGATTGAGAATATCAGCCTCAAAAATACACAAAAATTCTGCCCTCCCAGCTTTCTGTGGCAAGGAGGTCCACAATCTCCTGAGAAAAAAAATTCTTCCGCATCTCAGTGTTAAATTGGTGCCCCTTTATTCTGAGACTGTGCCCTCTGGTCCTAGGCTCACCCATGAGGGGAAATATTCTCTCAGCATTTACCCTGTCAAGCCCCTAAAGAGTCATATGCGTTTCAATGGGATCACCTCTCATTCTCTGAAACTCCAGTGAGAGAATATCAACTTGTTTTACCTTTGCTCATAGGACAAGCTCTCCATACCGGGGATCATCCTAGTGAACCTTCTCTGAACTATCTCCAATGAAATGATCATTTTTGGGACACTGAGAAAAGATTTTCGCTCAGTAGCATCCCTACTAATGGGGATCATTGCTTGTTATCACCTTCTTTCACTGCAAATTTCACCTCATTAATGTGCAACTTCCTATCATATCACACAATAGATAGAGTCTAGATGGCAAGAATTCCAAACATGAAAGTCAGAGTGGGACCTAGTGATTCTAGCTTGCCACTTGATGCTCCAGAGTGTCACCCTGGCACCAAAGTCTCAAGACACACTCCAGAGCACAGGCCGCACACACCCTCAGACAATGCCCATAGAAGTTGCCATCCAATGTGCGCCTGTCTCTGCTCCGTCAAGGCACATCTCCAATCCATGGAGAAACCCTCTAGAAAACTTGACAAAAATGATTCTATGCCAAAATATGGTGAGATTCAGCCGATTGTCACTCAAAAGTAGGGCTGGCTTTCTGCTGCAACCATACACTTTAGCAAGAAGCAGGAAATTGCTGTACTATCTGTCTCAAACTATCGAGTGGGGATTAATCCCATGTCACAATCACCACATTTATTTTTAGGGGCTATCAAATGTTGTCTCCACGCTGTTCCAACCACTACAATGGATTACATTGAATGCAGCTAGGAAATATACGTAAATGGGGTCAATGAAAAACCTTGTTTAGAAATTATTGTAGAATCCCTACACTGCAAGAAGAGGCCAATCAGCCTGTCAAGTCTGCATTGGCCCTCTGAAGAGCATCCCAGCCAAACCCATCCCCACCAACCCTATTTGTGTAGCCCCACATTTACCAAGGTTAATCCATCTAACCTGCACACTATGGGAAAATTTAATTAGCATAGTGAACCCACCTAACCTGCACATCTTTGGACTGTGGGATGAAACCAGAGCACCTGGTATCTGCCATACAGACATGGAGAGACTATGAAAACTTCATACAGAAAGTCACCCAAGGTTGGACTTGAACCCAGGTCCCTGGTGTTGTGAGGTAGCAGAGCTAACCACTGAGCCACAATGCCACCCCCATGCTGTCTATTGTTACCATGGAAATTGTTAATGTATTTTAAGTTATGCTTCATGCCATTTTATGGAAGTGTTTACTTAATATGAATTAATGTCTCTATTCAAATAGCAACCACAGTAGTTTCACATAAAGGTCTGACATGCTTCTATAATGCAGCAATTTTTCTGAGCGTCTGCATGGGAGATGATGGCATTGTGGCTGGGCCAGTAGTCCTGGAAAAGCATTGGGCACCAGGGTTCAAATCCCACTATGGCACGCGGTGAAATTTTAATTCTGTGTACAAAAAGAAGATTTGGAATTGAAACTCTAGTGATGACCATGAAATGTTGTAAAATGGGAGATTCTGTAATGATTAAGTCAAGTAACAATCTGATCTAGTCATACTCACATAATCATACCCTACAAACAATATCCCAGACAGCACTATTACCATTCCACATGTTCTGTCCTACCAGTAGATGTTTGCATTTAGGAGTATGTTGCCCTGGGAATCCACAACATTATCTCCAGAACACATGAAGTTTCACGACATCAGATCAAGCACGAGCAAGGAAGCTCCTTCTGATTACCACTACCACCTACTCAGCTCCTCAGAATACAACTTAGAGGAAGCACTGAGATTGATAAGGGCCCCAACTGTATTTTGTGTGGGGTCTTTAACATCCATCACAAGAAAGGATCAGCAGCACCACTGCTGGTCAAATCCTAAAAGATACAACTGCTTGAAAGGGTCTTTAGCAGGTGTTGAGAAAACTAACAAGAAGGAAAAATGTACTTGACCTCATTCTCACCTATCTGCCTGCTGCAAATACATTCACCCATGCTAATATTAGTAGGATAGACCATCACACAATTGTAGTGGTGAAAAATTCCAGTCTGTACATTGATGATACTTTCCATTATGCTGTATGGCACTATCACAGTGCTAAATGGATATATTTTGAACAGATTTAGCGATTCAAGAATGGGCAGCCACAACAACAGTAGCAGAATTGCATTCAAACATATTCTGCAATCTCATAACCCAGCATGATCTACACTCTACCATTACCATCAAGCCAGGGGGTCATGCCTAGTTCAATGAGAAAGGCAGGAGGGCATGTCAAAAGCAGTACCATGCATACCTAAAAATAAAGTGTCAACTAATGAACCTACACACAGGATTACTATCATGCCAAACAGAATAAACAGCAGATGATAGACAGAAATAAGCAATGTCACAACTAACAGGTCAGATTTAAGTTCTGTAGTCCTGCCATGTCTAGTCATGAACGGTGGTGCAAAATTAAACAACTCAGTGGAAGAAAAGGCTCTACAAATATCCCCATCTTCAATGATGGGAGAGACTAACTTGTCAATGCAAATGATAAAGCTGAAACATTTGAAATAATCTTCAGCCATAGGTGCCAAATGGATGATCCATCTTGGCCTCCTCCAGAAGTCTCCAGCATCACTAATGCCAGTCTTCGAATAATTTGATTCACTCAATAGTATATCAAGAAACGGCTGATGAAAGTGGATACTGCAAAAGCTATAGATCCTGACAATATTTTGGAAATTGTACTGAAGATTTGTGCTTCAGAACTTGCCAGGCCCCTAGCCAAGCTGTTCTAGTACAGCAACAATGCTGGTACCTACCCAATAATGTGAAAATTACTCACATATCCATTGTACAAAAAACAGGACAAATTTAACACAGCCAATTACCGCCCCATAAGTCTACTCTCAATCATAAGTGAAATGATGGAGAGTGTCATCAAGAATGATATCAAACAACAGTTGCCTAACAATATCCTGCTCACTGATGCTAAGTTTAGGTTCCACCAGGTGCACTCAATCCCTGACCTTATTACAGGTTTAGTATAAACATGGATATAAAAGCTAAACTCCAGAGGTGAGGTGAGAGTGAACACCCATGACATCAAGTCTGTATTTGACTGATTGTGGCACCAAGGAGCCCTAGCAAAATTAGAATCAATGGAAATTGGGGGAAAACTCTCCGCTGATTGGAGTACTTTCTGGCACAAATGAAGTGGTGGTTGAGGTCAGCTATCTTCACTCCAGGACATCTCTGCAGGAGTTCCTCAGGTAGTGTCATGGGCTCAAACATCACTAAAAGGTCAGAAGTGGGGATGTTCACTGATGACTAAACATTGTTTAGCACCATTCGTGACTCTTCAGATTCTTGAATTTACCTAACACCCCCAAATAAGTCTATAGGCATTGGGCTAGAATATTATAGGCTATATTGAGCTTGTATATTATTAAGTCACTATACCAAGATCAGAAACACTGAAACACGTATTTTTCTATCATCTTGGGGAATGGCAGATGGCTATATGTGAGAAATAGAATGAAAATAATACCCTTGGATAGTAGGTTAAATTAAAGAAAAGTAATTGCAGGAAGCATTTCAGCTTGATCAAAGAGAAATATAAAGAGAAGAGAATTGGGTTAATCAAATAGAAACAATTTTGATTTATGCTTTGATATTACTTAGTCAGAACTCATTAAACTAATGCTCAATATCTCTGTATCTGTACACACTGTATATCAATGATGTTCAACTACACTTCATTCGTTAGCAACAAATATTTTTACTTCTATAACTAGAATAGCTAATATGCCATCATAACTTGTCACTTATTTTCCAACACATAGAAATAAGCAATTATGAAATAACTGCTTATTTGATGTTAGAAGCCATTTCCAAGAACTTACCAACAACATATTACTAACTTATTTTACTAGTATAAGATTTTTATTCATTTTGTTTCATTAACATTTTTTAAAAAAATGATAAAACCAAACAAAATGAAATCACGATTTTTTTTCAACTTTTTTATTAAATGAGCTTTTCAGGGTCTATAGTGAACGTCTGAGATATTTTTTGTTCTAAATTCAGAACTTAAAATTTACTATATATGTTTTTAGAGGGTTTTTTTTACATTACAAAAGGTTTCTTTTTCAAAAGCCAACAGTTTTTTTTAAATAAGGAGTTGTATTTTTGTTTCGGTGAGTCCGACACATGGTCAGCTCTGGAGAAGATTTTGTTCTTCGAGGAATTTATTGAAGAGGAGACTTCTTTTCTTCAGTTAATCAGCTAAGTGGTTGATTTTATTTAAGATTTATATGTTTGATATATATGTATTTATAACTTTTTTTCCAGTTGAACATTATTTTCTGGAGGTAACGAAAGATAGTTTATTTATAGATAAGGTGCTATTGAAAGTTCCTTTTTTAGGTTTAATCTTATTAAGGCCATATATGTAGGTACAGCATAAATTTAGGATGGTTTGTTGCTTTCCTGGTGCTAGGATTAAGGACATCTGTAAACATTTAAAATTTTAAAAGTAGTAATTTCTGGCTTACTCCCAATGCCAACTTCAAACAAGGGAAGGAAGAAAAGGTTAAAGGAGATAAATCAATGGCTGAAGAGTATTGTTCAGGGATTCTGGTTTTTGGACAGTTGGAATGTCTTTTGGGAAAGAAAAGACCTGTTCAATAAGGATGGGTCCAACCTAAACTGGAAAGGGACCAATATCTTAGCAGGGAGATTTGCTCATTTCATTAAGGGAGACGTTATTCTGATAGAGAGGGCAAGTGGAGGAATTCTAAGTAGCTCTATAAACAGAAGGATTGATGAGGAAAGTTCTGAATGTGAAGAGAGAACATCAATTAGAAAAGGAAAACAAGAGACAGTCAGAGTATGTAGTAACTCTGAAGAAATAAATTGCATTTATTTCAGTGCAAAGAGTCTTACAGGTAAGGCTGATGAACTCAGGGCATTTTAATAACATGGGATTGGGACATCATAGCAATTACAGAAACTTGGCAGAGAGATGGACAAGACTGGCAGCTCAGTGTTCTGGGTTTTAGATGCAATAGGAAGGATAGAAAAGGAGGCAAGAAAGCGGGGGAGGTGGTGTTTTTGATTAAGGAATACATTACTGCTGTAACTAGGTAAGATATTTCTGAAAAATTGCCCGGTGAAAATATTTGGGTAGAAGAAAAAAATAAGAAAGGAAAGATCACTTTGAATGGATTGTACTATAGGCCCCCCGGTAGTAAGATGGAAATGGAGAAACTAATATGTAGGGAGAACTCAGATATGTGTAAGCATAATAGGGTTGTAATAATGGGGGGATTTTAATTCTCCAAACATTGACTGGGGCTACCATAGTGTTAAAGGTTTGGATGGTGAAGAATTTGTCAAATATGTTCAAGAAAATTTTCTTTATCAATATGTGGATGGTCCTATTAGAGAAGGAACAAAACTAGACCGTCTTTTGGGTAATAACGCAGGGCAGGTGACTGAAGTAAAAGTGGGGGAATACTAGCAATCATAATTCTGTTAGTTTCAAAATGGTTATGGAAAAGGATAAGCCTTCTTTGAAAGTTAAAAATTTAATTCGAGTATGGCACGTTTTAATGGTATGAGACGAAAACTTTCAAAAGTTGATTGCAATAGACTGTTCGCAGGTAAAAGGACGTCTGACAAGTGGGAGGCATTCAAGACTGTGATGACGAGAGTTAAGAGGCATTATGAAAAAAACAAAGAGTGAAGGGTAAGGCTGGTAAGATTAAAGAACAATGGACAAATAATATGTTGAAGCTCTAGTCAAGAATAAAAGAGAATATTATTTTAGAGAAAGACAACTTGGTTCAATTGAATTTCTTAATCAATATAAAAGAGTGTAGGGGCATTCTTAAGAAAGAAATCAGGAAGGCAAAGAAGGGATATGAGATAGCATTGGCAGATAAGGTTAAAGATAATCCAAAGAGATTCTACAATTACCTTAAGAGCAAGTGGGTAACTAAAGAGAGGGTAGACTCTCTTAAAGATAAAGGAGGTCATCTTTGTGTTGAGCCCACTGAGATGGGAGAGATACTAAAGGTATATTTTGCATCAGTTTTTACTGAGGAGAAAGAAATGGACTCTAGAGAATGCAGAGAAAAAACCTTTGATGTTTGAAAAACAGTTCATATTACAGAAGAGGACATTCAAGAGGTCTTAAAGAATATAAGGATGGATACATCTCTGGGACCTGATCTAATGTATCCCAGAACATTGTGGAAAGTAAGGGAGGAAATTGTGAGACCTCTTGCAGAAATAGTTGCATCATCTATAACTATGGGTGAGGTGCCTGATGACTGGAGGGTGGCTAATGTTGTACCTTTGTTGAAGAAAGGTTGTAAGGAAAAACTGGGGAACTGTAGACCTGTGAGTCTGATTTCAGTTGTGCGTAAGTTGTCGGAGGTGATTATAAAAGATAGGAATTATGGACTTTCGAGAGGTAAAAATTGATTAGGGATAGTCCACATGAGTTTGCGCAAGAAAAATCTTGTCTCACAAACTTGATTGAGGTTTTTGTGCAAGTTACCAAAAAGATTGATGATAGCAGTGCAGTAGACATTGTTCATTTGGATTTTAATAAAGCCTTTGAACAGGGTCTGCATGGTAGACTAATTAGTAAAGTTAGGTCACATGGGATTCAGGGTGAGCTTGCCAATTGGATACATAATTGGCTTAATGCTGGAGACAGAGAGTTGAGGGTTACTTTTTGGACTGGAGGCCTGTGACCAGCGGTGTTCCACAGGGATTTGTTCTAGGTCCTCTCTTGATTGTGATTTATATAAATCATTTGGACGAGAATATAGAAGGTATGGTTAGTAAGTTTGAGGGCAACACCAAAATTGGTGGCATAATAGACTGAAGAATGTTTTCTAAGATTACAAAGTGATCTTGATCAAATAGGTCAATGGGCTGAAAAATGGCAGATGGAGTTCAATTTGGATAAATGCGAGGCATTGCATTTTTGTACAACAAACAAGGGTAGGGCTTATCCAGTTAACGATAGGGCCTTGGGTGGTGTTGTAGAACAGAGGGAACCGGGGTGCAAGTACATAATTCTTTGAAGTTTACATCACATATAGACAGCATGGTTAAAAAGGTGTTTGGCATGCTTGCCTTCATTGCTCAATCCTTTAAGCATCAGGAGTTAGGAAGTCATGTTGAGAAGGTACAGGACATTGGTGAGGCCTCTTGTGGAATAATATGTCCAGTTCCGGTCACCCAGTTATAGGAAGAATGTTATCAAGCTGGAGAGGGGGAAATTACCAGGACATTGCCGGGTATGGAAGGTTTGAATTATAAAGAAAGGCTGGATAGGCTGAGACTTTCTTCACTGGAGCATGGGAGGTTGAGAGGCAACCTGATAGCAGTTTATATGAACTTCCTGTGGAAGTGGTGGATGTGGGTACAATTACAAGGTTTAAAAGACATTTGGATAGATACATGAAAGGTTTGGAGGGATTTGGGTGAGGATCAGGTAGGTTTAGTTTGGGATTATGTTCGGCATGGACAGGTTGGACCGAAGGCTCTGTTTCCGCATTGTATGACTCTATGACTCTATAATCTAGCTTAGATCAGCTTTGAAGTGGAAAGTCAAATATCATTACAAACCTGTCCTTCACTGACAGTTTATCAGACTGGAGATTTTAATTACAGGTTGCCTGCCTTGATGGTTTTGATTCTGACATCAGCCTCAGGAGGAAGGAGAGATTGACAGGGAAGGCCCAGTCACAGTCAGGCAGGAGTTCTAGGGAGGAAAATGACAGTGGATGGTTCAAGAGAGGTGGGAGTGAGGTGGAACTGGGTGACATCAACTGATGTGTTAACAATGGGTTTTTTTTGGATTTTATCAGGGGACCAATTGAAATGGGGGTAAGGCAAAGATGGAAGGAAGTATTATTCACATTATTTCAAATTAATTTGATGGAATTATCAATGTGTAACACTGTGAAATTTATGTTATTTTTTGCAGTTTTTAATTCTGTGCAATGTTAATACGTAGATCAGACACAGCAGTCAAAGCAAAAGATTAATCTACTTTGTGTAAATTTTTCTTCATAATGTGTGCATGCATTTAGTTGTCCAACCCTGCACCTGACAACATACGCTGCACCTGTCAATCATGCATGACATGTAAATAGATTGGAAATAAGATTTATTGCCTGGCAATGGCAGACACAGTATAATAAATGGACAGATTTGGCCATTGGCCATCAATATGGGAAACAATCAAAATGGTTGTTTCGAGTTTTAACGTTAGCAGAGGGTAGAAGACCACAAAAACTCATCATAAATTTTGAATTGAAATGTTCTGCAGTGTTGTACTTCACAAAATATATATACTTGTAGAAGTAGACATTAAAAACAACTACACTAGTTATTTGCTGACAATCTGTGGAATCTTTGTGTCATGCCACACCATCATTAATTGATCATCTGGAGATATTTAAAATGAATATTGACTTAATAACATCAATCCCTGACATACTCCCAAAGAGATTATCTACTAGACCGAACTGTGACAGGAGAAATTTGAGAAATAAAGCAATACAGAAAGAGAGCAAACTAGAAAGAAAGGCTTGCATTTATGTGGCACTTTTTTTAATGCCAGGACACCTCAAAAGCACTTTATAGCAAATTATGTAGTTTTGCTGCGGAGTCACTGTTGCAAATACTTTGGAAACCCTGGCAATCATATCTCCACTGGAATATAAATGTCTCCACTATAACTGCTACATTTCTGTTCTATATCTCCGTCCTTTGGACATCCCTCTGCTCCAATGTCAACATTTTTGCCATTACCCTTTCAATACTTTTTGTCATCTTCACAGATAATGTATTTATTGTATTGGCTGGGTACCTGAAGACCTTCCTTTAAGGCTTGTTGATATTCTCCACACTGCAGTGTTAGTCACCTTCCTTTGCCTGTGTTTTATAGACTAAGGTATCCAGGAATTTCTCCCACTCTCTATGCATCAGGGATTGTTTACTTACGCGTCACATCAAAGACTCTCAGCCTGAGTGAGTCAAGGTAGAGACATTTCCTGCAGACGTGCCAATCTGGGACATTCTTGTTGTCCACAAACTCCCACAAACAGACCACCCATGACTCCAGTCAAATTCTTGACAAGGCCGATAAAAACACCAGCAATATCTTCTTCAAGGCAGTGAAACTTAACTATTCATAGTCTGGTAGAAATGAAGCAGCAGCCAAATTATCAAATTGGAAACTAATCTGTCATAGCCAAATGACCTATTTGAATGGAATTGGGAAAGATCCGTCCAGATTGTTAGTGCATTAAGCCAATGTCCCTGTTTGTTGAGGTGTTGCGGTAGCATAGCAATTTCATTTATATGTGTTGCTCATTTCTCTACATAGTTCCGAGTTTGCAAAAGACCTAAATAATGTAACACCCTTCTTACAGCTTAAACGTAACGCCCACCACACTGTGCACTTGTTTAGTATCACAAAAAATGTGGAGCAGTGCAATTTAATTTCTCAGCCAATCAATTAATCTCACAAAACCAAGGGAAACAAAGGGATATTGAATAGTTGAAATAACTTGAAATAATTCTATAAATAGAAGTTTGTAACATATGCAAGTGTTCTGATTAAATAAGAAGCAAGAGTTGTATCTTTTTGCTAAATCAAATTGAAAGCATTGGAGACAATTCACACTTATTTGCCAGCTGACTAGAATCCAACCACATTTCTATTGTCAAGTAAACCAACAATCAATCTCCTTTTTCACTAACATTTATTGATTAAGATATAATTTGCTAATACTATAGAACAAGGGAAGTTTTAGGAGTGTGGATATGTAGACTCAGAGAAAACAAATATCAATAACTCACATTAAACTGGAGAGATCAAATTATGAGAAACTGTGAGATAGCAATCATTGGAAGCAAACATTCAAGTGAGAGTGTAAAATTGTGATCTTGCAGTTTCAATACAATGACTGTTGTATTCGTTCTATAATGGCATTTACACTACATGCACATATTCCGGCATAGCCCACACTTAATGCCATTTGGGAAGATCAGTAGCACAGGCATTAGGACTGCATGCTGACATATGTAGAGTAGGTAAACTGTGATATCAGGCAGCATGCAACACTGACTTGGTTGTGCTGACATCTTCAACCTTGCCTTTTCTAAATGTGCAAAGCTAAACGTTTGTCAGCAATGATGATTCTCCCCTCCAGTAACCAGCTCTATTTAAGGGGATCGTAATCTACTTTCAGGTTAGTTGCTGATTGATTTTTTGGCTCTGTCCGACTTTCTAGAAGCGTTTGGTAGTTGACAGAGTTATTTAAAGCTGGTGAAAGTAACAAGGAATGGCGCTGCACATGGAAATGATTTTGGTTTTGACTTCACGGCTTCTGGTCAGAGTGCTTACTCACAGTCAATGTTTCATGTGTCATCATTCTCCTTGGATTGCAGAATGGGAGGGAGATGGAGCAGAGGTAGTGAAGAAAAGGAAACAGTGCTCAAAGAGGCAGGAGGGGGAAAGAAAGATAGTTTATAGGGCAGATCCACTTAGGGTGATTAGTGAGCAACTCCCTCCCCTTCACCTAACAAGACCAGTCTGTTCCACTTATCTCAAGGAATTTTTTCTCTTCTTGTTACCATGCCTGCAATCTAAGAGCAGAGTGATAATAGCATAGCCATTTAATGTGAAGGATGGTCATGTCACTGATTTTGTTTGTGTTGGGATATTTCCAAGCTATGTGGGCAATATCTGCAACATCTCCCAATTTTTCAACTACTGCTGTAGAAAGGAGATGTAGCCCTTTACACCACTACAATGGAATACATAGTATTCTCTCTGGCCAGAGTGAAGCAGGCAGAATGTATGGATGTCTTTTCCAGGACATCTGTCTTCCTCTCAGTGCAGGGTACCATTGACTGTGCACACATGGCTTTGCCAATGCTGCATCTAAATGCTGAGATATAGCACAACCACAAAGGGTTCTATTCTCTGAATGAACAGTGGAGTGCAACTTTGGTTCATACAGCATGCTGGTGACTGTCCACTTTCCTGGTCATAGTCCTCATGCATTAATTCTATGCCAGTCTGCTCTTTCCTCAGTAATTGATCCATCATGGCAAGCCAGAGAGTGGCAGCTGAGTCATAACTGCTATCAGTTAAGTACCTGGTTTAGAGTCTATTCCAAGATTCTACCACACCTGGGCAGCATGTATGCAGTGAGAGCCATGCTGCCAGTGTGAAACATCATACAGCTTGGAATGGCATGCTCAAGGAGTAGTTCTGCTACCTAGGTTATCTTTATCCAGTGGTTGTTCAGTACTCACCACAACTATATCCAGATTCTTACAGTCTGTAGTACCGTACATAACCTTATCAGCATGTGAATACAGATTGTACCACCAGACATGTGGCAAGAGGCTGAGGAGGTATGTTATAATCTAGTCAGGTCTGGCAGACATCCCTGAGACCCGATGGTACAGGGAAATGGCAATGCTAATATGTTTATTAAACATAGTTGATTGAGAACCCACGTACGTATATTTGGATCAAATGTTCAGTGTGTTTGAACTTTGTGAGGTGTGGGATGAAATAATACTCAGACTAGAAAAATACTTAACTTGACCCAATCTAACTAATCTTTTAACTTTTGGTGTATGATATGGAGGAGGAGAAAGAAAAAGCCATCACACACACTTTCCAGTCAGGTTGTCCTTCATCACAACTCTAAGAAGATTTCGCTGAGCACATCCCAAATTCTAGAACAGTCACTCACCTTCCCTTACCTCATCACTTGTTGTGTAAGGTAATGAGTTCTGAAGATGTTCATCTTCATATCATATTGGCTCCACCCATTCTACTGATGAAATGCGCACGGTCTATGGGTGGAGACAAGGAGTTCTACTCCAACTTTCCCAGGCAGCAGACATATCTTATCAGCTCCCTAATGTCCTAATAGTTATACCTGTACAGATGTACAAATACTATTGCTATCAAGCAATGAACCTTGTTATCTAAAAACAGAGCCTTTCTGTAGATACACTAATGTGGTGTATCCTCTATCACTAATCACCAGATAGGCCCAAGGCTATGAAAAGTCAAAACAGGATTGATGGCAGAAAACCACCTCAAACAACCCTTACCCAGTGCTGGTAGAGACAGCAAATTCTACAAGTTACTAGGAATGGTTACCTGGCAAACGACCACATTACTAAATAGCATGGCATCGTCTTGAACAGATTGCTGAAATAAAAGCCATCTGAAACATTCCAAAGCACCCTTAACAAAGAAAAAAATCAAGCTTTCCTAACAAGACTCCACCAATCACCTTCTAGAATCCTTTAGTGTTTGTCTCACATGTGCCTTTGAGTTTTCCCCTCCCTCAGTGGTTGGTGAAAGACTGATAATTTTCAATGGGGTAGATCACAACTGACCTTGCAGGATGTCCAGTTTCAAAACATACTGCCACAACATGAGCAACAGTAGTCTGCTGGCTAGCTGATAGGCAACTGCAAAGGTACTGACACAATACCATGGCTAAAAGGATAAGTGCTAGCATTCTGAGAGAAGATTGCAAGTGTGTGTTCCACATATCAAGTGCCACTGATCACTGGGAGGTGCCTCAACAGTCTGAATACTCGACTGGAGAAAGATTGCTGGACTGCTGTGAGACCCTGCACAACCTATGATGACAGCAATCAGAGAATGCATGACAGCAAACTACACTGACATGCCAAAAATCTGACCTTCCACTAGAAGGCTCAGACTTTCAGTGGCTCCTGCTTATTCTGCTATGGAAACTGAGCCATTGCCAATCATGCTTTGTACCTAGCTTGGGTCCTTAAATGATGGTGTTGGTCAGTATTTTCATGTAAAACAAAAATGAGCTCTGAGCTCTGCAGGAAGTTGGTGTCCAACAAGCTATGCTTTTGAAAATAGCATCGGGCTCTCTGGCAGATCTGCCAAACATTTCTTGATGCATGTCAGTCTTTTCCACACCCAATTTAAGTTCTCATCTGAGCTCTATGCAGCTGAATACACGTGTGACATAATCTTCTGGGTATTGCCACCAGCGCTATCATTTCCATTTGTTATGAGTGCGGGAAACTTGTGCCCGATGACATGCAAATCCTACTTCCATAAGTCCTCTAAACCCTCCTCCTGCTCCAAGGCCTCCATGTTGCATCAGAGAAACTTGGAGCATACTCTCTGTCCAAGGCATCATTTATAAGGTTCCTCCAGCTCAGGACCATATTTCTTTTACCAAACAATTTCAGTATCTGCAGCAATCAGAACGCATCTGTTCTTTCCTAAACGTAGTTTGGCTTTAAGCAACACAAGCAAATTTTAGGTGGTGCTAAACTCATTTGATCTTGGGCATCCTACTAAGATATTAACAGGCAGAGCATATATTACAGGGATGCAATGGCACTATCATTACAATGAGGTAGCAGTACGAAGTTATGATCCCCATACCCTTTATCAGGTCTTATCTAACTTTTCTGGCAATACCTGGAGAAGCATCTGTGGGACCAGCAGAAAGTCATTCAGTTCCTCAACCTGGCTGGCACTTCAGTCAACTCCAGGCTATCTGAACCTAACCCCAGCTTGGTTAGCAAAGCTTTAATTGTAAAATGTAATTGATTATGGGAGGTTAGAAGTAGGTTTGTGAAGGACAGGAAGGAATTAGATGTTAAAGTTTTAACTATCGTGTAACCCCTGTTTTCCTCATACTTACATGGTCCAGCTAGCATTTATATTCTTGGCTGATGTACCGGGCCACTGAACATTAATGAAGATGTCACAATGCTCCAGCAGAAGGGAGAGATCCCCAGACTGAGAAATAAAACGGAAGGATAATTTTCTTAATATGATGCTTTGTCTGAAGTGATTATGCACTGTTTTCACAAATGCCATTCTTTATGTGTGAATCAAGCTTGTTAATTACTTCCAGAAATAAATACTTCCAGAAATAAATACTTTTTTTTATTTCCTATGGCACAACAGTAATTGATTACATAAATCCCTTTAGTTTTGCATGGGCTTAGATCGTAAATCTACATCTGCAGCATTAATAATGTTAAAAGTGTAAAAGTCGTACCTGCAGCCTTTTGCAATAAAATAAAAATTTTGTTCTGGTTTTAGGATGTGATAACTCTGCAAAATATTCCTTGTTGGTTGCAGCATCTTTCTTTATAGTTATATTCAACTGATGAATGCAAGGATATGGGTAGTTTTTTTGCAGATAGTTCTCCAGGAGCTCCAGTTAAAATAGAATCATGTACATAGGTGGCCATGACCTATGTCTTCCACCGAGCCACTAACTGTGCTGGATTTCCCTTACAAATAATGGCTAACATATATCCCTGGCAAGCAATATCTACCTTTGTTATACCAGCATGATTGCTTGACTTCCATTATATGTGCTTTTATTGCTATGAAGCCAATGTCAATGTCCAAGGCCCATAGCGCAAGGGCAACAGCAAGGATGGAAACAAACTAAAGATTACAACATATGTCAGGAAACAATGATTAACTTTAAAAGCATTGGACTTTAAAAGCCTGAAATTCGTAGGAATGAGGGAAGCAAAAGAAGTTATGGACAGGGAAGGAGAAATCTACTGAAGTGCCCAATTATTTTCTTTACTGTGGGCTGTGTTTTTCTTTTTGAGAAGCTGAAATTGAGTGTGTGACCATTTAAAATAACTGCAGCAGACTTTGGTAGGTTTAAATTAAGAGAATTGCCTGTTCACACCTACTCTAAAAATCTAAAGGCTCTTCCAGTCACCTACCACACACTCGAAAAGATACAATTGAAGAAAATAGTATAGTTCCATAATGTTTAAACTTCTAGAAGAGTTCAAAATAGGTTCATGTGGTTAGTTTACTGCAGAGAAAAAGCTATCTTTGCAGGTACAGTGAAGAAGCAGGTGTTTTCCACTCTTGAACTGTGGTTTAAATTAGTTCAGATAGCAGGAGTCAGCTTTTAGGATTGTTTTAGGGTTCCACTGCGGAGATGAATGCTCAGCAGATTATGAAGGGTAGTGCAGGTTCAGGACATCATCTTCCCCAAGGACCAGCAGCAGAGGCCACAACATCGAACCATACCAGCCTGGTCCTAGGTTGCCAGCTAGGTCAGTGCAGTCTTTGTCATCTGGAGCAATGCACTGCACTCTAACAATACTGTCAATGGCGTTGTCCTCTCCACTGCCAACCTCTCATCAATCCTCATACGCTACCACTCTCACTATTGTCTGCAACATTTTCCAGCACTCACTATCAACCACTCAACCCCCAGCAGCACTTACCCTACAGACCCTCTGCACTGTCTACTCTTCACTCTGACACTTCTTTACCAGTAGCAAAAGTAACAGTTGTGTCAACCACTTGTATCTCCCTTATTGCCTGCATCTATCTCATTTCAGCAGGAAAGCAGCCCCCAAATAGACAGAAAGACTCAAGATAATGTTCTGGCCAATATTCAGCTCCTCACTTCTTATGTATACAGCACACTGACTGACTGTCCCAAGTGGCTGACAGGCCATTTCCAAGCCCATGGATTGGTATTAGAGGCTGCCCTTGACTTACCGTGGCAGAACCCGGTGAGCAAAGGCTATCCCCCTTGATTTATCTGAGAGCTGCTGATAACAAAGACAAGCCTCCTTTCTTAGTATTTATTGTAAATGACAAGGCAAGACAGAAATAATATGGGCTTCTATCTCTGACTGAGGGGGCAAAGTGCAAAAAGGTAATGCAAGGCAAGGTAATACAAGACAGGGTACTGTGAGCATTCAAGTAGGGTCATAGTAAGTGAGCGTGATGGCAGCAAACAAAGAGCCTGGAGATGTAGCTGGAGTCCAGTCCATGAACTAGTTGTGTGTCCCTAAGGACACAGTGCCCTTACTGCAGCATTACAATAACAGTTGCAGTTGCACCCTGAGGTGCAACATTGAAATGCAGAAGCATCCTGTGCGTGAATCAGAGCTGTGCCATGAGGCTGGCATATGTCAGCAGTCAAATGTGTGGGTAATGATTGCACATGGCTGGTGCACTTGGAGCATGATCTGAGATGTTGCTGCCAACATGAACGTGGTTTGAAGCAAGTGCCAAGCTGAATCTGCCAGGTACCCGATCTGGTTTCCATGTCAAGTTTTCTCAGTGTCTAGCTCATTTAGCGAGTTTGGTAAAATAAAAAAACTGAATAGTAATGAGGAGAGTTAGATTATCAACAAGGTGTTTAACAAAAAGCATGGAACATACGAACAGCAGTAATCCATTCAGTCTATCAAGACTGTTCTGCTATTCAATGGGGTCATGGCTGATCTGTGGTCTAACTCCTGCTTTTGGCCCATATCCCTTAATACTTTTGCTTAACAAAAAATTTCTCTCTCACATTTAAAATTATACAACTGATTTAGTATCAACTTCCATTTATGGAAGAGAGTTCCAAACATCTACCATCCTTTGTGCGTTGAAGTGCTTCCTAATATCTCTCCTGAGTGGAGTGGCCCTAATTTTTAGACTATGACCCCTAGTTCCCCAACCAGTGGAAATAGTTTATCCTATCTACCTTGTCTTTCCTGTTAATAGCTTCTGACTTTGATTAGACCATCCCTTAACCTTTTAAATTTTAGAGAAAACGGGCCTAATGTATAATTTTACTGCACCCTCATTATCTCCTCAAAAAGTTCAATGAAGTTTATGAGGCATGACCTACCTGTCATGAATTCATGCCGGCTCTGCCCGATTAACTGAAAATATAGATGCTAGGCTAACTGGTAATTCTCTGCTTTTCCTCTTTCATCCTTCTTAAAAAGTGATGTGAGATGTGCAATTATCCAATCCAGAGGGACGACTCCTTTATCTAGGGAACTCTGAAAGATTATAGTTAGGGTATCTCCGACTTTCTTTAACACCCTTGAAAGGAAACTGTCAGGACTTGAGTATTTGTCATGCTTTAGTTCCAGTAATTTCCTCATTATCAATGTTTTACTTACATTAATTTTATTCAGTTCCTGCCCTGATCCATTATTACTTACCTCAGAACTCCTGGCAAACTATCCCCTTTTACTGCTGTAAATACTGGGGTGAATGAATTATTCAATGTGTCTGCCATTTCTCCATAGTCATTGGCTATATCCCCACTTTCATTTTTTGTGGGAAAACATTGCTCCTAACCACCAACTTTCCCACTATGCAGCTATAAAATTTCTTCTTACTTATTTTGACGTCCCATGCAAATTTCCTGTCATAATCCCTTTTAGGAGCTTTGATAAGCTGCTTTGTGGCCCTTTGCTGATCTTTGTATCTTTTCCCATTTAGTAGTGCTCTGTGCTGTTGTTTGCATTTTTAAGTCATTTCTTTTAACTCCTCCCTCTCACTCAACCCTTTGTTCCCCATCATTTCATTAATATGTGAATTGAGTTAAATGTGCTGAAGACTGGTATTTTGTGATGCTCAGGATCTCTGGACAAGACCAGGATGGATTATCATTTCTGGCCAAAGATGATTGCAAATGCTTTAGTGTTATCTTTTGCTCTGACACAAATAGCTTTCTCGTTGTTTAAGACTGTATGTTTGTGCAACCATCTCCTCTTCTTCAATTGTCCACCATTCATATCTGATGTGGCAGATCTGAAGATAGGACCTGACAACTCAAGTCCAAGGCATTGGACTTCATTTCTCAACCGAGTCAAAAGTATCGCTTGCTTTTCTATTTTGGATTTTCACCATGTAATGAATTTTGACTTTATGTCGATTCTCTTTTAGACATAGGGCTACAATGGACAAGTGTAACGCAATTGTCAGCCAGTCATAAGAGAGTGTAAGAAATAGTGACCAATATCTCTGACAGG
This sequence comes from Rhincodon typus, assembly GCF_021869965.1. NCBI lineage: Eukaryota > Metazoa > Chordata > Chondrichthyes > Orectolobiformes > Rhincodontidae > Rhincodon > Rhincodon typus. The sequence goes on from NC_063347.1 coordinate 40,812,916, forward strand.
AGCAGGATCAATCTGCATGAAAAGATTGATGTTATTTTTAACAGAAATTGTTGACTACAGAACACCTCATGGCTTTCTCTCCTGTACTTGTCTCCCCCATTGCCCCCCATTTTTTTTTTGCAATTATTTGGTTAGATTGGTTACATAAAGGGCTTTTTAAGATTCAAGTGCCTAGATTTTCTGTCAAATCAGAGACTTTGGAAAGCACCATAACACATTATTGCTTCTTCCTGTGAAACACATTTCTGTCTGCAAAACTTTACATGCAGAAGTTAGCTACAGCTTGCCTTAATCAATGTTCTACCATGCTGTAGTTGAACATTTCATTAGGCATCACAAACAGGACAATTTCTCTCATTTTGAGATTCTGGAAAAGAATGAGCTGAAAAAAAGATCCTTTAATACCTTTGCCTCTGATCAAAATGTCTTCTACAATTAATTACATGGTTTTTAAAAAATAATTTATGCAAGTTCAGCTTTAGAGAATTACGCTGGATTCATGAACCATGATTTCAGATCACACCCTCAGTCACCTTCGAGAAATTGACATTACGTGCATATGTTATAAAGCAGAGGTAATGTACGTTCCTTTTCAATTTCAGTTCTGAACACTTTGTAAATTTGACTGTGATTATAAGAAGAATCACCTCACATTCTTCATGTCTTTAAATAGTCATGAGGTAGGCTAAATTTGTGCTTGGTTACTATTTTTGCAGTTGGTATCTGCTTATTTTCATTCACAAGTTTGTAAGCTGCACTACTTTTGCAGAAAGGCACTTACAGTGAAGAAAGGTCTTTCCAATCAGAAGGGACTATAGCCATATTGTGGGACAGAGTTTAGAGTTCCAAATGCAAATGATTTTAGTTTTCTCCATTAAAACTGAACCTGATTGGTTCTGAAAGTACAAAGAGGAACCTCACAGTGTATGTGATACAAGGTTAGTTTTCAAACTATAAGGTTTGAATCATTAATCTCTTTTTTTAAAAATGTATTCTTTCATGGAATATGGGCATCACTGACAAGGCCAGGATTTGATTGCCATCTGTAATTACCCATTGACTTTCCTACCCATCTCAGAAAGCAGTTAAGAGTCAATCATTTTTGGATTCACATGTTTGTTTTTATTTATCTAGATTGTACTAAATGAATTTAAATTCCACAAGTTGCCATTTGAACCATATCCCCAGAGCATTAGCTTGGGCCTCTGGACTCGTCCAGCGATAGACAGCTTGCTAACTTAAAATTTGAAGGAGGAAGTAAATTAAGGCTGCTGCTTGGATAATTGGGACAAACATCTGCAAAATCACAAAATACTTAAAGCAACAGAAAATTTCCCATTTATGGATTCTGAGTATCTGCGCCTCAATGAGTACAATTTCTAGCACCCAGGATATCAAGTTAAGCATTAATGGGAAGGAATGGCTGTTTGTTTCCAGTACAGTGAGGTAAGAAAAACAGTAATACCTTGAATAATCTTGACTGGCTGTTGCCTATGGCTATTCTACTGGGAGTTGGAATGATGATGGTAAGTAGGTGAACAGTGCACATATTCACTAACACGAGCCATCAATAATTCATGAGAGCACAACATCCTAGATCCTCTTTTAACTCCTCACATGGGTCAAAGCATTTTCTTATTGAATGTAAATCTCTCTAAATAGTGCATGTCAGTCCAATCTGTAAAGCTAATGTGACATCTGTAAATCCTGAGGGACAGTTCTCTTCATACAACTCACCTATGGCAGTGCCATTGATACCCATTTGCCATCTATGAGAAAGAACCATTTATACGTAGTGCCATGTTTTATGTAATTTTGTCAAGTAAATGTGAAGTGGCATAACATATTTACATTCATACACATATATAAATGTAAATATACATACAGTGCATAGCACACAAAATACAACAAAATCGTTGAACTCAATGTTGACTCCATAAGGCTGGAGTACCTAATTGAAAGATGAGGTGTTGTTCCTCGAGCTTACGCTGAGCTTCATCAGAACAGTGTAGGAGGTAGTGGTCAGAGTGGGAGTGGAACTCAGAAATAAATTAACAAGCAAGCGGAAGCTCATTGACACGCAAGCTGAATGGAGGTGTTTTGCAAATTGATCACACACTTTGCGTTTTGTCTGACCAATGCAGAGGAAACTGCATTGACAGCAACAAAAGCAGTATGCTAGATTGAAAAAGGTACAAATAACCATTATTTCACATGACAGAACTGTTTGAGATTCTGGAATTTGAACAGAACATTTAGGAGTCTGGAACCTGAAGAGAATTGTTTGGGGTCTGGAATCAAAAGAGAACTATTTGGGGTCTGGTGTCTGAACAGAACTATTTGGCTTCTGGAATGTGAGCAGAACTGTTTGGGATCTAGAATCTGAACAGAACTGTTTGGGGTTCTGGAATGTGAGCGGAAATGAAGTTAAAAAAAACACATACTGCAAATTTGAATGGAAAGTTGTTGCAGGAAGGGAAGGGTCTGTTAGCAATAACAGAAGAGTGGGCCAAGGTGATACAGAGACAAATATCCCTTTGGAGCACTGAAATTGGTGTGGAAGAGAAAATGGGGTGTGGGGAGGGGGTGGGAAATAAGATTTGGGAGCAGACAAATGGGAAACACATATATCATGATGGAGGGCCATGTCTGGCACAGTGGGAAGGGGAGGAATCACAGATGTGAAGACAGGAGGAGATATCAGAACTACCTGTATGGGAGTTTGTATTGTCTAACCCTGAAATAGATTTTGTATTAATCTTTCCTAATTTACTTGACAGTTACCTGAGACTTATATCATTTGCAACACACGTGATATTGTTCCATGACCTGAAAAAGTAAGTTAAATGCTTTCTTAGCTGAATAATAGAAATGGAAACACAAAAGGTTGGTATGATATAATTGTGCTATGTACAATGTTTCAGGCAAAATTAAATAATTCTTTATTTTAGATGTTGCAAATCTTTAGTACAAGCAAATTGAATTCAATTCTGATCAGACCAGAGACTAAGACTTTTCCCATAATTAACTGATGCATTGTCAGTCAGAAAGGACATATTCGATCTTCAAATCATTGTCATCCAAACAGATGTAATTTGTTGCATATAACATTGGCTGCCTCTCCACAAAAGTCAAGTAAATTCCCCCAACACAATTAAACAAGAAAGAATATAGCATTGTATAATGGGAATACCAATTCCTAATGGAATTGGCTATGGGAAATGACTTATTGATCTCAATATTGGCCCCTTGTCGCCCATCCCTAAAGGATAGATGCGAGGCAATTGGGGGAGGGATTAAGAGTTAACTATAGAATTGAATCCCTAAAACGATAGCTTTTGTAAGACAACAGTCCCGGAGAAATAGGCACTTTCATTTTCATAGTGCATAGTGTTCAGTCCCATTTCCTCTCCTCAGGTACTGAAGTACTCAATGCCCACATGTAGCAAGATGTGGACAATATTCAAGTTTGTGCTGATAAGCGGCAGGAAGATTCGCAAGAAACAGACATTGACCATCTCCAAAAAGAGAAAATCTATCTATCTCCCCTTGACATTACTGTCACTGAACCCCTCATGATGAACATCCTGGCAGGTTACAATTGACCAGAAATTTAATTGAACCTCCCATATAAATACTGTAACTAAAAGATCTTGACAAAGCCTAGAAATTCTGCAGCGAGTAACCCATCTTGCCTCCCTACAAAGCCTTTCTACGATCTACAAGGCATGAGAGTATTTAATGACATACTCTCCACTTGCCTGGATGAGTGCAGCTCCACCAACACTCAAGAAGATTGTCACCATCCAGAACAAAGCAAGCCACTTGATTGCCACCCCATCCACCACTCCAAATATTTGTTCACTCAATTACTAACACGTAGATGCAACAGTGTTTACCACCTATAAGATGCACAGTATCATTTTGTTAATGGCTCCTTCAATAGCATCTTCCAAAACACGACATCTGCCATTTGCAAGAACAAGGGCAGAAGAGACATGGGAATATCGTCACTTATATATTTGCTTCCAAGACACATATTGTCATGACTTGGAACCATATCATCTTCACTGTCACTGTCAAAATCCTACACTCTCTTCTTATTAAGACTTTGACTGTCCCTAAAGCATATCAACTACAGTAGTTCAAGAAGGCAGTCCATCACCAGTTTCTCAAGGGCAATTAGGGATAGGCAATAAATGCTAAGCTTGTCAAAGACCGTCATATTACCACAAGTGAATGAAAAAGAAAACTGGTCTCCCACAGTGCACTTGGGAACCAAATTTAAATGCACTGCAGCTGCCCAGGATCAGGCAACCTGCAATGAATTGGAGACAAGAGCTGCCGACTCCAAATTCTACTTGCCATTCTCACCACTTTTTGTCAGTCAGAAGGAGAAACAGCGGTCCACATAGGACATTTAATGAAGACTTTAGTCTCACCTGTGTCAATTGCAGTTGATCCCTCCCCAATGTTGCAATCAGCAATCTCCTTTCTATCTCTAATCCATCTTCACTACCATGCTAGCCTCTTATCCTTTCCTTCCCTGATCGTTCCTTTCATTTCGTTTCCCTCCTCCACAGCCCCAATATCTGACACCATCCACGTTAGCTGAACTTCTCCCCCATACCAATACTTCCCCCACCTTAATAAGTATTATCCCTGAGAGTCGCCATCTATTGTCTCATACCGCCCACTTATGAAGCCAGCTGGAAGCCTGGTTATCAATTTGAAAATCTGCCAGGCAGTAAATGAAACAAAACATTGCTAATGTGGTCCTGCAATTTAGTTCTGAAATACCTCACTGTCTCAGATCTTGCCAAGTTCTTTAGCAGTTTTCAGCCTCTCGCACAGCCTCTCTGCCTTCTCATGAAGGCTATAGTTTCTTATCGAACAGGAGCTCTCGTGAATAGGACACCAAGCATTTTTCACAGTTGTCTCACATCTTGTCCTCCTACATAAACTATTTGACTCAACTTTGAATCTGAAAGTAGCGTAACAGTCAATTCCATCCTGCATGTGGCAAGTAAGAGAGTTCATGCAAAATCATATGGTACAATATATAAACTGCTTCAATGCAAAGAAACTAGCCTTGTCAGAAGTATCTTTTGTTGTGAAATATTGAACCAAGTTGCTGGCAGGTTTCACTCCAAATCCTGACATTTCAGTGTAAATAAGTCCTTCCTGACAGCACTACCACCTCTATTTTCTTTGTCATTGGACATGTCATGCAGCAGGCCATTTGTTTTGCAATCCAATTTCAAAATTCAGAATTTGATAACCTTTTATCCCTAAATAGACAATACGTTCCCTGTTTCTTCTCTTGAAGTGGTGCCACCTTGGACAGAATCTTCCATTATGGATTCCAAATCTGGATGCTAACCTGGGAATATGAGTCACTTCTGCTCAGGAACCAGCCAGGTTTTATCCTGTAAACATAAGCTTTCGGCTTATTACATATGCAAGCTTTTTCATATATGCAATGGAAAATCTGATATGACGGGGCAGACAGGAAGTTCTTACCCTCCCCTGTATCTTCTATAGTTGAATGAATAAGTGCTATTTCAAAATCATGAGGGATCTGGAAAAAGCAGATTGAGAGAAATTGTTCCTACTTGTAAAAGGATCACAAATGAATGGACACATATTTAAAGAATCCAATGTCAGGCAAGAAAAAAGTTTTTACAAGCAAGTAGTTTGGGTCTGGAATGCACTGCCTGGAATGTCATGGAAGCAGGTTTGATTGAGACATTCAAGAGGGCATTGGATGATTATTGAATTGGAACCAATGTGCAGTGAGTACAGGCTGGAGAATGACACCAAGTCAAGTTTGTCATTTGGAGAGCCAGTATAGACCCAATAGCCACTGGCTTTCCGCACCATATCTCTTCTGCAACTCTGAGATCTGGCTGGGGAGATCATAACAGTGCCAGCTGAAAAATAGGGCTCTTGCAGAAAGCCAGTGATGATGATTCTAATCTGCCACTGTCAGATGTGCAGAGAGTGTAAAAGATTGTTTAGATAAGGGAGGACTGCTGGAGACCAGGCCTCTGTTGACTTGGCTTCTTCAATGTGCAGCTACTATGTGACAATAGTGGCCAATACTCCAGTTGTGCACATGATAACCAAAGATGTTTCACAATTCCTACATTCTGAGGCACTTCTGACCTGAGTGTCTACTGCCCTTTTTCAGTTACAGGTCTCACTTCTGGGAGACAAAGACTACCCCAGAAGAACTGACTGATGGCACCAGTAGCGCTACGATCTGCTCAATGATAACCCTTGAAGAGCCACCAACAGCATTGCACCTTACCTCAGGGTTGGAGGTTCCTCATTGGTGTCATCAGTCAGGTCTTCTGGAGCTAGGCTGGAAGAAAGCATCAGTAACCTCCCACATACACTAGAGAGACTTATTGGGAGGTTGTACAGAACTCTGTGCCACAACCCTGGAATGAGTCACTTATAAACAAGTTCAGCATTGCTGTTACCTTCAAGACAACAAGCGTGGGATTGGTTCCCAGTCTTGCGGGCACAGGTCCTTATCCAACAGTTACCATACATATGACACCACCTCCACAGACATCTCAAGGCACCTTCTTCATTTTAGTTGGAAAATAGCTTCAACACCTCCTGAAGTTTCTGGTTCTGACTAATGTTCATTGTCACGATATAACCTGGTCTCCTACATCCTGCACTTCAGCAGACTGGTTTGTGGCCTATGCCTGCTATTGATAGTCTTTTATTCTTCTACACAATTCCTCCTCAGCTACCCAATGCACAGAAGAAGGCCAGTGTTCTTCTGACAGATTCAGGAGATTCATGAATACAGTACAATGAAACATTCAGTCACAGTTTTGTTTCAGTTTTGTCCTCTAAACCTTTACCCTGATGCACCTAAGCCCTTCAATAATCATTTCTCTTCCCATGTTGTGCTCCCTAACTAGCATGCCTACCAAGGTGAGGTCCATCCTCTCTGACTCCAGAGCACAATTCCTTGTAGCAAAGCAGTTAAACGCATGGAGCCAATGTATAACGTAGGGTTTTTCTGAAGCTTGCTCATGCACCTTCCTGTACATAATATTCAGTTTCACTTCAATTATGTTTTAATATAACTGTTGTAAGCTGTGCCAAGGCAGGGGTCTCTCACCCCTTTTCTGCCAGAGTTCCTTTGCTTTGTGATTTCTGTCAGCATTCTTAGCCCTGAACTCATCTATTTCCATTGATCTCATCCTTCCCTACTGGCCCTCTGCACCTTTAAATGTTGAGATCCCAGTGGCCCTCTTGAACCTGATCCCTCCCATTCTCAAGTGAACTATGATTTCACTTTTCATGAGCCTCATACCAGACACCACCCCCAAGAGACAATACAATTGCAATGTATGACCCTATAACTACCACACCCAGCTCCCCCACAACTCTGACCCTCTGCTATTGTTCAATCCTACCATTCAGATCCCATTGTAAACATTTGATTACAGTGACCCTGCTCTTGACTTCCAGCTCTCTGCGGCACACCTTGCCCAGCCACCTGCCCAAACAGCCCAGGACAGGAGAGAAACTTACAGCAATGCTCACCCTTCCAGCCTTGGAGGGACAGTGCTGCACATTTGTCTAGTTATTGCTCCTCCTTTCCCCATATCTATGACCCTTCCATGCTATTATTCAGCCAGCCAACCTCCTTCCCTATTCCACTTCTATTCCACTTAAGAATCTATACCGCAACTCAATAATTAACTTTGATTTAAAGTGATATCACTGGATGGACAAAGCAGTAAGTACTTACTCTAAAGTCGAGGAAGAGGGCAAGCTGTCTGGGTACACACTTCTTACATGCAGTCAGGGCTTTGGAGGTGCATGTGTCTTGACTGAATAGAACCTAATTGGGAAGAGGCACTTAATTCTGGCAAGTGCAGGTTAATAGGTTTCCTGACCCCTGCCATCAGTGACATGGATTTTGGCCTCCAGGATACATTACTGATGCAACCATTCAGATATTATTCTTCATAACAGAAGCAACTAGTGCATAGATAATACGCCATTAATTTAGTCTTTCACACAATTAATTTCAACCACACATAATTTTTCTCACCTCCTCTAGGACTGGAATATTTCTTGTCTTTCTTAAGTGTGCTGCTAGGTATTTTCTTTCCCCTCATTAACAGGTAACAATAAATAACACACCAGACTCCACACAACTGTCCTATTATATGTTGCTTCTGATTTAATTTTGTGATGTATTAACTCAAATACTAATACAAATTATATGGGTACCAGACCCTGTTTCTACAATAGCATAATGCAAAACTTCATAATAATAAATACACAATAAAATCTCCATTATATAGCACCTCAAAGTTTCAAAAGAACTTTCCACAAGTATATGTTTATATGTAGAAATGATTACGTTCGCACAAATATTTTGTGCTTTATGCTAATTAGCAACTCTGGCAAACACTAAACCCTCTCTGACTGTTTCATCCAAACAACAAAAAGAAAGTAAACCTAAGAGCGGCCTTTGAATAATTCCAGACAATTTGGCTCCAATTACTCGTTCGAAGTGCCTGAGTGCTATTTTTGGGGCTATATTGTGTATAGACAACTTATCAGTGCATTAAACTGACCTATTTTTGGGCCTGTCAATTCAACTGAGAGCTTTGCTTATGTGATGGCAGAATCGCTATGTTTGTGCTGTTTCTTTGTGAGAAATTATGGTCTAAACAACTTTGTTCTCTGTGCTGCAATTCATCGTATTCACATCTGAAGGCGGTACAATTATTACGATTACAAAATATGATCCTGCACATTTACCTACAATTCTTGCTATTTCTTTCACAAGAGCGCCAATATTTTTCATGCTAAAACATTTTCACTAGCTGTCATTCCTTTTCATTGTCATATCTTAAGCCTTCTTTGTCTGTTCGACTCTCGCTTCACTGATTCTCCTGATTTTAATTTGCACATCCATGTCTTTAATCCTAAATCTATATCCCACCAAAAGAATCATTTTCTTTTTGTTAAATGCTTTCCTCTTCAATAATTTAACTCAATGGCCTGAGTTTGAACTTTGTGCCAAAATATGTAAATTGAAAAACAATTTAAGGGACATTTCCTGTGTAAATCAGTGACAGAAACACATCTAAAGCTATGCCAGTTTATGAGTTTCGGAGGTATTCCAGGAATCTGCCTCGAACAGGCATTAACCACTTTGAATAAACTAATAAAGGTTTTATTAATTGTTTTCAGATTTGAAACAAAACTTGTTTTTCATAAACACATCAGGCTTCAGGTCTATTCCAATCAGGATTATTTGCTCGATATGCAGGCTAACTTGTGGTCATTTGAAAGAGGCCTTCTTCAAAAAGGAAGGTGTCAAAGTAAATCCTTAATTTGGAGCAGTTAAGGTAGGAGGGGCTCTTGATTGTCTCTAATTTTCTGAAATAAAGAGATTCTTGGCCATCTACCTTGTACATCACCCCACTAACTGCCTCCTTGCCTCAACTGAGCATCCTCATGACATTTTTAATCAATCATTTTGTTTTGCTCTCATTCAGCTCTGGGTCAGGTGAACCCAGGTCTCCTAGCCCACAGGTACGAACATCACCCCTGAGCCACAGAAACCCTAAATTTAAATTCCACCAGCCGCCATAGTGGATTTTGAAGCACTGTTTCCAGCATATTAGTCTTGACCACTGGATTACAAATCTAGAGACATTGCCATACCACCACAAACTCCTCCACATGAGCTGCCTCTAGCACTGTAACTGGTAACCTAGAAAAAAATTACAGTTCTATTTGAACCCATTTACTGTAGTTCTACTGTCAGCTTAATTAAGTGGTTGGAGCAAGCATTGGATTGGCTTTGCGCCCTAATTTAGGTGAAATCTAATTACCAGAACAATAATCCCAAATCTACCCAAGACTTCAGGACTCTATGTATGGAAGCTTCTTCTAATGCTTCATTGTTTACATCTATATCTGTGAGCAGATTATAAGAAACAAAGCTCATCATTTGAGCCACTTTTCTGCCACTGTAGTTTTTCTTGGCTTGCTTCACTGATTACATTTCTTTTGGTCCTTTAAACTTTCTTCTCTTAATCCTTCGAAGCATTTCATGCACCTATATATCTGTCTTTGTTTTCCATCTCACTGTTGAAATCAAGGCTCATCAAATTATCCATTTCTCATTCAGAACCTCAAAACCTGCAGGACATTTTATCTTTTTCAATATACAAATTCCTTTTACAATTTACAATCCTTTAATATTGTTTCATCACCACTGCTTAACAGACATCATACAATTTTTTTCAATATTAATTATGTTCTTGAACTGACTACCTCAGCCCTTCAATTAAGTTTTTTTTTCAAATTAATAAAACATCAACTCACAACAGGAATTAACTTGTTATAATTTACTAGAACTAATTCAAGTTAACATGTAATTAATCAAAATAAGAACAAAACAATAACATATACTGCAGAGAGCATTATTTATACCTGCCAGTCAAATGTTACATTTCTCAGAACATTATGTTATTCATTTATTTTAATTTATTTCAGCTGAGTCTTGTCACTCAACATGGTTTTCTGTCCTTGGTCAACATTGTTACACTCAAAATGCAAGGTTGATGACGTACTGATTAAACCCTTACAAATTAAAAGTGGAACACCATATTCCGTAGACAACAATTTGAAGAACTGGAACATATTCCATGAATTGTCACCTAGCTGGTCATTTTTCTGCGTTTGGCTTGTTTCCAATGTTGCAGTGTGGGGAAACACCCTCAAATGGTTAGATTTGAGTTGTTGGAGAAATTTATTTGTCATAACAAAGCACTTTTCTTTTGAACATTACATAACTCTAGCTGATTCATTTCACTGAGATATGTGCTAGAATGCAATATAGATACCAGTATTTTGCTTTTTGTCACATTGTGAAAGACAGGAATGACTTCAAGTCTAAAGCAAGACAGGTCTTAATCTGTACATTTTTTTTTCAGTTTTATTCATTCATGAGATGATTGTTTCACTGGCCAAGCTACCAGTTATTGGTCATTCCTGGTTGCCCTTGAGAATCTGGTGGTGAGGTGTATTTTTGAGTGGCTGTAGTCCATTAGATTTGATGGGGGAAGCATGGTGGCAGTGGGGTGTGTGGGGAAGGGGGTGCGGTGGTGATGGTGTTGGGAAGGGAATGAAATGAAATAAACAGTCCCAAATTTATGAGGCAGCGACAGTGATGAAATGATGATTATAGTTTCTAATGGCAGGGCACACACAGCAGACTTGGCAGCACAGTGATATACAGGGAGGTAGCTGACCTAAGAGATCTCAACTTTGACTCTGGATCCCATGATGTAACATGGCATCAGCTCAAACATGGACATCTCCTCATTACCATGGACAATCTCCCATCATCCCTTAAATTGAAGAATCAGTACTCCTCCTTTTTGGACTACACGTGGAGGAAGCACTTATGTTGGCAATGGTTGAGAATGTTCTCTGGGTAGGGAATTTCAAAGTCCACAAAGAAAAGTGGCTCAGCAGCAGCACCAGTGATCAAGTTGGTCAAGTCCTAAATGACATTGCTGCTAGACTGGGTCTGAACAGGTGGGGAAGGAACCATCTAGAGGGAAAAATATACCATCCTCACCAATCTGCCTAATGCAGATCCATTGTGTTGTGCAACACTATCACTGTTCTAAATAGGATAGACTTTGAACAGATCTAGCAGCTCAAAACTGGGCTTCTTGAGGGGCTGTGGGCCATCAGCAGCAGCAGCAGAATTATGCTCTCGCACAATCTGATGCCTCACTCAATCATTACTATCTAGTCATGGATCAACTCTGGTTCAATGATGAGTCAGGAGGCATACTAGGAGCAGCACCAGACATACCTTAAAGTAAGTGTCAATCTTGTGAAGGACTGCAGTACAGGACTACATGTGTGAAAAACAGCATAAGCAGCAAGTGATAGAAAGGTCTAAACAATTCCACAACCAACGAGTCAGATCTAAGCTCTGCAATCCTGGCATATGCAGGAATAGTGGTGGACAAATTAAACAACTCACTAGAAGAAGAGGTTGCATATCCTCAATGATGGAAGAACCCAGCATATCAGTGCAAAAGATAAGACTGAAGCATACACAACAATCTTCAGCAAGATGTACCAAGTAGATGATCCATTTCAGGTCCCCTCCAGAGGTTCCCAGCATCATGACAGTCTTTAGCTAATTCAATTCACACTACGTTATACCAAGAAACGGTTGGCGGCACTAGATACTGCAAAGGCCATGGGCCCTGACAACGTTTCAGCAATTGTGCTAAAGACAGGTGCTCCAGAACCTGCTGCACATCTAACCAAGCTGTTCCAATACAGCTATGACACCGGCATCAACCTGACAATGTAAAAAATTGCCCGGATATGTTCTGTGCACAAAAAATTGATAAATTCAACCAGGCCAGTTAGCACCCCATTGGTCTACTCTCAATCATCAGTAAAGTGGTGGAAGGTGTCATTAACAGTGATATCAAGTAGAACTTGCTTAGCAATAACCTGGTCAGTGACACCCAGTTTGGGCTTTGTCAGGGTCACTAAACTCCTGACCTCATTACAGTCTTGTTCCAAACATAGAAAAAAAGACTGAATTCCAGAGGTTCGGTGAGAGTGACTGCTTTTGATGTCAAGGCCATTTTTGACCAAGTGTGCCATCAAGTAGCCTTAGTAAATATGAAGTCAATGGAAAACATGGAAGAAACTCTTCACTGGTTGGAGTCATACCTGACACATAGGAAGATGGTTGTGGTTATTGGTGGTCAGTCATCTCAGCTCCAGGACATCTCTGCAGGCGTTCCTCAAAGTAGTGTCCAAGGCCCAACCATCTTTAGCTGCTTCACCAATGACTTTCCCTCCATCATAAAGTCAGAAGTGGGGATATCGCCAATGATTGCATAATGTTCAGCATGATTCACGATTCCTCAGATACTGAAACAAGCCTGTGTCCAAATTCAGCAAAACCTGGACAATATCCATGTTTGACCTGACAAATCTCAAGGAATTTTCATTCCACACAAGTGCCAGGCAATAACCATCTCCAATAAGAAAGAATTGAACCAATGCCCTTGGCATTCAATGGTGTTGCTATCACTGAAGCTCCAACTATCAACATCCTGGAAACTGAACCGGACTAGCCATATAAATACAATTAATGAGCAGGGTAAAGAATATCCTGTGGTAACTTCCTAAAGCCTGTCCACTAGCTACAAGATGCAAATGATGGGAATACTACCCCTTGGCCTACATAGGTGCAGCTCCTAAAACTCTCAAGAATTTTTATACCATCCAGGACAATTATCCAAGTCTTTTGAAACTTCATCTGGATATTGGTCACTAGTAGCTTGTGGTTGGGATCGTTTGCTGCGACCAGTCCTCGTTTCTATGCTGAGTCTCTAGGCCTGTCTAATTATCACTGGTAGACAATAAACCACCAGAGTATTAAACAAAAGAGAAATTTAATTTTCATAACAAGATGAAGTTTATTGCATGACAGAAACATACTTTTTCAGGACAATTTCAATCACAGAATCACAGAATTGTCTTGATACAAAAGGAGATAATTCTGCCCATTGTGTCTGCACCTATGTCTCAAATGAACATCATGACTTAGTGCCATTCTTCTGCCCTTTCCTCATAACCCTGTGCATTATTTCTAATTAAGTAATCATCTAATATCCTCTTGAATGCCTCAATTGAACCTGTTTCCACCACAATTCCAGATATTGCATTCCAGAACCAAACCACTTACTGAGTGAAAAAGCTATTTTAAACATGACATTTACTTCTTTTGTAAATCGCATTAAATCTGTGCCCTTGCATTCTTGATCGTTTTTACAATCAGAAACAGTGACTCTGACCAGACCTTTCATGATTTTGAAAACTTCAATCAAGTCTCCTCCTAGCCTTTTCCTCTCCAAAGAAAACAGGCCCGACTTCTCCAACCTTTGATCATAAACTAAAGTTTCACATCCCTGTAACCATTCTTGTAAATTTCATCTGTGCTGTTCAATGGATTCACATCCTTCCTAAAATGTAAAGCCCAGTACTACGCACTATACCCTGCTGAGGTCTAGCAATTATCTTATACAAGTTCAGCATAACCTTGCTGATCTTATATTCTATACCACTATTACTTTGTAGCCTTATTAATACATTCTAGAATATTCTATACTTCCAACCTGTCCTAACACATTTAATGATCTATCCACATGTACACACAGATTTCTCTGCTCCTCCGCACCCTTTGGAATAATACCTTTTATTTAATATTATCTGTCCATGCTCTTTCTGCCAAAATGTATCAGCTCACATTCCTCCACATTGCACTTAAACTGCCAAATATTCACACAAACCACCCAAACTGTCAATGTCTTTTTGAAGTTCTTCACCATCATCCTCATGGTATACAATATTTCCAAGTATTGTATCATCTGCAAACTTTGAAATTATCTTCTGAACTCCAGGTTCTAGATTATTAATGTAAATCAGGAAAAGCAAAGATCCTGATTACAACCCCTGGGGAACTCCACTACAAGCCTTCTTCCAGCTTGAAAAGTACCCTTTTAAGGGCTATTCTTCATTTTCTATCACTCAGCCAATTTATATCCACATTGCTGCTGTCCCATTTATTACATCTTCTACAACAAACACTCAAATAATTAGAATCACACAATCCAGACAAAGGCAACTCCACCACAAAAGGCAAATTAATTTCACTCAATTCACTTAGTGGCACCAGTTTTCTTTTTATTGCATTTTGTATGAAATCATAATTTTACATGCCACAGGTTGATATGTACACTCCTTTCAAGGCACTAGAGATGTCTATTTTACCCAGATATATCCACGCAGATGCATAGCACACTTAGACAAAAGTTTCCAATAATTAAATTATGCTGCATTTGCCTCTTCTGTAAATGCTCAACATATGCTCATGTTGATCAGTTGCTGTTAAAACATACAACAGCAGTGGCCAAGCAGATAAGGCACACTTTATTGCAGCCAACATAAAACAAATATCACAGCAGACTGTCACAGCTGAGGCAAAGAAGCCATCAATCATAGGATCCTTAGAGTGTAGAAAGAGGCCATTTAGTCATTCGAGCCCACACCAAAACCCCCGAAAAGTATTCCACCCTATCCCCATAATCCTACATTTCCCATGGCTAATCCATGTAGCCTGCACATCTCTAGTTACTATGGACAATTTAGCGTGGCCAATCCATCTAACCTACACATCTTTGGACTGTGGGAGGAAACTAGAGGAAACCCATGCAGACACAGGGAAAATGTGCAATCTCCACACAGACAGTCACCCAAGGCTAGAATCAAATGCATGTCCCTGGTGCTGTAAGGTAGCAGTGCTAACTACTGAGCCACAATGCTGCTCCTGTAGTTACCAATTGTTCATCTTCCTCTGAACTAGGTCTTCTCCTTCCTTATCCTCCCCATTTTTTATGCCTGCCAATAATGTGTGAGAATGGACTGATACCTCTCCTCATGGTAATGCCGTATGGGATACAGGTTATACTGCTTAGCACTTTACAGGTTTACAAATTTATGTAGCTATATAGTCAAAAGCCTACTCAAAGAACACTGAGGATTGCATGTGGGCCATGCCATTCTACCACAACACTTAGCCCCACAAGGGTAAGTTCTGAACAGTTCATCTGGTTACAGTCTGTAGCACATGTCATGTAGCCTTTGAACTTTTCCTCCATTTAGAAAAATACTTAATCAGGATATATGAATCATGGAGAAGAGGGTGTTAGAAGGCATAATCCTAAATTAGCAGTCACGTTTGTTCATGAGATGTGAGTGTTGTTGGCTAGGTCAGCACTTATTACCTGTCTCTATTTGCCCTGGAAAAGGTGCTGATATGTTGCTTTCTTGAACACGTTAAATGTTTCAGATATACAGGATATTTGCCCGGCAACAGTGAAGAAACAGCAGTTTAGTTCCAGAATAGAATAGTATGTGACCTCAAAAAGGAACTTGCAGCTGATAGTGTTCTCATGCACCTTCTGCCCTTCTCCTTCCACGTCGTAGAGGTCACAGCTTTGGAAGGTACTGTCAAAGGAACCAGGGTGAGTTGCTTCAGGGCATCTTTTACATGGAATATGCTGCTGCCATCGTGCCTTAGTGGTGAAGGCAGTGATTATTAAAGGCAGTAGATGGGCTCCCAATCAAACAGGCTCCTTTGTCCCGTTTGCTGTCAAACTTCTCATGTTATGTTGAGGCTGCTCTCTTCCCCTCTAATGAAGAGTATTCCATTACACTCTTGACTTATGCCTTGCAGGTTCTGGACACGCACTGGGGAGACAGGAGGTGAATAACTCGGCACAGAATTCCTTGCTTCTGACCTGTTTTTGTGCACAGTATTTATATGGCTGTCAGCTTAGTTTTTGATCAAATGTAATCCTTGTATGTTGATAGCAGAGGGGTTCAGCGATGGTAATGCCATTGAATGTCAAGGGATGTTTGTTCAATTCTGTCTTGTTGGATATGGTCATCGTAGCATTCATATTTGCCACTCATCAGCTCAAGTCTGATGTTGTCCAGATCTTGCTGCATATGGATATGGACATCTTCAGTGAGGAGGCATGAACACTGCAGCCATCAGTGAACATCTCCACTTCCAGCCTTATGGTGGAGGGAAGGTCACTAAAGAAGCAGTGAAGGTGGTTAGACCTGTGACACTGTCTTGAGGAACTCCTGCAGAGAGGTCATGGAACTGAAATGATTAACATTCAACAACTACAACCATCTTCCTTCAAACTCAGCATAGCTCCAACCAGAGAGATTTCCCCTAATTCCCGTTCATCTAGGAAATGCTGTCTCAATGTCAAAGGCATTCACTCTTGCCTCATCTTGGGATTCAGCTTCTTTTCCCCATGTTTGGAACAAGGTACAATGAGGTCAGAATCTGAATGGCCTGAACAGTATAACAAAACAGGTCATTCTTTTGCAAGTGGCGCTTGATAGCACTGTCAACGTCACTCTGCTGATCATTGAGAATAAACTAATACAGCAATAATAAGCTGATTTAGATTTGTCCTGTTTTTGTGACAAAACGTACCTGGACAATTTTCCACATTGTCGAATAAATGTCGGTGTTGTAGCTGTACTAGACATACTTGATTAGGGTATGGCTAGATCTGGAGAATAAGTCTTCAGTACTTTCGCTAGAATGTTGTCAAGGCCCCTGGCCTTTACAGTAACCAGTGTCCTCAGCTGTTCCTTGATATCATGCGGAATATATTAAATTGCTTAAAGGTATGTAATGCTGAGGGCTTCAGCAGATGGAGATGTAATTTTTACTGATGTGCTGGGCCTTCTCAACACTGTAAAGCATCCTCCATCAGTGAGTTGTTTAATTTCCCAACACCAATCACAACTGAATGTGGCAGTACTTAGAGCTCAGATTTGACCTGTTGGTTGTGAACTCACTTAGCCAAGTCAATTGCTTCTGCTGCAAGTAGTCTTGCATTGTAGTTTCTCTAGATTGACACAATCTTTGTTTTTTAGGTAGGCCTTGTGCTGCTCCTGGCCTTTCCTTGGCACTCTTCACTGAGCTAGGGTTGATCTCTCACTTTGATGATAATATTTACGTGGGAGTTTTTTTTTTGTATTCATTCCTGGGATGTGAGCGTTGCTGGCCATCCAGTATTTATTGACCATCCCTAGTTACACTTGAGAAGATGGGGTGAGCTGCATTCTTGATCTGCTGCAGTCCACGTGCCTAGTTTGGCCCACAATATCCTTCAGGTGTGAATTCCAGGATTTTGACCCAGCAACAGTGAAAGAATGGCAATATATTTCCAAATCAGGATGGTGATGGTTAGGATGGCCTGGGGGGGATCTTGCAGATGGTGGTGTTCCCATGCATCTACTGCCCTTGTCCTTCTAGATGGAAGTGTTTGGAATGTCTAAGGGTCTTCAGTGAATTTCTGCACTGCATCATGTAGATAGTACACACTGCTGTGACTAAGTGGCGGTGGTGGAGGAAGCGAATGTTTGTTGATTTGGTGCCAAGCAAGCTGCTTTGTCCCGAATGGTGCCAAGATTCTTGAGTCTTGTTGGAGTTGCACCCAATCAGACAAATATGGAGTATCCCATCATACTCCTGACTTACGCCTTGTAGATGATGGATAGGCTTTGGGGAGTCAGAAGGTAAGTTATTTGTCACAGTATTCCTAGGCTCTAACCTGCTCTTGTAGCCATTTTGTTTATGGAGTGAGTCCAACTGAGTTTCTGGTCAATGGTAATCCCAAGGATGTTAATAGTCAGGGATTCAGTGATGGGAACACTATTGATTGTCAAGGGGCAGTCGTTAGATTGTCTCTTATTGGAGATGGTCATTGATATGTCGGATCCTGAGTTTTCGTATTCTGCTTCTTCTGATAACTCAAGACCACTTCATGAATGTCCCAGTTTTGAGTTTCTAGATCTAGTTAAATTCTCTCCCATTTAATTTAGTATTGGTGCCACACAACATGATGGAGGGTATCTGTAAAATGAAGACAGATTTATGTCTCCACATGGACTATGTGATGATCACTCAGACCAATTCTGTCATTGTCAATTGCATCTGCTACAGGTAGATTAGTGAGAGTGAGGTCAAGTGGATTTTTTTCCTCTCATTGGTTCCTTCACCACCTGCTGCAGGCCCAGTTAAGTAGCGATATAATTTAGGACTCAACCAGCTCCAATCCTGCCAAGTCACTCTTGGTGATGAACACTGAATCTCATAAGCAGAGTAAGTTTTGTACCCTTGCCAATTTTGATGCTTCGTCCAAGTTCTGTTCAAATAGAGTAGTACTTATTCAACAGCTGAGAAGAAGGATGTGGGGAGGTTTGGGGATAATCAGCATGAGATTCCCTTGTCTATGTTTGACCTGATGCTTTGAGATTTCGTGGGGTCCCCTGACAATGTTGAGGACCCCTGAGAAACTTCTTTCCAACCGTATGCAACTGTGCTGCTACTTTTGGTTGGTCTGTCCTACTGGTTGAACAGGATTTCTCCAGGGATGGTGATGGTTGTATGTGCTGCAGATACTTACATTCACCATGAAGCTCATGATGATGGTAGAACATTGCTACCAATCCTGCTTTCTATGTATTTAATCAAGCTTTGCAGGTATGTGATGACATACATTATTGGCAGGGTGAACTTGAACCCAACCCTTCTGGTCTAGTGGTAGGGGCACTACCACAAGATTCATAATTGAAAGGCCATTTGGAAAAATGGACAATGACACCAGTGAGATTTGAGCTCAGGACATTTAACCTTCTATTGCCTTTCTATTCCTTTATCATAGAGTCACAGAGTCATAGAGATATCCAGTACAGAAATAAACCCTTTGGTCCAACTTGTCTGCACCGACCACATATCCTAAACCGATCTAGTCCAATTTATCAGCATTTGGACCATATCCCACTAAACTCTTCCTATTTATAACGCATCCAGATGCCTTTTAAATGTTGTAATTGCATCTGCCTCCACCACTTCCTCTGGCAGCTCATTCCATACTTGCAGTACCCTCTATGTGAAAAAGTTGCCCCTCAGGTCCCTTTTAAACCTTTCCCCTCTCACCTTAAACCTATGCCCTTTAGTTTTGGACTCCCCTACCGTGGGAAAAAGACCTTGGCTATTCACCCTGTCTGTGCTCCTCATGATTTTATAAGTCTCTGGTAGGTCACCCCTCAACCTCCGATCCACCAGGGAGAAAAGCCCCAGCCTTTTAGGTGAACAATCATGGTTTGGATAACTGCTGGTGGGGCACTGTACCAAAAAAGTCAAGAGGTCAACAGAAACTTGTTAAAATTAAATCGGAATGTCATGATCAGGGCTGATGATGCACCGCCCCCATGTCCCTGCATTGCCCACAGTACCTAATGGCCACTATTGTGTCAGTGCACCTTGCACACTTCCTTTCCATCGTCTAGATCTTTTGGTGGCCACCTTGGCCAGATCCAGGAGCAGGCCCACAAGGAGATCCTCCAATTTGCCAGTTTCCCTCATCAACTGCATGGGGTATTCAGAGATTAGGAGCATGGGGAATCCTTTCTCATTTTTTAAATGAAATGTTAAATGAGTTAGGATACTCCTGTTGTGGAACTGTAGCCAATTAAATAATCAATGTAAGCGAACAGAACTGTAACAGAAATGTATCAAAATTAAATCACGAAGTTGTTATAAGTGGCGATGATACACCAGACTTGCTGTGGTGGCCCCCTTCCTGAAACTCCTGTATAGTGCTGATAGACATTTTTGCTCCTTCTAAATGTACACCCACGTGTGGACATCACAGTTGGATAGTGCAATTCTCTCCATAGACTCCTGCCTAAGGCTATCGATGGCCACTTTGGTCAGATTCATTATGAGGCCTTACAATCTGCCTGCCCTCTTTGCATAGATTGCCCATAGATTAGGCACATGGGCAATCTTCCTCTTACTACAGGGTTCGAGGGACTTTTGCATTAGCAGTAATTGAGGATGAACCACTAGTGAGTCTTAACAGGAAGAAGGACTTGTCTTAGCAAATTGTACTTTATTGCATGATAGTTACATTGGCCAGTTATGCATAATTACTAACACAATCAGGAAACAATAATAACAGAAAATCTTGAGATTTCCAGTAAGACTCCTCTTTTCCCACCAAAGAATGTGTGGCATTGACAGATTGGGTGGAGCTTATTGCAGTCTCCAACATTAACTCTTTCAGAGGCATTATACAATAAAACAAAAGAGGACTTGTTAACAGTTTAAGTAAAGCAAGAGGTCATTACCTTCTTTAGGTGATCCATTTCAGATCCTTTATACCTTCTTAAAGAATGTCCATAACCCCCAACTGTCCTTGCAACTAAAGATTTTAGCCCAAATGTAAAACCTAGATTAGAATCTACAAATCGATTCAAATCATTCAAAAACACTTTACACCCAAATGACTACCCACTCCATGCCCTGCTTTGAGATAACATATTTAGCCTAATGTCTTGGCAAGGTTTTGAAGACATTGTCCAAACCCAACAAGTTCCTTTTTTACCACATTTATGTCAGGACCCAATGACATTATTGGGATCCATGTTTTCATTTTTACTGGGGAAACCAGGTGGAGAAAAGCAGAGGCAAATGCTTGGCCTACCTATTAGACATAGTGCTAGAAGAGAGCTGCAAAACAATATTTCATTCTCTTAAAAAAAATTCCCTGTGTCGTCAGAAAAAGCATTAGTGTTTCCGCAGGCCCTGGAATTGTTTTAGATTTTATCTGCTAATATCTCACAGCCCATCTCCCAGAAGACATTAACTCCCTAAAGCCAGTCCCACGCAGTTACCTGCTCAGTGGGCAGCTTCAAACCTGTGCAATCTTTTGCTGCTTGCCAGACTGTGTGGGAAGTCAGCCAGGGGCATTTAAATGAGGATTGGGAGTTGAAACAGCCCAGGCCTCTCTCAAGCTGCAGCAGGAGCATTTTTAACTGACAAAGAACTCACGCACTGAGAACTGACTCTAGTTTCAAA
Source organism: Rhincodon typus (assembly GCF_021869965.1). Taxonomy (NCBI): domain Eukaryota; kingdom Metazoa; phylum Chordata; class Chondrichthyes; order Orectolobiformes; family Rhincodontidae; genus Rhincodon; species Rhincodon typus. The sequence continues at coordinate 40,834,487 of NC_063347.1, forward strand.
ATATATTAATGTTTCCATAAGCATTGAAAAGGCCAAGATATATTGCAACTTTGCAGTAAAAAATGTAAATAACCTTCACTTGACCCAATGCCATATTTATTTCCCATACCAATTTCTTTTCTACTATAGTATCAATAATTTCTATTTATCTACAGCATCCTTGCAATACACAATTCCCACACTTTAATCAATATAGGGCCCGTTTGTTGCTTGATAGCAAATAGAATTTGTCTCTTAAATAAAGTTGTAATAAAACTGTTCCTGTGTAATTACTAGACCTAACAACACAAGTGAAAAATTATTTGCCCTGTACAGGAATCACAATGAGCTGAATATTTCTGTTGACTACAAAACACATATGCAGGCACATGCGCACAAGCATGTGCACACAGACATTCACACACACACAACCACACACATGCACACACACATAACCACAGACAACCACATAAATACGCACGCACACATATATACACAACCATACACATACACATACACACGCACACACACACACACGCACACACATACACATGCACACACACACAACCACACACACACACGCACACACATACACACAAAATGAATAGTTTCTTCTGTGCTTTTAATATCAGACTTCTTATGAGCAAATCATCATCAACATGACAAGGCGCATCCATTGCTAATAGGAACAAGCTAGGCTATGACTTTAGCTGACTTTAATTTTAATTCTATCCCTTTCTTCTCTTCCCTTCTCTTTTTGCATATAATACCTTGCATAAATAACAGTAAAATAATAGAAAATGTGAAATGCTAGGTTGAGAATGTTCACAATTGAACTTAAAAATACACAAATGTACAACACAATTACATTGTAACATTGAGTGTTACTTAGCACTGACAAAGGATGTTTCAGCAAGAAGATAACTTGTGATTTATCAACTTAATGGATCACAAACGCCTATTCGAAGCTATTAATATTAGTCAGCAAAACAGAAAAACAGTACAACACATTCGGAAAAAAAATGACTCGCATTAAAAGTTCTTTTGAATTTTCTGGGCTGACAACATTGTCTTATACCTTGCCTTGTGGGATCTTGGACCGCTTTGAAGAACAATGCTGTGTCTTCAGATAACTGGTGGGTGTATGAAAGCTAAGGGAAATGTTTCATTTTGATTATAGCAATGTCATCGTCAACTCAACTAGGTGTCAGCCTTGGCTCAGTTGGTGGCACTTTTGCATCTGAGTCACAAAGAGAGTGCTGCACTGTGAAAGATGTTGCCTTCTGGATGGGACAATAGACCAAGTTACTATTAAGTGAAGAAGAAGAGGCTTTCTTTATATCCCAGCCAACATCTCTCTGTCAACTAACGTTACTGAAAAACAGATTGTCACATCATTATTCTTGCGTGTGGGCCTTGCTTGTACAGGTTTGCTGCTAAATTTCCAATGTTACCTGTTATTTTATACAGAAACATTCATTTAATAGCACGTCACGTCATTATTTAAAGACCCATCTTACTAAGATTGAACCTAAAATTCACTGTGAAGGATGAAGCCACTGACAACCAAGACTGAAACTACATCGTCACAAGTTTTTGGATTAGACATTGAAAATTGAAACAGAAAGATAAAGTTTTGGTCGTCATTCACGCACCAGTTTGTTGCTTTTCAAATTTCCTGTGATCTGTTCAGTTCTGTGAGAAGAGAAATGGCAATTATGACGCCAGTGTGAATCTAAATTTTAAAAATAACAACTCCTGAAAGCTCTGAAGCAAATACGCAGAAAACAAAAACATTCTTGACACAAAGATTTCCCAAACTCAAAGTAAAGTACCACCATAATTTTGAGCAAATTATTAGATTAAAATTTCGGTGAGTGTGAACAGATTAAGACAAAATTGAAAATTTCAAAGATGAGCTTAAACTTAATGAACTGAATCCAATGTAATTTTTAGCTAAGTCTGAATTGTTTCAATTTTTTTTGGAGGGTTTTTTAGCACAAGATAGAGCAAGGTGCTGCATTAATTATTTACCGTGGCCGTATGGCAATTCTCACGTCAGTTTTCCACCCCATCTTACCATGTACTGTTCCTAGCTGAACTCGCCACTAGGTGGATAGCCTGGAATTCACCAACACCCACTGTGCCTGCAACATCTTTAAAAGTCTGTTGTGCACACAGCAAAAGCTGCCAGTCCGGAGCTGCCCTGCACAGTTCCTTTCATTTGGCCCATTTAAGGCGGACTTTTCAGGCGGAGGTCTGGAGTTTTAGCTGAGCCAGGTGGTGCCAGCATGAGACTTCCTCATCTCCCAGGATGAGCAGTGGAGGCCGCAGCACCAGATCATACCAGCCTCGTCCAAGGTTGCCAACCGTTAAAGCGGTCTCAGCCATCTGGAGGAATGCTCAGTCCTGTAAAAAGAAGGTCATCACTGTGACAGGATATGTTGCACCATCTTCTCTCTGATACTTCACAACCACTCTACCTCTGCTACTGTATCCACCTCCCACCAAGGTTCGTGCTCTACCACTCTCACTATTGCCTGCAACATACTGTCCACAGTCCTTTAGGCACCAGGAGCCCCAACACCATTAAGCCTGCATCCCCTCTGTTCTGCCTACTCACTTGCTCAGGAAACCTTCGCACCTGCACCAATAGTAATGACTGTTCCACCTATTTTTATCTTCCTTGATACCTGCTTACCTTTCATTCCAGGAGCAGAGCAACCCACAATAGAACAGAAAGAGTCAGGACAAGTGGTGTGCTGCTGCCTGTCACTCAGCTCTTCCACCCTTATGAGGAAAAGATTCCAACTCAGACCATCCCAAACAGGCACTGGACTCATATCAGAGGCTGTCCTTGACTTATTGTACAAGGAACCCTGAGCAAAAGCAATCACACTTAATTTGACAGAGGTCTTCTGGAAAACATGTCAATCTTCATTTCTCTGTGTCTGAGGTAAATGGCAGTACCAGACAGCAGTAATAGTTTGAGCCTGTAACAGTATGAGTCTGGTATCTCCGGCTGAGGGGCAAATTGCTGAAAGACAAGACACAGTAACGCAAGGTAGGAATGCTGTAAGCGTCCAGGTAGACTCAGAGTGAGTGCTATGAGAGCAAGAGGAGACCCAAGAGGTACAGTTGGTCCAGTCCATGATCTGGGTATATATGCCTGAGCACGCTGCATCCTAGCTGCAACATCACACTGGTACAACATTGAAGTACAGAAGTGGATCAGAGATATGCTTTGAGGGCTGTTTCAGGCTGGTACATGTCAGTTGCGAATGCCCATGTACATGCACATACAAACAAATACACACACATGTATTTGTGGATTGTGTCATTGGAGCATATCCAGTGATATTAGTGACAACAAGGTGCAGGGCTGGATGAACACAGCAGGCCAAGCAGCATCATAGGAGCAGAGAGGCCTACTATCAGTGATATTAGTACCTGGTTTCCACATAAAATCTTTGTTCTGGTTCCCTTATTGAGTTTTCCTGATATCCAGTTTGCATGGTGAGCTAGGTAAGTTTGGAGTGTCAATATTAATGAAGCAGTTTGTGTTATTAACAAGGCACTTAGGAAGCGGGTAATTTGTGTCAGCTGGCATCTCACCATTGCCTAGTAAGAATATTGCCATGCCACTTGTGAAATGCATGAGGTGATTGAGAGGTCACGATGGGCCTTGCTGCATTTGTAGCTCAATTCTGCCACACAGTTCATCATTATCCACATCACTCATTTTCTCAGAATGTTTGTGCGTGTGTGTGTGTGTGTGTGTGTGTGTGTGTGTGTGTGTCGGTGTGTGTGTGTATGTGCGCTTCTGTGTATGTTTGTGTGTGTGTGCATGTATGTGTGTGTGTGCACCTGTGTGTGTATATGCATGTGTGTATCTGTGCCTGTGTGTACGTGCATGTGCGTGTGTATCTGTGTGTATGTGTGTGCATATGTGTCTGTGTTTGTCTGTGTGCATATGCGCGTACAAGTGTGTGTGCACCAGTGTGTGTACGTGCATGTATGTGCATTTGTGTGTATGTGCATGTGCGTGTACGTGTGTCCAAGTGTGTGTGTGTATGTGCATGTGCGTGTGTTTGTGTGTATATGCATGTGTGTTTATGTGTGTATATGAGTGTGTGTGCGTGTGTGTATGTTTGTGTCTGTGTGCGTGTCCGTGTGTGCATGTGTGTGTGTGTGTGTGTGTGTGCGTGTGTGCGCGCGCACATGTGTGTGCTTAAGTACATTAGGCTGAATTTTCGCAGTCTCTGAACAATGTTGGTAATAGTGAGTTGGGTGGGAAAATATGCATGATTTGAAAATTGGAATTGAGAAAGAGAAGTTTGAATTTCCACGCAAGGTTTTAACTATCACATGAGAATGTGCATATTTTAACATCTCATTATTACTTATTTTCACTTTATTTAAATACAAGCTGCTCTTTCCGACAGGCTACATAGAGAAACCAAATGGCAACAATTGCTGACATGAAAGTCAGAGCAGTGACCTGGAGTCTGCAGCTCTCTATTCTGCAGCTCTCTAGTGTCTTCTGTGCGTTGCCTAGTATTTCCCAATATCTCAGGACGTACTCCATGGGCAGAAACCACACGTCCCCACTCCCCTTGCAATCCATGGAGGCTGACATCAGACAAGCACCGGCCTCACCACATGCTCGGCTCACCAATAAGACAATTCACCACTACAATACTGCACTTTGGAGCTCACTGACACCTTAAGTTGCAATGTTGCTGCCAGGCTGCTTTGTACACAGGAACAGATACCTATGTCATGCATCCTAACAACGTGCATCTCAGGACTTTTAGCTTGCTTTCTTAGCACTCACTCATTTTGCACTTACTTGGGTGCTCAAAACTTCTCTGTCTTGCCTTGACTTTTAACACAGATAGACAGCCAGGCAGCTTCTCATGTTGGCCAGCAATGAACAGTCAAGGGTGTGGACATTATGTTGTACTGCACTGTGCTACATCACCGACAGCATGAGCCAGCAACCTATCTCCCAAACACATTGCATGTGCTTCAACCAAATTCTAAGGGGAACAATTCTTAGTTCAGTCAACGGACTCTTTTCTCAGTCAAGGTACTGATCCATCCTCCATTCAGGAAAGCAAAGGTCCCAAGAGAGTGAGGAAGTGCAGACCGCAGGAAGGGTTAGGAGTATAGGTGGATGGGGTGGGTTAGACCCATTGAGGGAAGATCCTGCATGGAATATTGAGAGAGGTGGAACATGGGTTTTGGTGGGAAAGTGTTGCAATAGCAGAGTTAGAGCCAGTGTAAGGTAAAAAAGAGAAAAGAGAGACTCTGGTAGAACAGAGAAAGCCACTGTGGCAGTGCTGCACATTCCTCCAGACTGGGACACAGCACTGACCTGGATGATTACTTAATGACCAGGCTGCTGGTGTGCAAATAGTGCACAGAGTTGGAAATAAATACAGTGTGAACATCATAAGGTTCCGGCAATAGCAATTTTGCCACAGCTCAGTGCAAGATTGCACAAAAGCAGCACCATAGAAGCAAGGTGCATATTTAATGTGATGATCAATGTAAAACTGTGTGAATCATTCATTAGGGCTCATGGAGAGAAACCGTCTATAAAACTTCCTGGAATCAACATTTAGCCAAATTTTGGGAAAATTCAGCCTATTGATTAACTTACTGTCAGTAAAGTGCGACATAAAATGAACCAATACCTGCCTCAGAGGAAGCTTTTCTGTCATCATATTGGTCCAAAAGAAAACCATTGCATTTCTGAATTACTGAGCTAGAATCTTTGTGAATCAATTTAATTCAAGAGATACCCCACATGCTGCAAATCAGACAAACAGATTGAACATTGGTTTTGTTTTTCAAAAATACAGTTGTATGTTTTGCTCTTTATATGAGTCACAAAAGTAGAATGAGGTTTTCGTGTTCAATGTAGCCTGAAAAATATTATTACTGCAATTTGTACTGTTGAATGAACGTCATTTTTTAAAAAAGAATATTGTACGTTTTGGTTCTTCTATGAGTCACAGAGTTATAATCTCTTCCCAACTATGTGATTTGGTGCATACATTCTATTTTGGGCATGCAGACTTTGTAAATTAAACTCTGCATACTTATCAAGAAGATTTTCATATTGGCAAACACTACATCTCGAAGAAAGGTGAATAACTCAATGAACCATTAAAAAGTATTTTAAAGTCATGGAAACAAGACAGTGGCACAGTGGTTAGCACTGCAGCGTCACAGCACCAGCGATCCAACCTTGGCCGACTGTGTGAAGTTTGCACATTTTTCCTGTGTTTGTGTAGATTTGCTCCAGTTTCCTCCCACAGTCCAAAGATATGCAGGTTAGGATGAATTGGCCATGCTAAGTTGCCCATAGTGTCCAGGGATGTGCAGGCTAGGTGGATTAGCTATGGGAAATGCAAGGTTACAGGGATACAGTTTGGGAATGGATCTGGATAGGATGTTCTTTGGAGGGTTGGTGTGGACTCAATGGGCTGAATGGCCTGCTTCTACATTATAGGGATTCTATAATTCTAACTCTTATAGCATCTATGTGGACTACACTCATTTGCAATAGATTATTTCTGAACTTGTGAAACATCATGTGATAATATTCTAAATGGTCTTCCTTAGATTCAGCTCCCAATATTACTTGATTTTATGATAAATAAATTAACATACTTATTACAATGTATTTATTATTACAATCATGCAACACTTTCAAGAATCTGGATGGAAAGGAGAACATCATTACTTGGATGAAGTCACATGCTTTTCGAAAAGTCCTATTTCCCCAAAATTCTGCTCAATCACTTACATTTTGACAAGGCTAAATCTTGCATGAAGCAGTACAATCATGTTTTAAAACTTCTCTTCTATATTGGTGCATGTGCCTTTGAAGATCATAAAACATAGGGCTTAAAAATTCAGTCTCAACTCAACTGGAATGGACTGAATGCTCTCATGTGTACCCAACTGTATTTGAATGTTACCATGCTGTGTGGGTCATAGTCCAAAAACTATCCCATAGTTATCCCTGTGTTGCAATTATCCTCTCAATCGGACTGCTGCAAACCACATTTTAAAAATCAAAACAGAAATTTTAATCAGTGTACAAAACCAAGAAATTCTTTAAAAAAACTGTTCAATTCCCAAAGTTAGAGCTAACAGTAACCTTCATTGAAATGGCCAGAAATTTCAACTATTTTCTCTTTGGATACAACTCAATCTATGTTTTTTTTACCTTTAATTTTTATCTTTTTAGACTCACTTCTTATCTATAATCTGTGTGTGTATGTGTTGCATTATTAATTCATCTTACGTTAACTAATTAGTTGATTTTTGTTGGTTAATTCTGGAAAGCCTAATAAAATTGACATCTTTTCAAAATAGGTTCATTTGCGTCTAAGAGAAAGGTATCCACAAAGAGAGGGATCCTTTTCAAAGTAACCTTATTGCCACCACCCAAGGTATGGACAAGAGGCCAGTTCATCCCTCCACACCCATGAGCTTAACAGTTTGCTGTATCCCATCTGGAACTGAAAGGATTCTGGGAACCTAACCCAAGGACTGGTCTTAACAGCTAAGATGATGTCTAAACCAGCTAAAGAAGCCAAAATGGTTTATTAATAGCACTTTAATTCAGAAAAATGGCTTTGTCATAAAACACAGCCCTGAGTTTCATATCTCATGAATACATCATGAACATATGTTAGTTATTCTTTGATTTCTTTTGAGGTGGATGGAGATTGCTTTGGAAGTTTTTCGTTTTGAGACATCCCCTCCAAAAATTGGCATACTCTTGGGGATTCCCTGTCTTAACTTCCAAAAAATACAGTCAGCTTTTGAAATGGGAATAGCGCTATCATTGCAGAGAGCATTTTTTTAATGAATGCACAGCAATGAAAATAACATGCTGCTTAAAAGACGTACACACAAATCAATTTACAGACTGACAGAAATCTGAAGACTTCATGCCACAGGGATCAAGTTATATGTACCCAATGGTCAGATGGTCTTGGTTCGAAAACCTATTTTACATGACGTATTTCATGTCCTTCTTTAATTGTTGACGGCCAAGATATAAGTATATGTTATTACTTGTGGAAGGTTTCGCTTACATATTGCTGATAACAATTTAATAGACCACTAAAAGGAAAAGCTTTCCAAAACACACAAGAAGAGAAATAGCATCTAATATGTGATGAATGTTGGAAGTTACATGGAATATTTTAAATCTATGGTGATTTTATTTCAGTTAATTTTCTTTAATGCCTGTGTAACATCACTGTACAACTTTCTGATTTTTAGAGGGCATAGATACTTTTACAACATAGGATTCATTTCTCTCATGGACAGTCTAGAAATAAAGATTCACCAGAGATTATGTGTACATAGCCATATGTACATACTTTGCAACTTTTCTGTCCTGTCCCTAACTAACCAACCTGGATGCTTGACACTGGAACCAGATCCAATGTTCAGTATAGAACAGAATAAGCAATTTATTGTCACTTGTATTTATGAAAATACAATGAGATGTGTATAAGTTACCACAATGTGGTGCCATTTTAATTACAGAGATTATAAAAATAAATAATTGAGGCAAAGTTCCTTTTGATCCCTCCATGGCTCCTGGGTTTCTGGAATAGTTATGGGACGTCGCCGCCAAAGCCAAAGTGAGGATTTCAGACCGGATTCACCACTTTGCCACCACCAAACCTGACCCTGAAGACAGTGCATTCATTGGCACGGTAAGGAGGGATAGACCAGACCCACCAAGTCACCGATGCCGAAGCCATCGCTCATGCCATCGCCACTTCAGTTGCCGCCCGACGCCACCACATTGCTGCCATAGCAACAAGGAATGAACCAGAACGACAATGGCGCCACCGCCATAGCCTCTGAAACCATCAGCAGGAAGAATGCACCAGACCCACTGATGATGAAGCCTTCGATAAAGCCGTGGCCACTATGGCCATGAGGACTGGACATCCAGATCCACCGCATTGTCACCGCCACAGCAGGACCTCACACTGCCTTCCTCCACCGCAGCCGCAGAAGAGAAGAAAAGGTGAACTTTGCCACGAAAGAGAAATGAAGAAACAAAACAAAGAAAAAGAAGAATGTGGCTGGCCAGGTGAATGGGAGCATGCAGGCACAAACCGAAATACTTCCAACCCTGTCACCACTATCATCTTTATAATTCATGCATATACACAGTTCACAAATACAATTTATGTGCTGCATTTCCAATGTTCTAATTGCATTGATGGCAGTGTGTCAGCAATATCCTACATTGGCCTATATCCAGTTGTCAGATCTGAATCAGGAGTGAACCAAACAATTTGGTATTAGGCCATTAAAAAAACCATCAATCCAAGCCCTGGGATCTGCACTTTGTTAACCAATAATACACAGAGCAGTTATGCAGATTACTATCCTAGGCACTAATCATGATTGACAATGCTGAAGTTGAGATGGAACACTTCTGTATTTCTATAAATGACCAGGTAATCTGAAGTCATTCCTTCCAATGCCATTCTACACATTTAAGTATTTAATATAATGTCAAAGTGATCAGGTTTGAGTCATTCTCTTTCAAGAGAGGTATGTTACATGTGCTTGGAACTGGAATATATATGCTAAATAGAACATATAGTTTGACAATATATTCGTAGTGCTAGTCACATTGACCCTGTCAGCCACCCTTGTCCAGGCCTCTTGATTGGCAGCCCTGTGTAAGCTGCTTCAGATCCTCGGGAAAAGTTGCCTTGACCTTCTCTACAACAACTCCAGAAAGGCATCAAAACTTAGGGATTCCCAACAACTCAGTTCTGAGATTCCCTTTCTTGCAAAACTATGATGGTGAAATCTGGAAGCAGGAATGTCATTGCATTTTGAGATACACTACCAGCATAAATAGACCTTAGGAAGTCTCCTGGAAATTGCACTGTGAAAGTGAGTGGAATATCTGATTTTCAATGTGATTGGTTTCTGGTACAGGCACACATAATCTCCTACAGAGCTATAGGCTAGCAATGTTATGATGGATTTCTGACATCTCCACACACTGCCAGGTGTCTCTGTTCTTAGCCGAAGCTGAAACTGGGAGTTTCAGTAGATAAAGGGTTTCCACTTGAGGAAAGAGTAAAACAGAGAAGGTATCAACATAAGACAGTCACCGGGAAATCAAACAGGGAATTCAGATAAAAGAATCTGTTTGCCCAGGAAGTGAAACCTGCTTGGTTGAGATGAATAATACAGATATATTTAAAGGGAAGTTATTTAAGGATATGAGAGAGAAGGGCATAGAACATAACACTGATAGAGTTAGATGAAGGCTAGGAGGAAGCCTGAGCAGAGTATAAGCATTGATATGGACAAGTTGTGCTGAATGGATGTTTTTCTGCTCTGATATTCCATGTAGTACACTAGGTTTAATTTGGCAGAGATATCAGAATTGATTAGATAATTGTCTAATTTCAATGATTTCGGAGTTGATAACCGATTTGTATTATGTTTTCTCACAACTGATTCATAATGACACATGTCAAAGTAGGCCATTTGCCCCTTTGAACCTAATCCACCATTCAGTAAGATCATAGCTGATAGGATTGCAGCCTTAACTCCATTTGCATTATGTTTAACTGCCTTGTAGATCAAGAAACTAACTCTAAATTCAATGGCTCAGCCACCATGGATTTCAGTGGTTGAGAATTCCAAATGCTAAACACCCCCTGAGAGAAGAAATTTCTCCCCATTACCAACTTAAGTAAGACCCTATGTTTTGAAACATAGTCCCCTCTAGCTTTAGGTTCTCCAAAAGTGAGAGACATCTCAATATCTACCCTAATAGCCCCCTCAGAATCTTATGTTTCAGTAATTTCACTTCTTTTATGCCCACCCATCTTGATTAGTGACATTGGTATTTCTGGTCAAAAGATACAGACATTACCAGAGTGCTATCTCCAAGAGTTCACTTCGATCAATACTTAGATTGTTATGTGTAATTAAATACATGTAGATGTGCTAGTTAATGGATTGAGGGACAAGAAATCCTGGAAACCTAAAGGCAGTTCTTGGTTGATTGGCATGACTTGTTTAGACTCACGTATAAACATGTACAAATATCCCTCCACAAATGCTGTTGTTAAGTAACCTCTCCAAGGAGGCACACTCTGCAGGCAAAAATCTTGAGCTCACTTGAAGAAAGATCTCATATTGAACGCAGTGTTGCATTGTGTGCTTGAAATATGACTCAACCACACATCCATGAGGAAGAATGGAACCACAATTAAGGAGGATATAATATGAAAACCCATGCCAGGATTATAAAACATGTATCAGAATGGCAAAGAAAGATTTTTGTTTGCATTAGATAGGACAAGAATGTAAAAGATAATTAGATTTTTAAATTAAACAGTAAAAGTAAGAGGTGAAGTGGAAACACTGAAAATGGGTTGGGTGGGGGCCTGTCAACTGATACTGCACAAGTTGGAAACATGCTAAATTTTTTTTTTGTCTCTGTTCGCACCAAGGAGGAGAAAAGTAATTTATTTGATTGGGAAAAGGAACAAGCATATGTTGCAGAGATAAGTTGTGGCACTATTCATATTACACCAGTTTGGTTGCTAAACAGCTGTGCAAACGTAAACGTATAAATCCTGTGGGCTACATTATATGCATTCAAGGTCATTAAAGAAGTAAAGGATGAAATTGCAGGAACTCTGTCACAAATCTTTCAAAACATTCTGAGCAACTAAAGACGTGCCTGGTAACTGAAGAAAGGCAGATGTTATTCCTCTTTTTGTGCAAAAGATACCAAAAATGACTTAAAAAAAACTGCATACCAATGGTATCTACAGTGTAAATAAAGACAACAGCATGAAGATTCTACATAGAAATAAAACCTCAAAATGTAATGAACATGGTTCACGAAGGAGAAGTCTAAGAATCAAATTTACTGTTTTTTTTCTTCAAAGGTGTGATTAAAAAGAGCCTGACCTGGATAAGTCAGTGGGTATACTGCACATGGGTTTCAGGAAGTTCAACTCTGCTATTTCTCTGGAAAAACAATTACTGAAAGCATGGACGGAGCTGGCATATTTTACAATATATTTATAATTGATGCTCTGATTGTTCTCAGCTTGTGAAAATGTTGACAGTGGAGTCTGTGATGGTCTGGTTTTGGAATTCTTTTTACTTAATATCTTCATAAATGATCTGGAACCACAAGCACTGTGGCCAAATTGTCAGATGAGACAAAGCTAATGTCGGTGATAGGTTGCTAAATTGGGCAGAACAAGCTACGGTAAGCATTTGGATATACTTAAGAATTTAGTCTGCTAATTGAAAATCAACATTGAGAAATGCGGTGTTTCACATGGTGGCCAAAGAAATCCAGGAAGGTTCTGTTCTTTAAATGTAAAGTAAATCATGTGTATGAAAGTGTTTGAAGATTTTGATTGACAATAAATTGAAGTTATCACATCAATCGTCAGCTGAAGTGAGTAGAGCAGATCGGATGCCAAGATGCATTAAAATGACAATAAGAAGCCAAAAATACTGAGTCAATCCTACCATTTTATAAATTGGGTTGCAACCACACTGAGAATACTATGAATAGTTCTTGTTAACACTATAGAGACAGGAGGTCATTACGAGGTTATAGAAGAAAGCACTTAGGATAGAGAAGTTGCATTATGCCAAGTGATTATATAAAATGGATGTTGACTTATTGGAAAAAAGGAGATGGATTCCTGATTTTAAGATTCAAAGGGCAATATAGAATAAAAATAAAACGCTGTGGATGCTGAATTCTGAAATAAAAACAGAAAGTGATGGAGAACCTCAGCCACTCTGGCAGTATTTGTGGAGAAAGAAGCAGATCTAACGTTTCCAGTCTGATATGACTATTCTTCAGAATGGGTCAAATCTGTCAGTTTAGGGACCAAAATGTTAACTCTGTTTCTCTCTCTACAAATGTTGCCAGACTTGCTGAGCTTCTCCACTACTCTCTGACTCATGTTAGATAATATAGTTCATATTTTACCTCATACATGACAGTAAATGAAGGACGATACCCTCTCTTTATACAGGTGTAAAATAAAAAGTAACTTGCTGAATAACATGTTTAAATTAGTAAGTGGAAAATCTAAGAAACAAGATTCCATATGAAGGTAATGAAAGTGGGGAATAATAATTAATTTACATGCAAAATAGATTGATTTTTTTCAGAAAATAATATTTTGGGATACAATAAATGAGGAATTCAAGAAATGACATAAGTATAAGATACTTTTTGGAAGAGGTGACTCTGGGCATTGGATCTCAATGCTTTCTATCATTTGACAGTTTCCTTTTCTCATGCCCGAGTCTGTTGTGACTAACTAATAAGGATTAGTTAACAATTCCATTATTGTGTAAGAGAGTTACCAAGATTATAGATGGATCTTGATTTATGTTTTATATCTAGTAGTTCCTATGACGCAATGATGGAAGCTTTAGGCTTGTGGGTGGCTTTCAACTTTACTCTCTTCTATTCCCTCAGTGCAATTTATGACCAATTATTTCCAAAGTAACCATGTCAAGTATGTCATGGAACTGTAGTTACTATCCCATGTGCACCATTGTCTTGAATTTAATGGAGAAGTCTTGAAATGTAGCAAGCTGATAGCGCACATTGCCATCCTGTATGGCAGTAAATGATTATCTATCATGCAGTTGGCTTGTTTTACAAGAATTTATTGGCGGGAGAAATTGGACAATATTACTTTGCTAGTGCAACTGAAGGGCAATTTCCCTGCACCTGAAAAGGTGAGCCCGAGGTCTGATTGAAATTGGACTTTAAATATCATATTAAATCAAACCAGCAAACTGTATATGTCTGCTGCACGTCCTCAGACAGTAGATCCTGCATGCCTATACTGGAACTTTTTCGAATATAGAAAGGACATACTTTCAGCACAGAATATGTGTGTGCTTTGCATCTGTTATTTTGAATAGTTATTGTCTGTTTTAGGCTGTAAAGTGTCTTGAACATCAATGAAAATTTAAGATTTCTAGGTCTGGTCCTTGATAACAGTTTCAGGTTTTATTTGCGTGATGCCATAACATGGGCAATCATGGTAAGTGTTTTGGGCTCTTTGTTTCCAAGATTGACTGCACAGGATAAACCGTTATGAATCATTACAATGGGGCTATGATAAGAAAAAGCTACAAATTGTGATGGAGTACCTGTGGTTAGCATGCCTTCGGCTGCAACAGAGTAGGGAGAGCAACTTCATCCGTGTCACTTTAAGGGCAAGATATGTAAAAACATAGCACATCTCGATGAAATGGTTGGGAAAGGGAAGCTCCTGTGAAGACCTTGAGACGTTTTCCTACCATAAAGCAACCATAAATATGCAAGTTGTTGTTATGAGGGGAAAATAAGGGAAAGTAATGTCAGTTAGTGGGTATGTGCAGGATCTGGAACTCTTTTTCAGTTATGTATGCTTTAGCCACAGTATAGCTGCATTGTCAACTCTGCATATTTGTACATGCATACCCTGGTCATTCACTCAGTCTTTATTAATACAATTCCAAGCAAATCACTTTAATAAAACATTGAGGAAAAAAATGTTATAAATACACATCAGCACATAATAGATTCCAGCATCTACAAATAGTATATGTTAAAACAGCTTTAATTTCACATGCCATTATTATTATGAAACAAAAAAAAGCCATGAACGACAAGATGATATTTTGCGAGATGTTAGCAAGTACAAAATATACAAAAGATTATGTTTTCTTTTTTCAAAACTGCACTGTCCCAATTCTAATGCACTGCTTGTCAATCACAGATCAGTTACGACAGTTCAAAGTCATCCAAGCAGGGATCAGTGGATGTTCAGGCTGATCTAAAAGCAGGACTGTCAGGAACAACATTACTGCATTAACATTTAATTGCCTTTTAAAAGAAAAGTGATCAGTATGAAATCATTTTAGAAATGTAAGTGGAGATATTTTTAAAGAGTCCAATGTGAACCTATAAAAAGATCCAGGAAAGGGGATATTGCAACTTTAACAGTCAAACATTAAATGTTCTTTTTGCTAACTTGCCCAGACAAGTTAGTTTAATTTAAAGCAAAAGTTTCCAATGCATTTTGTTACAATCATCTAACCTACACAGTTAGGCATTAGGAATGAATTTATAACAGTGTAACAACAGGCAACCAGATAGGATATCAGAATGCAATTATTCAAAACAATGTGCTGTTCATGTTGTTAGCATATCTGAATAATTGTGGATTTTCTCTTTCTGATGAAATCACATTATTTTTTGTACCTAATGGTGCTAAAGCAATAAAAACTCAAACATCATATTAGACCGCTAATATTTCGACAGTTTTCAAGTTATATTATCAATATGTGCAAATAATTGTCTTTTTCTTTGAGATTAAATTACATTATTGTGTATTTTTTCATGGTTAATAAATAATGATGGATGACTCTTATTTTCATCACCACCTGCAACCATTTAGTCATCTTCTGATTGTTAAGGAAATAAGAAAAGGCTTGTCCTATTGTGAAGCTAGTGGAATCCAGTCTAACATTATTATAATTCTGTTCCTTTAATCCTTAAGATTTGGACATTTATCTTGCTCCCTGGGTACAAAGGCCTTGTAAAAAACTGGGACTATTTCTGTAATGGAAATATGTTTTCTAGTTTTGTTATAATTATCTTTTAGGACCTATTAATTAGAATGGGCAATTCCAAAAATTAAAAATCTTAAACTAACCTGGAAACATATTAGCACCAAAATGACCTAACACCAATAAAAATGGTGTAGGTAGAGTGAAACCTGCTGGTTCAATTGAGTAGAAAATATTATCCAAACATTACCACTGAAAACTACCACTTGACTATTGTCTTTCTTACAATATTATCTTAATTTCACAATTGTAGCAAAACTTTAATCCCAAACTGTTAACCTGCTTCTAAAGGTTATTTAAGACTTATGGATTCTTCCATAACTTTAACCCTAAAACTGTTACCCTGCTTCTGAAAGTTGTTTAATGGATTCTTCCCAGAATTTCAGATTTTTTTTAACATAAAAACAGCTCTAGGAACCAGAAACTATTCATCAGAAAGCAATAGGTGTTTTAGCCCCAAGGTTGTGTCAAAATAACATACATATTATATCTGACATGTTTTTATCTCAAGAAGAATTTATTGGACATCTGATGTGTGAATATTTTATTGAAGAGCTTACTGCTGCAAAAATAAAATCATATATGTAAATTAACTACACAAATTGCAGAATTTTATGATGGATGTTCTATGTACCATTTTGCTTTGTTGATTTTTTTTCAAAAAAGGATTACTGGTACCTGTAATTTTTAAGCGTTATGTATAATCTGGAATTCTAACTCAAAAAGTGTTCTGAAAACAACATTGATTGGAGAATCTTTCAAAGTAAGATGAAAATATTGGTCCTTTTTGTATATTCTCATTAGTACCAACTCATACCAGAAGTAATTGGTCTGTGATCCATCATTGCTAAACGCAGAGATAGGTACAATTGGGATTCTTATGCTTCAGCAGCATATTTGGCACTTTTAAACTGTTTCTTTCAATTGCAAAAACTGTATTTAAAGCTACAACATGCCACTTTGTAAATGTACCAATTAATCTGTTTAATGTTAGCATTCTCATAGAGAAATGTTGCCTCATTAATATAAAGCAAAGCAACAAAAAAAATCAGGAGGTAGGGGGTGTAGGGGTGAGGCAAAGCCTTTGCTTTACATAGCAGGTGGTAATTGAAACAAAACAAGAACTCATTAGTGCAGCGTCTGGTTGCCTATGATACAAATACACCATAGAACAAAACCAAAACAGAAGAGCCTGAAATAAAGTGGTCATCATCTAATTAACAGAACATGTTTTAATTACAGAGTAAACCATGCAGTGCAGTGTCAAATTAACTGATGTGCTAAGTGCCAGTTTACAATATCAGAAACAGACAAATAATTGCAATCTAATTACATCCAGGTCTATTGCACACCAGTGCCTCAAGCCCATCTTAATAAACAAGTTTTTACATCAAACCATGAATAGCAAATACAGCAGGGCTGCTAATTGCTACATTGGATATTGGGAATTTGCCAGCTTTGACTATTAAAGTAAGCTCTTGTGTGAATTGGAGTTGCTCTGCTACGCTTTAATAGGAATGAAATGAGAGGCAGAAATTGGGTGTATTACTACAACTCAGTATGTAAATAAGATAACTGGGTCACTTTTATTTTATATCTCAGCCTACTTGCAAATGGCAGTTTAGTTTTGGCAATAAGCAATCCATCTGTACTTGATGTACAATAGACAAACTGTACAAAAGCATTCCATGGGCATTTGAAGGACCTTTTTTTTATTCCAGCTCAGGGATAGATGAAATAAATGGCCATTTTCTCATGACTGTTGAACAGCATGACTGAAATGCGATCTGGCACTCTTTCTGCAGTCCCCCGAGCCCACAGTACAAAATTGTCTTCAATTTGGCTCGCTCAGGTCTAAAAAGCATGAGTTGAATCTGACAAATATGAAAATATGGCTTGGCATAGTGTAGAATCTGAGGGACTTGTAGCTGCACACAAGATGCAGAATGGCTGAGCACTAGCAGGATACAAATTGTGATGTGGGTTAGATAATTCCAGTTATGCTATTTTTGGGGAGTTGGGTGAAATATCCCTATCAGTCTGGCTATTCATTTCTCTGCCTGGCCACTTTCTGTCCTGTGCTGTTCCTTTGCTCAGTTGGTAAGATTCTCACGTGAGCCAAAGGATTGCAAATTTAAACCCCATGCCAGGATTAAATTCATATACTAGGGTTACAGAAACTTACCTAGACTTTTCAATAGAGAAACAGGTTATTTGACCCAACTGGTTTATATTCATGTACATCATTGGGAAATTAAGCATTTAAAGGAGCATTGGTTTCCAATTATTTGTTAAACCAAGATGTGTGAGATGGAAGCTCTCTCACTGTATCTCACTGAGTGATCAGCACTAGCAAAGTAGAAATTGCTAATGCTGATCGTCAATCATCTTGATTTGAGCCAATTTGATTAGTGAATATACCAGACCTTTGCAAAAAATATGACTTAATAAAAGAGTCTTGTTTACCTGTGGTAAATCCGTTTCATCCTGAAACTTGGTAAATAGCTTGAAACATATATTTGATGGATTGTTACGGTAGGTTTGAAGTCTCTATCGATTGATGTTTCTATAAACTGAAGCTTGTCTAAAACTGGGTTCAGATATCACAGGTTTCTGCTAGTTCACCTGCTCTGAAGGTACAGCTTAATGAAGGACATTATGAGATTTGAACCTCATGTAAAGCTCTCTACTGACGGATCCAAAAAGAAGTGCTGAAGCTCATGTTGCTTATTGTTTAACTGTGACACTACAAGAAGTAGTCGGTAGCCAGTCTACCTAACTAAATGCCTGTTTGTATATTAACTGGACATTCCACTGGGATCTTCCAGGTGGTGGACAGTCCCCCAAAACCCCTCCCCCCAGGCTGTGTATGGCAGGTTCCAGGATGCATCCTACTAACTGCTGGCTTGGAGAACCTGAGAGACTTCCTATGTTAATCAGACCCACCACTGAGTCAAAGTCATTAGTCAGTCCTGGCTGTTGCTGCCAGCCAGCTAATGAAGAAAGTTCCCCTAGTATAAGGACAAGATCTAGCAGAGATAGAGGAGGTGGCACTGAGCACAAGTTCCAACCACTCTCTCAAGTGGCCTCAATGTTCTCATAAACAAGTACACTGCGAACACACCGATCCAGGA
Source organism: Rhincodon typus (assembly GCF_021869965.1). NCBI lineage: Eukaryota > Metazoa > Chordata > Chondrichthyes > Orectolobiformes > Rhincodontidae > Rhincodon > Rhincodon typus. The sequence goes on from NC_063347.1 coordinate 40,853,305, forward strand.
CAAGGTCACAGTGCATGAGATTTGTTTGTCCTGGGTCAAGGTCTCAAGTCTGTGTGGCCATTTGTTTGGAGAGCCATTCCAGTGATATAACTATTGTCTGCTCTTAGCCGCACTTTCAGTTTCCTTCGAGATGCTGATGTTTTTGTTCTCTGACTTGTTTGGCATTGGAGAGCTTCTTGCTTCTCTTATAGTTAATCTTTCAATGCCCTGGTTGGATCTTTGGCCCAAGCACTCTAATACACCTACAATGATTTCAGAGACTCACTTGGTTTAAACCCTGTACTTTCATGAACGTGGCCAAATGAAGTTTTCCTTTTTACAATTCACTCCATTAAAGATAAATTATGTTTACTGAGTTGCAATTCATATCTCTCTAGAGAAAAATAAATCAGCAATTTAGGTGATTTAAGTGCAAAATGCTTGTGAAATAACTTTTTGGTATGGTCTGCCAAACTAGTCTGAGAAAGAAATCGACAGATATTTAATATTAGTGGGAACAGGAAGAGGAGTGAGAAAGACACAATGAGGCAGCAAAAAGTTCACTGACTCCAAACTAGTTTTCTATGATTGAAGGCTTCTAGATTTCTATGATCGAAGCTCAGACCCAAATTGAAATTATGTGATAGGATTATGTGTCTCAATCAATTGAGATTGACTGTGATTGTTTCACCATTGACCCCGAACCTTTCTTGTGATGAGGGATATTAATAGAAGACTGTATCTCATTGGGTCTACAGTCTGTGGCACCAGTGGACATTCAGGCTCTCATACTGGTGTCACCACTTCTATTGTAATGCACATAATGAATGTGTGCCTTACTCTAGCTGTAAATCAGTTGTACTGAGTGTGTTGCAATGCTAGGGCAGGGTTGGTATGGGGATGTAGTAAATGTAGGGCAGGTCGAATGATAGTGGTAGGAGCAGTATTTTTTTTAATCGCCTTTCAAATGAGTCAGATACAATTCATTAATTTGGATGACAATTACTGTCATGGAAAAAAGACATGATCAATGTCCTGCACAATTAAATTCCATAAAAGCAATGGCCAGTGGATAAATGAGCACAGTGAAGTTGGTGATTTCTGGAATTGGGGTTGGCATTCAGTCATATTCAAAGAGGTCAGTATAACTCCCTCAAAAACACAGAGGGAGTGAATTGTTGCACTGACATTCCCTAGATATTGTTTTAGATGTCATGTTTGCACATCATTCACATGATAAATGTTGACATTTATTTTAGATATCATGCTAAAAATAAAACACTATGTGAACAAACTATTGTTAGGAAGGAGTTGAAATGTCACATTATTTTGAATGTGGATGTGCAGGGTTCAAACTAAGTATATGTGTGGAATGGCTATGGGGCCAAGTGGAGCTCTTGCATTGATTGACCAATCAGGGCATTCAAGTATCATCCAATCAGAGCAGAGAAAAGCTCTCTGAAGTCAAAAAAATGTCTGGGAAAGAAGGATTTGTGCAGAGACATAGGCTCACTAAAGGATTCCATGAGCTGTTTTCAGGATATACATCTCTTCATGACTGATTGAAGTACTTGCATCCAAGCTTGGTGGAGTAAAGATGCAACTAATCCTCATGGGTTTTAAGTTTCTTGTTTGCCTCCTGTACAATTTTGATATTTTTTATTTCAAAAATATACTTTATTCACATACATGCAGTCGCTAAGGCAGTTTGGTTCTGTACAGTAGCATATGGAAAAACAAACATTGGAGTTTTACTCTCTCGAACAGACAAACCAAAGGCATTTTTTTACTTTTACAAGACTATACTTACATATATTTGAAGCAAAAGGCGGATGTGAAAACTGAACAGACGTCCATTTAACTTCAGCAGAAAGAAGTTAGACAGTGGTCTTTCCCCACTGTACCTTGGCGACAGCTGCCCCAAGCTTCAGTGTGTCCCTCAGCATATAATCCTGGACCTTGGAATGTGCCAGCCTGCAACACTCGGTTGAGGTCAACTCCTTGCTCTGGAAGATCAATAATTTTAGGCAGACCAAAGAATGTCTTTCACCAAGGTGATTGTCCTCCAGGTGCAGTCGATGTTTGTCTCCGTGTCTGTCCCAGGGAACAGACCATAGAGCACAAGAGTCCTGCATCACGGAGTTTCTCCAAACAAACCTTGACAAGACCCGTTGTATCTCTCTCCAATCTTCCTTTGCAGAGGCACATTCCAGAAGGAGGTGTGTTACAGTCTCTACTGACTGCAGCCAATTTGAGGGCAGCGTACGGAGGCACGGAGAGTCTGAAGGATCTCACAGCTTGGCTGGTGGTGAGAAGGGCACTGCTAATGTCTTGATCCTGTCTGGTTGTTCCCTGAGCAGACTGTCAAAGTCATTTGGCTGAATACCTCATCCTGGTAGAGCCTCTTTTTAATTTCAATAATATACTTTATTCATAAAAATCTTCATATACATAGTCACTAGAGCAGTTCACTTCTGTACACAGCCTTTCCATATGTAGAACAAACAAACCCAAGGCATTTCTTACTTATGCAAGACTAAATTTACATGTATTTGAGGCACCAGGAGAGTCTGATAACTTTTATTATAATGGTTTTAACATTGTTCCGTTTTGCCTATGCATGATAATTTATATATAATTAATTGACCATTGCAATGGACCATTGTTCTTATTTCTCTCACTATTTTTGGCCATTAAAAATCAATTACCCTTTCCAGATATGTGTGCTTTTAGAGGGAATGCTTTTGAAAACTATGCTCTCGTTCAATTTCTCAAACTTTTTTCTAACCTTCTTTTTCATTTTAACTGGCCATTTGGACACCATTTCGAAACAAACTAGAACAAAAATCCAAAATAAATTATTTCTTGATTGAGTGTGCCCTTGGGCCAACCTTCTGTCTCTCGATAGTGTGGCATGTGAGTGAATGAGTGAGAACACTGAGATTGTGTGAACTGGACACACATGCACACATAGAGCTCAATTGTGGACAAACACACACCCTCTCTCCTCCCCAAAATTGTAAGCATGCAATGGTCAGGAAAATCAAGGGAAACCCAGCTGAAAGACAGCCCTCTTCTGATGGGCACTTGTATATGAATTCCACCAAGACTAGCTCAGACTGTGTGCAAGGTCAATATTAGTTAAATTCATCCTCATCTAGACTCTGTCCATTGACAAGGATATGGGGCCTATTCTATCTCTACAATGCCACTTCGTAAGTGAAAACACAAAATAAATGTTTTATTAGTTGACACTGCTGCTTGGCATTACATAATTATTGTTCCTATTCATTCCTCTTTCTTTTAAATTATCAGTTTATTGTTTGGCCATTGATTTGTTTTCTGTTCAGCATATTATGTTTTCTTCATACCTTGATGTATTTTCTATATCATATTTAACGTCATGCTAAACCACATTTTAAACTGGGTTTCTTCCTAAAAGCAAATGAGAGGTTTTCAGCAAGTCTGATTTTTAAAGTATTGCAAAGGGATTATTAAAGCTCATTAGAAACGGGAAGTGTTGGAAATGTTCAGCATACCTGGGCAGCATCTGTGCAGAGGGGAGCAAAGATCAATGGCCCAAGATCATGACTTGGAATATTGACTCTGTTTCTCTCTCTATGGATCTGCTGGCCTGTTGAGTTTTTCAAGTACTTTCTGTTTATGTGTCATACTTCCAGCATCTACAACATCTTGTTCTCCTATTATTTGCTCAGTGCTGGATATTGGTAAGTGTGTTTGGTTTCAATTTAAAATGAGAAAATATATGTCACTCAGGGCAAGATGTAATTTTTCAGTTACCAAAGCCAAAGTATTTTGGATTGTGTTTTCTGGATGCTGCATAGGGCCAGATTCATACATTTCAAAAGCATCTGAATGGGTACATGAATAGGAAGTGTTTGTAAGGATATGGGTCAAATGCCGGCAAATGGGACTAGATCAGTTTAGGATATCTGGTCGACGCTTTCGAATTGGACTGAAGCGTTTGTTTCCATGCTGTATATCTCTGTGACTCTATGAATTACAAAGTTGTGTGCAATTTTCTGAAAAAGCTGTCATTGTAAAGTGTCTCATAATGAAACATAAGAACTGAAAGCAAGAGCAGGCAATTCATCCCTTCAAGCCTGCTCTGCTACTCAATACGATCATTGATGATCTCATCTTGGCCTCACCTCTGCTTTTCTCCGTTCTCCATAACCCTTCAACCCATTACTAATTAAAAATCTGTCTGCCTCCTCCTTTAAATTTACTCAACGTCTCAGCATCTAATGTACTCTGGGATAGTGAATTCTACAGATTCATGACGCTATGCAAGAAGAAGCTTCTCCTCATCTCAGTTTTAAATCTGCTACCCCTTATCTTAAGACTATGACCTCTTGTTCTAGATTGACCTGCATTAGAAAATATCCTTTCAATCTCTACTTTGTCAATCCCCTTTAGCATCTTACATAGCTCCAATCAGATCTCTCCTCATTCTTCTAAACTCCAGAGAGTATAGGCCTAAAGTATTCAACCTTTCTTCATAAGACAAACCCCTCATCTCTGGAATCTATCTAACAAACCTCCTTTAAACTGCTTCCAATACAACTGCATCCCCCCTCAAGTAAGGTGACCAAAATATATGCAATATCCAGGTGCAGTCTCACTAATGCCTTATACAGTTGCAGCAGGACTTCCTTACTTTTATACTCCATTACTTTAGCAAAAAATGTCAAAATTCTATTTGTCTTCCTTATTACATGTTGTACCTGCATTATAGTTTTCTGCGATTCATACACAAGGATACCCAGATCCCTTTGCACTGAAGCACTCTGAAGTTTCTCTTTATTTAGATAGTAAATTATTTTTCTACACCTCTGAACAAAATAGATATTTATCCATTTTAAACTTCAGCTAGAAAATTTCAGCTCATCCACTTAATCTAATGCATTTGTAAATTTCTTATTTCTTCATTGTAACTTACTTTCCCACTTATTTTAGTATCAACTGGCTGTAGAACTTTGTGTCCCTGAATTCCAAATCATTAATAAAGATTGTAAATTGTTGGAGCCCAAGGATCAAACGCTGTGGCACCCCACTACTCAGAATGATAGAATCCCTACAGTGTGGAAGCAGGCCATTTGCCCCATTGAGTCCCCAATGACCCTCCAAAGAGCACCTCAACCAGATAAACCCCCTACCCTACACCTGTAGCGCTGCATTTCCCATGACTAAGCCACCCAGCCTGCACATCTTTGGACTGTGGGAAGACACCGGAGCACCCGGCCGAAAGCCAAGTAGACATGGGAAGGATGTGACACAGACAGTCGCCCGAGACTGGAATCGAACCCGGGTTCCTGGCACTGTAAGGCAGCAGTGCTAACCACTGAGCATCATGAGCCCAAATTACATTTTGCCAGCCAGAAAAAAATCACATTTATCCCGGCTTTCTGTTGCTTAGCCAACCTGAGCATCTGATGGGCTTTATAAATAAAGGTATAAAGTAAAAAAAAAAGAAATTTTCTTAAACTTAGATTGCAACAGTTCAATCTAACTGTGACAGTAGTTCGTGATTCATGCCACCTGAAGGTTATGAGAGGATGGGGTGAGCAAAGAGACAGAAACGGGAGAAGCACCATGGCATGTGATCTCTCTTCTTGGCCCTGTCTAGCAGGGTAACCTGGTAGTTGTGGATGTCGTTCATTTAATTAGATTCAATCCCAACTGACAGGATGTCTCAAGATGAAGATACCTGGCAGTACCAAGTCCACTGGCGGTGCTAAACTCTGCCAATTCTACTATCGTCCTTCCAATTGTACAGGCCCACTGATTAGGCCTACAGCCTCAGGAATACAACACTGTCCTTAACTTGGATGATGGACCAGGAAGCAGCTTCTTAACTGTTGTCAAATTATTTTGCTGTGGCCAAAGGACGGAAGCAGAAATAAACACTGCTTTCCAGCCATCAGCTGCAGTCAGCTGAGAAGAAAGTCAGATCTCTTCAACTGCCTCCAGAAATATCTCCTAACTGGTTGCCACAACTGTGGGATATACAGGACATTGATGAGGCCACTTTTAGAATACTGCATTCAGTTCTGTTCTCCCTGCTGTTGGAAAAATGTTGTTAAACTTAAAGCGTGCAGAAAAGATTTACAAGAATGTTGCCTGGATTGGAAGGTTTGAGCTACAGGGAGAGGCTAAATAGGCTGTTTTTTTTACCCCTGGAGCATCAGAGGATGAGGGGTGACCTTATAGAAGTTTATAAAACCATGAGGGAGATGAATAGGGTGAAGATCCAAGATCTTTTTCTCAGGGTAGAGGAGTCTAGAATTAGAGGGCTCTATTCATTTTTTTTCATTTGTGGGATGTGGGTGTCGCTGGCTGGCCAGCATTTCTCACCTATCCCTAGTTGCCCTTAAGATGGTGGTGGTGAGCTGCCTTCTTGAACCGTTGCTGTGCTCCTGCTGTGGGTTGACCCACAATGCTATTAGGGAGAAAATTTCAGGATTTTGGCCCAGCAATAGTGAAGGAATGGTGATGTATTTCCAAGCCAGGATGGTGAGTGGCTTGGAGGGGAACTTGAAAGTGGTGGTGTTCCCATATGTCTGCTGCCCTTGTCCTTCTAGATGGAGGTGGTCATGGGTTTGGAAGGTGCTGTCTGAGGATCTTTGGAGAATTTCTGCAGTGCATCTTGTAGATAGTACACACTGCTGCTACTGAGTGGTGGTGGTGGAGGGAGTGAATGCTTGTGGATGTAATGCCAATCAAGCGGGCTGCTTTGTCCTGAATGGTGTCAAGCTTCTTGAGTGTTGTTGGGGCTGTACTCATCCAGGGAAGTGGGGAGTATTCCGTTACACTCCTGGCTTGAGTCTTGTAGATGGTGGACAGGCTTTGAGGAGTCAGGAGGTGAGTTACTCATCACAGTATTCCTAGCTTCTGGCCTGCTCTTGTAGCCACTGTGTTTATGTGGTGAGTCCATTTGAATTTCTGGCCAATGATAACATCCATGATGTTGATAGTGGGAGATTCAGTGATGATAACACCATTGAATGTCAAGGGATGGTGGTTAGATTGTCTCTTATTGGTGATGGTCATAGCCTGGCATTTGTGTGGCACGAATGTCACTTGCCACTTGTCAACCCAAGCCTGGATATTGTCCAGATCTTGTTGCATTTGAACATGGACTGCTTCAGTATCTGAGGAGTCATGAATAGTGCTGAACATTGTGCAATCATTGGTGAACATCCCCACTTCTGACCTTATGATAGAGGGAAGGTCATTGATGAAGCAGCTGAAGACGGTTGGGCCTAGGACACTACGCTGAGGAACTCCTGCACAGATGTCCTGGAGCTGAGATGATTAACCTCCAACAACCACAACCATCTTCATTTGTGTCAGGTATGACTCCAATCACTGGAGAATTTGCCCCCTGATACTCCCTGATTCCAGTTTTGCGAGGACACCTTCATGCCACATTCGGTCGAATGCAGCCTTGGTATCAAGGGCTGTCACTCTCACCTGCTTCTGGAATTTAGCTCTTTTGTCCATGTCAGAACCAAAGCTGTAATGAGGTCAGGAGCTGAGGGGCCCTGGCAGAACCCAAACTGGGCGTCGCTGAGCAGGTTATTGCTGAGCAGGTGCTGCTTGATAGCACTTTTGATGACACCTTCCATCACGTTACTGATGATTGAGAGTAGACTGATGGGACAGTAATTGGCCCGGTTGGATTTGTCCTGCTTTTGAGTACAGGACATACTTGAGCAATTTTCAAATTGTCAGGTAGGTACCAGTGTTGTAACTGTACTGGAACAGCTTGGCTAGGGGAGCGGCAATCTCTGGAGCACAAGCCTTCAGTACTATTGCCGGAATGTTGTCAGGGCCCATAGCCTTTGCAGTATCCAGTGTCTTCAACTATTTCTTGATATCACATGGAGTGAATCTAATTGGCTGAAGACTGGTATCTGTAATGCTGGGGACCACTGGAGTATGACGAGATGGATCATCCACTTGGCACTTCTGGCTGAAGATTGCTGTGAATGCTTCAGCCTTATCTTTTGCACTGATGTGCTGGCCTCTTCCATCATTGAAGATGGGGATATTTGTGGAGCCTCTTCCTCCAGTGAGTTGATTAATTGTCTACCACCACTGGATGTGGCCTGACTGCAGAGCTTAGATCTGCTCCGTTGGTTGTGGGATCGCTTAGCACTATCACTTGCTGCTTTCGCTGTTTGGCGTGCAAACAGTCCTGTTTGGTAGCTTCACCAGGTTGATGCCTCATCTTCAGGTATGCCTAGTGCTGCTCCTGGCATGCCCTCCTGTACTCTCCATTGAACCAAGGTTGATCACCTGGCTTGACGGTAATGATTGAGTTGGGGTTATGCTGGGCCATGAGTTTACAGATTGTGCTGGAGTAAAATTCTGCTGCTGTTGATGGCCCACAGCACCTCATGGATGCCCAGGCTTGAGTTGCTAGATCTGTGCGAAGTCTGTCCCATTTAGCAAGGTGATAGTGCCACACAACACGCTGGAAGTTATTCTCAATGTGAAGGCGGGACTTTGTCTCCACAAGGACTGTGCAATCGTCACTCTTACCGATACTGTCATGGACAGATGCATCTGCAGCTGGCAGATTAGTGAGGATGAGGACAAGTATGTTTTTCCCTCTTGTTGGTTCCCTCACCACCTGCCGCAGACCCAGTTTAGCAGCAATGTCCTTTAGGACCCAGTCAGCTCGATGTATAGTACTGCTGCTGAGCCACTCTTGGTGGCGGACATTGAAATGCCCCACCCAGAGTACATTTTGTGCCCTTGCCATTCTCAGTACTTCCTCTAAGTGTTGCTCAACATTGAGGAGTACTGATTCATCAGTTGAGGGAGGATGGTATGTGATAATCAGTAGGAGGTTTCCTTGCCCATGTGAAATCAGTGGATGTGAAATCAGGGATGTTCAATAGGCAAGACATTGAGTGGAGGAAATCGTTGCTTGTCTCACCACTGGATATTGAAGAAGCAATCTATGACGTAGCAACAGTGTTGCAATTAAGAGGTGATGGTGAGGTAAGTCCTGGGCATTGTCAGTGTACATGTGAAAACAAACCGTCTGCTTTTGAATAATGTCGCAAAGGCACAGCATACAGATGAGAAATCGGAAGAAGACAAGGATAGATCCTTGGAAAAACCCAGGAGTAATAAGTCAAACATGGGAAGAGAAGTCATTACAGTTAGACTCAAAATATTAAATTACAAGAGTAGATAACTCAAACTAGGGTTGTATCTCTTCAAATTTAGAAGGTTTAAAAGTGTTTTGATCGAAAATTTCCACGTACTAAGGGGAACTAATAGGATAGATGGAAAATATTTTGTTGAGTGGGGAGTACAGAACAAGAAGACATATTCTTAGAATGAGAGCCAAAATTACAATAAATTTGTAAACATTACATACAGAGAGGTTTGGAATTCTAATCAGCGAATGGTAATTATTAATTTTAAATTTGAGGTTCATAGAATAATTTCATAATTGATTACGGCACTTCAACTCTCTGCTTTCTCTCTGCAAAAGCTATGTACCTAACTCCAAATACATGGGAACACCGCCACGTGCAAGTTCCCCTCCATGCCACTTGTCATCCTGACTTGCAAATATATCATTGTTCCTTCACTATTGTTGAGTCAAAATCCCGGAATTCCTTCCCTAACGCGTTAGGGTGTACCCACAGCACATGGACTGTAGTAGTTCAAGAAGGCAGCTCACTACCACCTTCCCAAGGGCAACTAGGGACAGACAATAAATGCTGGCTCAGCCAGCAATGCTCAAATCTCAAAAGTGAATTTTTAAAAAACTCCCTTACTCTTTTCTTGTAGCCCTGCAAATTGTTTCTATTCAGGTTTTCAACCAGTTCCCTTCAGGAAGCTACAATTAAATTTGTCTTTATCAGCCTTTGGAGCTAAGTGACAGAATTACTGTGACCTTGTTGAATGGCAGAAAAAGCTTGAGGGGCTAAATGGCTTACTGCTGTTCCTATGACTCTGTTTACTATTGGTGCCTTATTTCTTTGTTCTTATTATGCTATTGGTGCATTATTTCTTATACCAGTGTCAGTATTTTATTTACGTGTGAAAATATGTGATTCCAAATTAGCCTGTGTGTGTCTATACTGTCAAGCATCTATTAGATGTGAAGTGACACTTAGATGGCACAAGCATTAGAGAAGTGTTATTTTCAGCCAATTCTAGTCCGTATGGACTCAAAATATGAATTTGAGGTCCTGAATGTACTCCTGAAAAGCCTTTGCTTGAGTCTGTAGAGCTGCATTTCGATTTGTAAATTTCTTCTATAACTTTTAGTGACATGCAACAATTCCAGTTTCCAAGCAGGAACTACTGTTCTATGCTTTCTTTCAAAAAGATACAGAAAGATGTAAAGACTTGAGAGATGTAATTTTAAAATGTAACAAATCGATATAACTTCATTAGTCATATGAAGATTGTATGTCCTTCTGCATATTTTTCACAGTTATTCCTAAAGCTGACACCAAAGAGAGGTAATGAAAATTCCATGAATAGGTTTTGACATTTGATTCTTTACAATTATAAGTGAACAGTCACTGGTTACATGTTCCTTCAGAGCTGTCCATCACTCCTATTAGTATGGAGATTTTCCTAGGTTTCTATGGAACCAGAAGGTCAGGCTCTGTTTCCTTAACTAAAGTAAGGCCCATCTTTATTCAAGGCAGTAAATTGATCAAGCCTTGACATGACATGGATAGATCTATACTCAGTAGTTCTCTGATTGCCATTTTAACTGCAGGCTTGGGAAGACGTAGAATATTCACACATTAAATTCTTTAAATTGATTTTAAAGAAGTGTACATTTTTTCATCATTTACTTGACTGACTAACCAAAGTCTTTCTGGAGCCTAAAAATAATTCTGATGTAATTCTGTTTTTTACTGCACTTTTGCAGATTTTTCGGCATCTTATTGTCAAATGAGGCCAATAAAACCGGTGTGGACTAGAAAAAGAACATAGAGCAGATTTCATTTATGATCTTGCTTCATTTCTGGTTGACATTGCAGAATATATCCCTAGCTTATTTGTTCTAAAGAAATTTTGAAGAGAGCTGACTCTCTTCTCAGCTTACTGCCTTCGATGACTGGAAAGACGTGATCTTTTCTGCTTCCTTCCCTTTGCCACAGCAAAATAAGCTGCCAAAAACATCGAACAATTTTTCTATAAATATATGTACTGTATAATTTGTCACATATAGCATGTACTATAAAACATACAGTGTGTCAGAACACATAGACTTTGTAGAGCACCATAATAAATATAAATATTTTTAAATGACCCTACTTTCATTCCAAGTACGGGAAGTGTCGGGTGAGTATGATTGAAAGCACCAGAGACACAGTTAACCACCAGTGACACATATTCAAATCTAGCCCACTGCACACACTCATATTGTCACATAATTTCACCTACTCTTTTCTAAAAACTGAAACCACTTAGATCCCACACAGTCTCTCTTACTTCCTCACACACAGTTAGCTGACCAGATGAGTTTGTAAAATCATGACCTGTCAGTTTAAGAATCAGAGAAAGAATGTCAAGGCAGGAGCCTTATCATAATGTAATAGCAACCTGACACTGCCCCTTTGGTAACTGTATAATAACAAGATTATTAGCACGCCAGTGCCAAGAGAACCATATAAAGGTCCTGATGCCGTTTGGCATTCGAATACATCAAATCACCTTCAAGATATAGTGTCGTTGTTTCTCATTGTTAATGATAGAGCAGCCATTACATTTTGAACTTATTTATTGTATGTTAATCATTTTAAGAGGGTTACTTAACAGAGACATACAGAACTCCAATTTAAAAGTAGTAATTCAGTCAAAATATAAAATGGATCTAACCATAAAGTACAGAAAAAATATATTAATGCATTTCCGTAAACTGCAGAACCCACATCATGATCCTTAGACCGTGAACTGAAGAGCGTATGTCATGGCGACTAAGCGTTGAAATGCTGTGGCCTGCTGATGCACATTTGTACAGCCCACACAACACATCACATCATTCAAATTCACCAACTGGAAGTGTCTGCTCACTCTTGACCTGTAATTATATTTAAGCCTATTCTGTCCTTTCTTACCATGGGCTTCCAAACCAAACCGCGGTATAAATTAAATATACAGCAGGGTTCTTTTGTGTTATCAAACTTTAGCCAATTGTCACAATAATCTCCTTTCTTTCTGGTTTATAGTTGAATAATGGTTACGAAAGTAGTTTGTATGTAAATGTGTCTATATATTAACATGACCACAGGTCATGATCCAGATCACTGATGGACATAATGAACTTCTAATTGTGACATGTGATTCTTTTTTAGAAAGAGAGAAAGCCAACAGATAATTATGGATGTATATTCTGTCACTGGCAGAACCCTGGAATGTGACACCTGAAGATGAAATGGAAGATTCAAAGGGAGAAATGCAGTAAGGGTGGAACTGTAATTTCCTGTCAGATTGTGAACACAATACAAGAAAAGACAGAAGTCTGGGCAAGAGACATGTTTGCATTTTCTCATTTCAAGAATATAAAGGAACAGGATTTAAATGCCAGCTTCAAGTCTGATCTGAGTGTGCTAGTGAGCTGAGGTGCTTGTGTCTGCTACTTTGCTGAGGAGTCATGTCTACCAGTGCATTATGAAAGTCACAAACCATTGACTAGTTACCCTTGTACTGGAGGTAATGAACTCCTTTGCTCTGTGTGATGGAAGCCAGTCCGAAGGAAACAGGACAAAAGAATTTCTATCCCATTAAGCACAGTAGTAGTGCCATTCAACACAATGGAGGGTATCTGCAATGTGAAGACAGTAATTTATTTCTACCTGAACTCTGCAATGGTCACTGATGCTATCCTGGACAGATGCATCAGTGATGGGCAGATTGGTGAGGAAGTGGTCAAGTATGCTTGTCCTTTCGTAGATTCCTTCACCACTTGCCACAAACAGTTGGGCAGCTATGGACACTGAAGTGCCCTTCACAGAGTAAATTTTTGGCCCTTGCAACCATCAGTATTTCCTTTAAATGATGTTCAACATGAGGCAGTACGAGTTTATCAGTCTAAGGGATGCAGTATGTAGTAATCATCAGGAAGTTTCCTTACCCACATTTGATCAGGCCATGAAACTTCTTGGGGTCTTGAATCAATACTGAGTACCCTAAGAGTAACTTCTTCCCACTATGATGCCATCTCTCCCGGATCTATCCTGCCAGTGGGACATAAAAATACGCAAGGATAACAATGGTGTTGTCTTTGTCACTGTGTGTGAGTTATGATCCTGTGAATAGGATTATGTCAGGCTGTGAGATAGCTCTCCCAACTTTAACATTGGCCTGCAGATGCTGGTAAGGAGGACTTTGCAGGGTTAGCACGTCTGAGTTTGCCTTTGACATTTCCAGTGTATACGTCTGTGCCAGATGGGCTGCCTGGTTTCATTCCTTCTGTTTTTGAACGTTTTTGCCATTTTGATACAACTGAATGGCATTCTTGGTTATTTCAGATGACAGAGCGATGTGGATCTAGAGTCATATGTGGGCCAAACCAGATTAGGTCGACAATTTGCCTACTGTAAAATAAAGGAAATTAGTGAAGTAGATGAATTCTTGCAATAATGGTTTCATGGTGATCAGTAGACGTTTTCATTATTAAAACAGCAATTATGGAATTCCAATTCCAACATTTACTATGATGGGATTTAAACCCAGATCCCCAAACAATATTTGGGTCTTTGGATTACTGGTCCAGTAACAATAACAATATATCCTGCTTCCCCCTAAATTGCATTGGTACATTGGATTGAGGGTAAGGTAGATTGGATAGATAATAGGTAAACTAGGTGTATTAGATGTACAGAAAGCAAATAGAAAAATTAAATTATGAGCCTGCACCCTGTTTTCAGTGGATATTCCAAGTCACCCATAAAATACAGCTTTCTTAGGAGCTGGATCTTGTTTGAACAAATGTAGATTGAGCACATTTAATTCACCTGATTAATGTTGAGCAATGAAGGTTGATTTCATATCCAACCTAGCATCTGAATAGACTGTTTAAATGTGATATTGGACTGTCAGATGAACAATATCCACATTTATACAAGGTTTGATAACTGCAATGATTGTGAGAGGATTGCTGAAGTTGCAACTAATGTTTTTCCGCACGAGATGACACAAATAATGTGCCCTTGAAACACATTCTTGGCACTCTCTCAGACCATGCTGGGGAGGTATCATTAATCTTCAGAAAGAGACCTGGTGAGCTTTCTATATGGCAAACAACCTCCATCTTCCAAAGCAAGGAGGTAAAATTTTAATTATCAAGTCCATAAGTATTGAATCAATGTTATGACAGAGCTTACTTCACCATTAAGTTCACTGTAGGATTGCTTCGACACAAAACAATACTTTATATGTAGATGGTGTTCAGACAGAAATTGAAATCTTTTTTTTTATAATTGATGTATAAGCACAAGAAATGACAAAGTCAAGTTAGTAACTCACCAGTGATCCTGCAGTGGCACTTTGAAGGTTAATTACAATAAAAAATAATTTACTTCAGTTCTAAGATTATAACTTTATCACAGAATCAATCACAGTCTGATATATCTTTGTTAATATACTTTGTGTTTCACATTGACCAATTCCCTGTCCAAAGTAAAAAGAGACAACATAGAGTCGAGCAGAAAAGGACATATATAACAGCAGGTGAGAAAGGGCAGTAGCCTGTAAACAGAAAGGGATCAAGGAAAAGGATCCTCCCAATTCACCATGCATGCTGTCATATGTAATCCATTGTGAATTGTTTTAAGACATTATGATTGTAAGTGACGTCACACTTTGTAATCAATCTTTTGATTTTTTTAAATTTCAAATTCATGAAACGGCAGCATATCAGATCCTAGTAGCTCATAAAAATGCAACTCAAAAGTAAGTAAACTGCTAATAAATCAATTATAAGCAGCAAGTAAAACTTACTCATAAAACAAAACAGAGCCCAAAATAAGAAATCAATCCACCAATAAGTTCAATCTCCTCTACTCACACTTTTCTTTTCAGTCATCAAACTTTCAGAATATTGTTTCTACAATAATATGAGGTAGGAGCAGGAATAGGCCAATTAGCCCCTCAAACCTGCTCCACCATTCAAAAAGATAATAGCTGATCTGATTACTTCATATTGTCTACTTTATTCCTACTCCCCAATAAACTTTCATCTCCTTGTTTATCAAGAATCTTTCAGAATAAAGTATTAAAAATATCTGTTCTCAGTAACTTTGCCCTTCGACCATTCCCTGCCCTGACACTCCCAAAATTTTCAGTATTAGCCTGGAATTTATAGTCATTATTTGTAACATAAATGCATAACATTGACAACTGCATCTGGTGTTCACATTTTGCAGTTAGACATGGAAATATGGAAGTTGCTGTTAGTATTACCCTGCTCCTCCTCAGGATGCATTTTTGCAGTTTATACAGGTGCAATTGACACATATCAGCAATTTATAGTTTCACTTGAACGTAACTTTTTAAATACAATTCTTGCTGTAAGAAGAAAATAAAATGTTATTGAGTTGTAGTTGAAGTTTAAATAGTGCACTAAGTTGTAACTATTGCTGAACATCCTCTCTATCTCCTAAAAATGAATTTTCCTGCAGAATAACTCAAAGTTAACGTAAAGCTGCACAATTTTTACTTTTTCTCATGTATGATATTTCAGTTTCTACCTCAATCCAATGTACGTGAACCAATCTTTAGTTTGCTTTTATATGAAATGGTTAAAAAGTGAATTATAATTCATACCTTTACTTCTTGATTTACTGTCTGTGAGAATTCTTCTATTCAATTGGTTGATCAGCCTGCTTGATAACTTTTTTGTCACAGATCACTCTTAAGGGCAGCTGATTCAAAATAGCATGGTAATAAGGACAATCATATCAAATCTGCTAAAGATTTGTGAGCTCCTTTCTTGATGTCAATAAGAATTCTAAAACTTTACTTCTGGCTGCAAAATCTGGGTCCTTATCCATGCAAACCAGTATATAAAGAGTCTGTATTTTTCTGTAGCATCATGTCAACTCTAATCCCAGAAGGACCTGCAGTGAACTAACGAAGCCTGTCTTTGCAGACAAGATCAATATGACTTGAAGCTCTTCCCTCCAGCTCCACAAAGGTTGAAACAAAGGACCGTAGTAGCACCAGTTAGTCAGGCAGCAGTCCACGTTTGAATCAAGCACATAACTGATGGTATATTGGCCATAGCTAGTTCATTTGCTGTTTTTCCTATCGCATCCTGGAAACAGCAGGGGAGGGCTTCAGAATTTGTATAAATTTTATAGGCTTTCCCCAAGTCTACTGTATCCATTGTTCTATATACTCCATCAAAAACGCCACCACAGATGCTCCCACTGTCTGAATATGCAAATGATTGATTTATGATAACTACTAGCACACAATGAAGACATGTGCACCTACCAGAGCAACTTCCATCTGCACCCAATGTTTAGCCCACACAACAGCTCAGAGATACTGCTATTTGGTGTGAAAAGCAATTATCTGCAGATACAAAGGAATCTAGGAACAAAGGAGTAGGAATAGGTCATTCTGTCCCTTGATCCTACTCCACTACTCTAGAGCATGGCTCATCATCTACCTCACTGATATATTTCCGTACAATCCCCATATCATTTGGTATTATTAGTAGCTAGAAATCTATCAATCTCTGTCTTGAATTTACTTAATGAATGCATTTCCACAGCCCTCTGGGTTAAAGAATTCCAAGGATTTGCTATCCTCTGAATGAAGAAATTCTGCTTCAGCTCAGCCCTAAATGATTTTTCTTTTTTTCTGAGTCTGTATTTCCTGGTTGTAGAGCCCACAAACAGGGGAAACAACCCTTTAAGATTTGTGTCACTCTCACTCCCCTAAACTCAAGAGAATACAGGCCCTATCTCCTCAATCTCTCTTCTCGGACAGTCCTAACATCCAAGGAATCAGTCTGATTAAATTCTGCTGCATTCTTTCTATGAAAAATCCTTCCTTGGGCAAAGGGAATGCCTCATTCATCTGAGAGAGAGATTTTCATCCTCCTCCTGACTTACTCAACAGTAAAGTGGGATCAGTCCCATCAGATTTTACACCATCCTGAAGGGAATGATTACACAGGCCCCATACCTCTTGTATGGGGTCAGGTAGCTGGATGGCTTATTTGCAATGCAGAGTAAGATCAACAGTGGGTTCAATTCCTGTACGGGGTGAGGTTACCATGAGGACTCTCTTTCTCAACCTCTCTCTTCACCTGCGGCATGGTTACCCTCAAGTTAAACCACCACCAAGTCATCCTTGTGTAATGAGAGAGCAACTGTATGGTCCAATAGGGCTATGGTGACTTTATCTTTTACCTATTCTATGAAAATGAATCCTGACAATGACAATTGATCATCCTGTCATTGTCACCGAACAAATGGATGACTGTACTGCTCAGCAACTACTCAATCCACACAATAAATAAAAGTTGCTCCACAAACTTCATACCTTATTGTTAATGGTTAAACTTTTAAAGGTTACACAAATCCAGAAATTTGTTTCTGAACTTAACATACAGTGATTGGATGCACATGCAACACTTAACTCCAAAGTTAAAGTGTGCATCTGATTCTCAAAGGTCCTTACCCAAGTAGTAATTTAATTCTTTATAGTCTGAGCCTATGCTTGCTTGACACCACTTAGAATTTGTGGCTTTACAGGGACATGGATAAACTTTTACAGAATAATTGCCTGGATATTGTGAATATAATGAAACTACTTTTGCTATAGTTAAATGCAGAGTATAAAAGTTGTTGTCAGAAATTCACTGTTCCTCCATAAGATGCCCTGCAGATGACAATCTTCAGAAAGCACAGAACTGATGAGAAGTTCCCCTTTTACACCTCAGACCATAAGGCAAAGGAACATAAGTAGACCATTCAGTCCACTGAGTCTGCACTGTCATTCAATGAGATCATGGCTGATCTGATAACTCTCAACTCCACTTTCCTGTGTTTTCCCTGTAATTGTTGATTTTCTTACTGGTTAAAAATTCATCTATCTCAGCCTTGAATATACATAAAAATCCAGCTTCAACAGTCCTCTACAGTAAAAACTATTACAGATTCCCTACCTTCTGAAAGTAGAAATTCTTCCTCATCTTTGCCTTAAGTGGGTGACCCATCATTCTGAGGTTGTGTCCTCCACTCCAGACACTCCCACATGTGGAAACAACCTCTCCACATCTGCCCCCACTAAGAATCTTGCATGTTTCAATTAAGGTGTCTCTCATGCTTCTAAATTCCAATGAGAACATGTCCATCCTACTTAACCTCTGCACACAAGACAGTTCTTCCTTACCAGGTATCAGCCTAGGGAAGTTTTTTTTATGGAATCCCTACAGTGTGGAGGCAGACCATTTGGATCTTCGAGCCCACACTGACACTTTGAAGAGCATCCCAACCAGATCCACCCCATCCCTGTAACTTGTATTTCCCATGGCCAATCCACCTAACCTGCACATCCTTGAACTGTGGGAGGAAACCGGAGCACCCAGAGGAAACCCACACAGACATAGGGAGAATCTGCAAACTCCACACAGACGGTTACTCAATGTTAGAATCAAACCTGGATCCTTGATGCTGTGAGGCATCAGTGCTAACCACTGAGCTACTGTTCTGCCCTCAAACTCAACCTTATAACTCAAGCCCTCCAGTCCCGGCAGCAATCTTGTAAAGCTTTTCTGAATTTACTCCAATTTAATAATATTTTTCCTCCAATGCCAGACATCTTTCCTTCAGTAAGGGCCCAAAACAGTTCACAGTATTTCAATTCTGGTTTGATTAGGTAAAACCTCTCTATTTTTATACTCCATTGCATTTGAAGTAAAGACCAACGTTCCAGTTGCCTTCCCTATTACCTGCTGAACTTGATGCTTTCAATGATTTTCCACAATGACAAAAGATATCTGTACTTTTTTTAAAGTTTGTTTACAATACTACAAACTTCTCTCGCAATCTGTAATCAATCTGTGAAAAATATGAAAATGATCAGTGTGTTTTGCTTCCAAGTTTAATGTCTGTTAGATTTCTTCATGCTTACTTATCATTGTTCTTGGATACCTGGAAATCCCTTTGACTTGGTGCAAGACTTGAGTTGACATTGGGAAGTTGAGATGCATATCACAGAAATCAATAAATCTTGGTGTGGGCAGTTTTCCTTAAGATCAGAAGTGGGCGCTGTTGCTTTATCACTCACGACAAAAACCTAAGTCCGCTGTTCAGTTAGGGTGGGGATTGCGAATATATGGAAGTGCAGGGGATGGTTTGGGGTATCTGTTGAAAGGGTGAATGGGAGGTGCCCATTGTCCATGGTAGAGAGGGCTATGTTGCACATTTGGGAAAGGAGAGCTGTGATCAGTGTTAATGATTGACAGAGGAGGATTTGAGGGGTCGATCTCATAGTTAGCCAAGAATTCGAGCAGGTTTTAATCCCTATACCTTTTCCTGGCCAGCTATTAAGATAAGCAAATCAGAACTCTCCAAAGTTGCCAATGTTATGCATATTTTGGAAGGCTGAAGACACTGGACAATTGCCCATCGAATTCTCAACCTCCTGGGCAACTACTGCATAGTGCATTTGGATTTCCAAGCGATCTTCACACACATCTTTCAGAATATATCCAGTCTCCGGAGTCCAGGTAGCTTGGGCCAATGTTTTGAAAACAAATGTGGCATAGAAGATCTCACTTCTATAAAGTCACATGCCAGCCATCATACTTTGTTTTAAATCTTAAGTATTGGGATGATTCTGAAACTCACCAGCACATGTAAACCTGAAATCTTCAAATGGCCGCTGCTAGAATTAGTTAGTTCATGGACTTTGTAGACTCAAACAGACTTACCATTTTCAAGACACATTTTGTTCAATGCATCGTACGCTAAACAGTATTAATGGTGAGTTATTGAGAGAAACTATTAAGTAGCTGCTAATATGGCAAGGGTTTTCTAATGGTGTATACATTCAGAGATAGTATAAGCAGAAAGAGCAGACAGGCTAGAGATCATGCTGGATGAATTTTTGGATGCATTCCCTGCACACTTGAGACTGGGCAGGTTTAGGGGGCAGAAAGATCCTGATGAAAGCAGATGGGAGCTTTACATTAATATTATCATGACATTTAAATTATGATAAGTCTATGCAATCCCCTGTGTTTCATAACTATATAAAACTCAAGTTCAAGGTTCTTATTCTGTCTGCTATAGTGTAAGGGTTTAACAGTAAAATGCCATTTGTGAATTTAAGAGTTATTGAGCTTGTGGCATAACATTATTGATGTCTCTTTCTGGTTTTGTTTTGCCCCACTTTGTTTCCTAATTCAGTCTACTAAAGCCTTTGACATCAATTTGAATTTGATGTTGTTTAAATTGAAAGCATTGGTTTGGAGAAAGAAGAGGTATGTTAGGGAGCTGATGTTATAATGAAATGTACTGCACAATCAACTTGCATCTGTCAACAAAGGTGGGTGGATGGATGCAGAATTTTTCGCCATGAGCGAGAGTACTGGTTCCCTGGTCCATCCACTCATGAACCATTTTCTCAGAGGTTGGATGGGGCTGCTCATGGTGGCAAAGCTATTCACCCACAATTGGTGACAGGTCGCCAATTCAGGTGGTGAGTGACCCTATGTAAGGTCTAATTTCAGAGGCAATCTAGAATTTTCCAGTTGTCTTCTGGATCACCATATGGTTCAGAAGCTGCTTGGATGTGGCCTGGGGAGCTTCTTTTACTTTCAGGCCCACCCTTCCTACCTAGCTCCAGCCACAGGTCTGGGGAATAGTTTCTTAGATGCTTAGAGCATTTTATAGTTTAAATTTATTGAAATCGGAGGGAGGCTAACAGCTCTCTCTTACTCACCTCAAAAGGACCATCCTCTGCTCCTTTAGTGCTAAACTGCTTCCTATTGGTTCTCCAGCTTTGAGAGCTAACCCAATGGATGGATAGTTCAGTCTCTGGCCATTCGTTGACCAATTTGTGGTAAGTCCTAGCTAACCCCACAAAGTCCAGTTTGCTAACCCCCATTTAAGCTGGATTGCAGAGTCCTGAGGTCAGCAGCAAAAATCTTGTCCAATAGTCTTTTGGGGCTGGGATATTCTGCTACTGCCTTAAAATAAATTTAACTACTCAGTTTACTTGATCTGCACTTTTTTAAATATACAGATATTTAAGCAGATGGTAGGAACTCTATATTTTGTACTCTCCTGTGAGAGTGCTCTTTCATTCATGCCAATTGGAGCCATGGCCCTGTTGCTGAGCACTGTATCACCATACCAAACAATGTGTATAACAGATCAGTGACATCCATGAAGACCTGTGAAGACCACACTAACCTTAATGTTCTCCACATATATTTTGCTCCACAGTGGAAGCTACTATGGCAGTAATCTGACCGTTCGTAAAATATGTTTTGATTGATTTCTGCCGTTGATATTTGTGGACTATTACAAACTTGACAGTGGACAGTGCTATTGCAAATCTATCTTCATCACTGTCTAGGTGCGACAGTGAACTTCTCCACACAATCTTCCTCTGTTGGGGATTGCTTGGTACAGTCTGCATGTTCAGAAAAAAATACACTTTGAAAATTAGTTCCTATGAAATCCATATCATTGGCCAGAGTACCTACTACTGATCTGTGCTTGGAGGTGCCAGTACCTCATTTTAATCAAGCAAGTATCTATGGAATTTGGGACTGGGTTATCGTTGCCAACATCAGTGGAATTTGTATTCTTGGATGTTTCATCACATTAGGTCCTGTCTCCAATTGATCAGCTCAGCTGGTCTTTTCTTACACCACACCTATAAATTTGATATAAGGCATGAACAAAAAATACGTAATGTAAAATCAATGTATAATTACTTTTAATGCTCCTATGATTTTACTCCTCAGTTCACCGAGATACCCATGACATTATTGTTTAAGTCTCAGACATTTCTGCTGTTTGACATAAAGATGCTATTGTATAAGGTAATGATTCCGAAAGGATTAATACTGAAAACTAACTTCCACCAAATCTGATATTATAAGGACTTGAGTGGAGACAGGCAGAACATAGACAGGAATCAGTAAGAATAAGCAACACCACCTCCTCAACCATAATCCTCAACACCAGTGCCCTGCTAGGCTACATTCGTTATACACACATGACTGTGTGGCCAAACTCTGGCCAACTCCATTTACAAATTTGCTGACCACATCATTGTTGTAGATCAGAGCTCAAACAACGACAAGACAAAATACAGGAAAGAGATTAAGTGCTTAGTGTTGTAAAGACTACAATCTCTCCATCAACATCAGCAAAACAAAGGAGTTGGTCATTTACTTCACAGAATGGAGTGGAGGGCATGCCCTGTCATCATCAATGGTGCTGAGGTGGAGATGGTTAAGAATGTCAAGTTCCTGGGAGTACCAATTACCAACAATCTATCCTGGTCCACCACGTTGACACTACAGTCAAGAAATCACAACAAAGTCTCTACTACATCAGGGGGCTAAGGAAATTTGCATGTCCACAAGGACTCTTACCAATTTTTATAGATGCACCTTAGAAAGCGTCCTATCTGACCTATCATAGCATGGTATGGCAACTGTTCCTCCCAAGGCCACAAGAAACTACAGGGAGTTGTGAACACAACCCAGTACATCACGTAAACTATCCTTCAATCCATTGACTCCATCTATACTTCCCGCTGCCTCATGAAAGCAAGCAACATAGTCAAAGACCCCTCCCACCCCTGTTATACTGTCTTCTACCCACTTCTATTAGGCAGAAGATATAAAAGTTTGAATACATGTACAAATAGATTCAAGAACAGTTTCTTCCCTGCTGTCACCAGACCTTTGAATGGGCCTCTCAAATATTAATTCCGATCTCTGTCTCTCTGTACCTTCTCTGCAGCTGTAACATTGTATTCTCACTCTGTTCTGCTACTACCCTGATGCATTTTGTATGTTATGATCGGCCTGTATAGCACGCAAAACCACACTTTTCACTGTGTTTCAGTACATGTGGAAACAATAAATCAATCAATCAGAGCATCTTAGGATCTCGATGGTGACAGATTGGTTATCCTGGGTCTTCAAAACATCTTAGTAACAATGTTTGTCATACAAATGTAACATGTACCTGAATCCTACCATGTAATAAATTACATCTTGTCTCGGATAAGAGCGCCCCCTTCATTAGACTACCTAATGGTTTTCCTCTAGCACAGTACACCAAGTAGGCCCAGTGATTAGAGATAGAAAGTGAGGATGGTGGCACCTATCTATCCAGTGGTTGGAATCACATGTTTGTACGACAGAATCTGGCTCTGGTCTGCCATGCATTTGCTGCCAGGGTGGGGTCCCAACAATCTCTATACCTGTGTACCTATCTGTACATCAACATATAATGTGGACCCAGTGCAGAGGTTTGAACTGTGTTTTCTACAGTCACAGAAATGTTCTATTTAGTGGATTAACTTCTGCAGTTAATTTTGATTCTGGATTACAAGTCTTAAAGTCTCCCTACTCTTTTAAAACAAATTACACTCCATTCATTTAAGGTGATACAGATCTGTGCCAACAATGACTCTGCTGGGGCGTTAACTGTCCAAGGTGGAACTGAGCCACACAGACCTGAAAGTGGCGCAACAAGAGAGAGCTGCAGCAGCAGTGGGATCGGAGATTGAACACTATTGGTGTGAAATTCAACTTTAGTGGTAGTGCAATAGGAATTCTATAGTCCATTGCATACCCTGTGCACTCTTCAACTTTGGTGCAGCAGAGGGAAACAATGAGCTAAGGTTTACACATCCGACTGCCAGTGAGTGACTTCTTCTCGAAAATCTGGCAGGCGACAGTAGATTGGGATTTGCTGTGAAGTCCCATGATTGAGCAGCTTGACAGCCATCACTGCTCGGACTTACTCAGGAAGAATGGCTATTTAAGAGAATGCTCAGGGAAATGAGTGAAAAACTGGGGAGAAAGCTTTGAAACTATTTGCAAATTATTGGCATTCTGAAAGAAAAACAGCTGTTTGATATTTACTGTTTGAAACACAAGCAGATCTCATACTTTTATTTTTTTTTCTCAGCACTGTTAGCTATGAGTTTCTTTTATTACTTTCATTCCTCCCGGAGCCTGGGCCCCTTGTTTCAAAACAAAACATTTTTAATTTGGAGTTGCATGCAAATCAGGCATTTGGGAAACCAGATACTGTACCTGCATGATTGAAGAAATGCGAGCAATATGTCTTCAGAGCTTGGATTAATCACTACATTTTAGAGGTTTCTGGGTGAAGAAAGTTATGATCCTACAGTTCTGAATCACTTCCTCTCTCAATCACAGTGGGGTCTTTCAGTAGGGTTTCCCTGTAGCTGATTATATTAGTTTTAAACTTGCACTGAACAATAACGAGTTTTGAAGATTCCTAAACCTTGTGTTTCATTATCCAGATTAGTTGGTAAATCCTGATTTATTTGAGACAAGAAATTGTCAGATTGTTGATTTGTAAACTGAATGCAGAGTTCATTTTACTTGCTTTGATCAAATTTCAAAGATATTGCAATTGAAAGTTTCATATTTTCACATCATTCTTCATAAATGGATAGTTTAGGAGCTCCGTGATTAGTCATTGTGATTGTTGTTTAGTTCCCAAATAATCAAAGAAAAACTAATACTTTAAAAATGTAGAACACCAAAATAAAATAATTTGGATGACTTAATATTTTTGTGAAGCTCTTCAACATTTCCTGGAAACAGTCATTGGACCTTCTCCCTCAGATACAGACAGAATTGTTCTATAATCAACGTATTTTAAAATTGTTAACTCTGTTTTCTCTCTCTGCAGGCACCACTAGACCTGTTGAATTTCTTCAACACTATCTGTTTTTGTTTTTCACTGGAACAAAAGGCTTGGACTGTGTTATGTGTGGAATGGGTTATGTGTGTCCTATTCAACATCCTTATGAGACTAATATATATTATCCTGGTACATTCTCCTTTCCAAGATGGAAAATAATGAAATGGCTTTTGTGTATTTGGATTGAAAATCCAAAATTATAAATATAAAATATACATTTGTTTGTTGCTTGTTTGTATTCTGGCTCTAACCTTTTCTGTCTCATGCTCTTCAGGTCTTCATTTCTAACTGCACCAGTCGGTAAGTTGAATAAACCTGTCGTGAAGGTAGAAACAATACGGTGTGGAGCTGGAGGAACACAGCAGGCCAGGCAGCATCAGAGGAGCCAGAAAGCTGATGTTTCAGGTCGGGACTCTTCTTCAGAATGTCTATTGAGAAGGTAGTTGTACAATAACATAATGGTGTATTGTTGTATAGCAATAAAGATGGCTCTTTCCTGCAATGTGGTGGGAATTAATCAGATGTACTAAGAAAACCCTACTATGCTGCTGGATGTAGAATAACTGAAGCTGATACAATCTGTTAACTTGTCGGTGCATTTAGAATGATACTTGTCCCCATCATGTAAAATGATATCCTCTTTGTTGATTTGTGTGGCGTATAAAAAGTCATAGCTTTTTGACACAGCAAATAGAAGCATTAAACTTCAGAACACAGATGTAATAAGAACAGTCAGTATTTTGGAGATGGGGTGCTGCACATAGAATGGTAAGAGGCTTAAAAAGATAGGGAACTGTAATGAAAGATGGTTCTGCTCTGGGTTAAAGGACAAGATACAGAAAGATTATTTTCATTGAAATTAAATATGCCAACCAACCAAAGTAGGGGGCAGCAATATGTCTCTTTCATTTTGTTTCATTAGATGAAATTGAATCAATTCAATGACGCAACTTTGGTCATATCTATGCCTTACTGGAATAAGGAATATTCTCAGCCAAACTTTGCCTTGTGTAGTTACTAAAAGGAGATACATGTGAGAGATGCAAGTCAACTCTGACGAAGAGTCACTCGAAATGTGAGCTTGCTTTGTCTCCACAGATGCTGTCTGACCCGTTGTGATTTCCAACATCTTTTGTTTTCAGTTCCATTTCCAGCATCTGCTGTAATTTGCTCATACATATGAGCGACATGAGTATCCTGTCTAGCAATGTTATTGTTACCACCTTGGATAATAGCATCATACAAAAACTGATCCAGGGCAAGGTGAATCATTTTCCATAAAAGTAAAATAGGCCTCTCAATGGGGTAGCTCATGCCGCTGAACCCGAGACTCCATCTATGACAACCCTGAGTGTGCTGCAAGCCCTCTGTTGCAAGTTGGCTGCAGATGCCCTTGTTTTTAGTTGGCAAACCTCCACAATTGGTTGCCCGATTACCTGGATATAGTTGAAGTAGTGCTTCTTAATCGTTGACAGGTAAGCGTGCCAAGATACACATTTATGGTTTGAAGCTTTACCGAGCATTCTTTGTTTTTCAGCTTGAACCATCTGCACCATGAAATACAGTATTTGTTTCACTTTAAAAACAAACTATCCTAAGCAGTTTAAAAAAAAGGCTTTTGATAGTTTTCTCAAAAAGGTATTAACTACAAAAAATGTCTTATAAAAACACTATTTTAAAAGGGCATTGTAATATTGCAAAGCCTGTCAAATTTTATGAATTCCTTCCATGCACAGAGCTCCTCTTGTTCCCAAGCCACATGTGTGTACAGGAAGACCTAACCTTGTGTAAAATATGCCGAATTGTGCTGAGGGTTCTGAGCTGCAACTCTGAAGTTTCAACATGATTAAAACAAAAGGTGAATACTGGACACTAGCAACCAAAATGCACAAAACTAAAGAATTACAAATTTATAAAAGAAACTGGGCGGAGTAGCTGCAGGTCCAGTTCTATTGTCGTATGAAGGTGCACAAGACAAATTAGACCTTAATTTTAAGAAGCAAAGATTATGGGGTATTCAGGTCTATTTGGTTCCCATGTACTTTTGTCATCTGCATCCTACAACAGATGGACTGGTCCTCATTTCTACCCAACTCTCACTGGGCAAAATGTAAACGGGAGCAAATTATTAACATCACATCACCTAAGCAGACAATGGCAGGGCAACATGATCCAAAGCAGCCCAGATGACCAATATTATCATCATTTTCTGGACCAAAGGTGTACTGCACCATATTATTTGGATAACGGTAATTGGTTTCCTAGCTATGGATTAAATAGCTAGGAAAAGAAGGTACCTTTGAGTCTTGTTCGGCAAAACACCAAGGGGAGATTAACTCTGAATCCAAACCAACAGCTGATAGACCTCACTGACTCTGTCTTAGATCACTCAGCTATGACGGATGAACTCCATGCTCAAAGGGTGATGTCAGTCAGTGTGAGTTATACTCTACCTTAAAGCTCCTTTATGTAGGAAGAAGAAAATTGCCTAATCCAAATGCAATGCCAGCAAATCTTGTGGCAATGGGAAGGGGGTGAAAAAGGCAAGCTTAAAAAACCAAAAGAACTGCAGATGCTGTAAATCAGAAACAAAAATAGAAGTTGCTGGAAAAGCTCAGCAGGTCTGGCAGCACCTGCGAAGAGAAATCAGAAATTTTGGGTCCAGTGACCTTTTGTCAGTTTTGGTCAAACTGTGACAGAAGAAAACACAAAGTCGTAGCCTTGCTTAAAAAGGTGGGAAAAGTAGAAAGATTCTAAAATTCATCAACTGGAAGATAGAACATTGCACAACTCTGGTGACAAGATTCATTCCAGCAATGCATAAAAGTGACCCATGAGCTAGTCAGACTAGGCATCAATGCAATAGCCCTGAATAAGGTCTTTTCTTGGAACAAGGTTGCCTGGCAGAACACAGCACTAGATATACCCTCAATTGGACAGGGAGGTCTCTTTGGTGTCAGCTTCATGGCGAAGAAAGCCATCACCAGTAAACTTTCAACTCTGCTGATCGGCCATTCTGAATAAATCCTGTCCCTGCACCTCTACTTCAAGACCAGCAGCATTCAACTCTAATCAGTATTTATGCTTTAATCCTGAAGGCTAATTCAGCTGACAAGGATAACCTCTACATAGATCTCCATGAGCTCATCCAGAAGGCACCCCCTCATCTCAAGAACATGTTAATTCAAAATATCTATAAAGGAGGATTGAGGGCCCTTGTGGAACAGTAACAGTATTCCTACCTTTAGGTTGGAAGGTCTGGGTCCAAGTCCCACCTGCCCAAAACATGTCTCTGAACACATTGATCAAAAATATCTCCAAAGGAGGATTAGTGGCAGTGTTTTACTTTAACCATAAGCTGGTAGTGGTTGGTCGTTCAGCACTGATGCAAAGGAACTACATCCTTTGACAGGGGATCTCATCACAGATAGGACACAATTTTAATATTAGAAGTAAACAATGGATGAGTGATATCACTTTTGTCACACAGAAATTGTGGCGGAAGTCTGGAACTCCCTTGCTGAATACCCTATGAGTGACAAACCCATTGAAATGTTCATATTGAAATCTATATATATTTGTTAGCTAAGGGTATCAAGGATATGGAACAAAAAGGCCTAAATGTAGTTAAGGTACAATCAGCCTATATCTAACTTAGTGACAGTGCAGGCATAAAAAATAAAAACCGAAAGAGATGTGGATCTTGGAAATCAAAAATAAAAACAGAAATTGCTGGAAAGGCTTAGCAGGTCTGGTGGCATCTATGGAGAGAAATCAGAGTTAACATTTCGGGTCCGGCGACCCTGCCTCAGAACTCAGTACTGCCATGTAGAGTTCAAAGGCCTCTTCCTGTCACTATGTGCCACAGTGCAACTACAGCCATGGGGACAGCATTGCAGAATCTGCTTCGCCTGATCAAATGAAAGAATTATTGTAATAATTAGCAAACAAGATGTAAGATCCTTTTATTGTTATGTGAGTATATATATATCTAAATGAGTTCTATTATATGGATACCCATAAACCAGTCACACTGTCACCCTCCCCTTTAATTACAAGTCACTTTCTCCCTCCTTTTTATGAGCTTAGGTCCTGAAGGAAATTTGAAAAGTAGCTGGTAAGCTTCATAATTGATTGAGTTAAAAGATCAGATGCACAGACTTGTGTGCTGATGCTGAATAATTGGTTTATAAAATCTAATGTTAGTTTCCTAGGTTTCTTTACAGTCAGGTATCTTCCTGAAAATGTGCTGTTTCTACATTTGATTTTTGAGATATGCTCGCTCATGATAAGTCTTCAGACTCTTTGCAATCTTATTCAGCATCTGCAGGTATTGAATTGCCACTGCTGTAGACGTAGAGTCACAGAGTTTTACAGCACAGAAAGAGGCCTTTCAGCCCATAATGTCCACACTGATCACAAGCACTCACCTACCCTGGTTCCATTTTCCAACATGTGTTATGGTGCTTCAAGCATTCATCAAAATACTTCTTAAATGTTGTTATGATTCCTACCTCTAACACCCTCTCCGGCAGTGAGTTCCAGATAGCCACCACCTGCTAGGTAAAAGCATTCTTCCTTAGATCCCCTCTAATTCTTCTGCCCCTTACCTTGAATCTATGCCCTCTGGTTATTGAACCCTCTACTAAGGGACAAATTTTCTTCCCATCTACCCTCTCTATGCCGTTTGTAATTTCACACCTCAATCAGCCTTCTCTGTTGGAAGGAAAACAGCCCCATTTTATCTAATCTCTCTTGAAAGTTAAAACACTCCAGCCCAGGTAACATCATGATGAATCTCTGTACCCTCTCTAGTGCAATCACATCCTTCCTATCGAGTGGCAACCAGAACTGTGCATCGTACTCCAACTATAGCCTAATCAATGTCTTCTGCAGTTCCATCGTAACCTTCTTGCTCTAGTACTCAATACCTTGACAAATGAAGCAAGCAATTATACGCCTTCTTAACCACCTTAGCCACCTTTTATGTTGCCTTCAAGGGTCTGTGGACTTGCACACCAATATTCCTCTGATGTTCTGTACTTCATAGGGCCTACATCAACTACACTGCTCTCATCCACACACCTAGTCACCTCCTTGCAAAATACAATCAAATCTGTCAAATATGAACTGTCCTGACAAAGCTGTGCTGACTATCCTTGATTAATCCTTACCTCTTCAAGTCGAGATTCATTCTGACCCTGAGAGATACTTGTTCCCAACAGTTTCCTTATCATTATTGTTAGACTCACTGCCATCCTTCTTGAACAAATGGTACCACAATAACTGTCCTTCAATCCTCTGACACATCTCATGGGACCAGAAAGGATCTGAAAATTAATATCAGAGTCCTTTCAACCTTCTCTCTCACCTGCCACAGCAGCCTGAGATACATCTGACCCTTGCCTGGTATTTATCCAACTTTCAGTCCTTTACATCCACTAATACATCCTTTTTCCCAGTTGTAATTAGTTCAAGCATAACACAGCTCCCCTCTCTAATTTCAATATTTGCATCAATCTTCTCCGTATTAAATACAGAAGTAAAACAGCTTTTTAAAATCTCATCTACATCTTTCGGCTCCACACACGGTTTGCCACTGTGGTCCCTAAGTGGCTTTAATTTTTCCCTGGTTATTCTCTTGCACCTAATATACTTACAAAATTCCTTTGTATTTTCCTTTATTTTACCCACAAGTGCTTTTTTTATGCTAATCAGTTCCTGATTTGTTTTTAAGGAATTCACTGTACTTTCTATATGCCCCAATGGCGTCTCGTGTTTTAAACCCTCAGGATTTACCATGCATTTCCCTTTTTTGTCTTATCCAATCCTATACATTCCTCAACATCCAGAGTTCTCTAGACTGTATGTCCCATTCTTTGCCTTCATAGTTGCCTTTTCACTATCTTCTTTTTGAAATGCTCTCACTGCTCTGAAGCAGATTTTCTGACAATTAGGTGCTCACTGTCCACTTTGGCTAGTTTCTGAATTTTCATATTAATATCAGTCTGCATCTAAATCAGAATCTTTCCTTCCAGTGTATCTTTATCCCTCTTATAGAGCCAGAGAGTTGTACAGCATAGAAACAGACCCTCATGCCAACACGCCCATGCCGACCAGATAATCTAAATTAATCTAGTCCCATTTGCAAGCATTTTGCTCACATCCCTCTAAACCCTTCCTATTCATGTACCCATCCAGGTGCTTCTTAAATGTTATTATTGTACCAGCCTTCACCATCTCCTCTGGCAGCTCATTCCATACACGCATCACCCTCTGCATGAAAAAGTTGCTTTTAGGTCCCTTTCATATCTTTCCTCTCTCATCTTAAACTTATACCCTCTAGTAGCGGACTTCCCGACCCTGGGAAGCTATGAAGATATGAACTTACAAAGAGAAATTGTTTGAGACGGAAGGAATTGTGGTCATATCTAACTGAAGTGCATAAAATTATGAGGGCCTTAAATAGAGTGCATAGGAAGGATCAGTGAACCTTAGCAGTGAAGTCCATAAGCAGAGGGCATAGATTTAAAGTAGTTGGTAGTCGGGTTAGCGAGAAATCGTAAAGTTTTGTCTCTTGGAGGATTATAGGAATATAGAACTCACCACCCAAAAGCATGTTAGAAGCAGAAAATCTTATTGCATTCCAAAAGTGCTTAGATATGCACCAGAAGGGTTGCAATTTATTTTGCGGCAGACCAAGGGCTGAAAGGTAAGAGCAGGCACAGACACAATGGCACAATTGGCCTCCCTCTATGTAAAAAGTTCTTATGATTTGAAGTTTCTATGATAACATGAGGACCTCTCGTCATTTGTCTTGCATATTCTTTTATCTTTCCTTTCCATTGACATTCCTGTTCCCTTCCTGAAAATGAGTGACAAAAGATGACTGGCTTCAAGTGTATTTAATTTCCCTTGCAACTAGAATTATCTTTGACAAGAAGAATGTAACTAGTGTCATTTTGAGGTACAATCTAATTGAATGATCAACTTCAAAGAAAAGTAATGGTGCTTTCATGTGACTTTAATGGGTTGAATGCTGTAAATGAATGACGACTGAAGTCTTTATTTGGCTGTATATATATTTGTTTACTTCATTTTAATGTTAAAATTTAAACATTATATGTGTGGTCTTTAATTTTTATTTATATGTTTAGACTATTGGAGAAAGGTGTTTGTCTGTAAAAAGACAGGGTACCATTTCAAGAGCTATAAACCTTTTTGGTACTCAACTGACGACTAATTTACAATGAGCGGAATTGTAATACTAAGAAGGACACTGTTGTAATTTACAAACGTGCATTGCCTTTCCAGTTCTGCTGAATAGTCAGGGAGATTTATCTTTTATTCCCAAAGGCAATTTCTCTTTTCTTCAAGCTTCTGAATTCCTTAACTTTAAAATGAAGTATTTTAAATATTGATGGTCTGAAGTAGTTTCTAGATCTTGATAGTCACCTTCCAGTACAGTGAGGAAACTCAATTGTTCTTGCAGGTAATACTTCTATTGGCAGCTGAGTATTCTGATAATTTTTTAAAAAGAGATTTAGTTGTTAAGTCACCTTGTTGAGTTTGTGAGAGTCCAACCAATTTTATGTTAATTCTTTGGGACTCTTTCTCGTGGCCTGAAATAATGTTGTGGGATCCTATTATGCAAATGTTTTAATGCACTTGTCTGGAATTTCCTTCTTTGCTATTTTTACTGTTGGATAACTAGTTTAAAGTACAGCAGTAAATGCTAAAATTGAAGGAGCAGAAATTTCAAACTAAGATATATCGAGCAATCCCAATGCCAGTCTTCAAAGGTTCAGTTTCAATACTCAGACATTCATTTCAAAACTGTTACCCCATTCTATTCTTTACCTTAATCATTTCCACTGAAATTGTTTCACATTTGTATACTGGATTTTTTTTTGTTGATCTTTACATCCACAAGTAGAAATTCCATTCCTACAATCCTGGTGTTGCAATAAATGGATTGTTTTGTGTTTTGTTTCCACAGTTTGTAGTTATCTATATCATAGAATGTATATAGTTTCATGTTTGATAATTCTATAACAAATAAGCTCTAGACTTAACCAGTAGATTTATTTCCAAGTCACTTTCAGTTAACATGCTAAAGCAAGTAACAACTCAAGATTCGATGCAGCAAGATAATCAATACAGGAGGGAAGAGATTCACTAATAAAACATTCCTGAAATGGTAACACATTGGTATGCATTTCTTTTCTCTCCAGATGTTTCATTATTTGTTTTCCTGCAGATTATTTGTGTCTTCCAATTCTTCCCAATTGCTAACAATTCTCTACTTTTGCTGCTCACTGACTGATTACACTTTTAATTTTTAAAGGTTTCATCTGAGTAATTCCACAGTAATAATCATTTGAAGTTTTCATGTAACATGTTTTCAGGATTGTCCGTCCATTTTCCAAATTATCACCAATCTTCAAACAGCCAAGTCCCAAAGGGTATTTAAAATATCAATTATCGAAAAATATTGAAGCAAAGAGTTATGACTGCTCATGAATACAGAAGGGGAAAAAAAACGTTGTTTCAAGGGACTTGAAAGATTCTTGCTGGTTTGCAAGGTTTCCTTCTCCAATTCGTACATTGAATAGGAATATGAGATTCAGAGATAATGAGCATTTCCTGACCCGGAATTTGCCTTCTGTAACTTCAGTTAAAGTTAGTTTTAGAGACTCTGATGGTTTAATTGGTTAAAGAAAGGCAGTATAAAGCAGAGACATACATACAGAGGTCTGATTATGTGCTAAGTTTACTTATCTTTCTGTGATATTACATGCTGCACTATTGCCCTGTGCTAAGGGGCAGAAAATTCAACCAAAGCTCTATGTCTGACTAAGAAGTACATGTATATGACTGTTGAGTGAGAACAGAACCTTACAGAGAATATCCTGCTGACATTCGGGGCTAAATCAATTCACTTTTGTCTCTGCCAGAATGAACATTAACAGTTATGAAACACAATCCACTGACTGGTGCACCCAACAGTTGCTTTTTATCAAGGCAAACCATTTGTTACCCATTAAGGAGGGTGGGAAAATTCACCTTTTTTTTAAGGAGTGATTTCTAATTAAAGGGATCACAGAATAGTTTGCAAAGGGCTAACCAACTTGGATTTTTCAGGCTGCAGCAACTATAAGAATAGAGAAGAGCTGAGAAGGCTGCCCAGCAACTGCAATGAGGTGATCTCTCTCAACAGTAAGAGGAAGAAGGCAACCTTTCCAACCAAGCAGGGGTGGATGTAAATGGCTGAGGAGATTTTGTACAGAATTGTGATTGTTCCCTCAGCATGCAGACTGTCACCCCAGGAGTGTAAAAATGGACAAAGTCAGAAGTCACATGACAACAGTTTTATTTGAAATCACAAGCTTTCAAAGCGCTACTGCTTTGTCAGATGAAGTGAAGGGAAGTGCAGAGGCACAGAATTTATAGGTGGAGAGATCATTGCATGATGATTCCAGGTGAATAACAGTGTCAAAAGATAGCACAAATGGTGTGAGTATAGTGTCAACAGGCTGAATAACAAGTCTTTTCCTGCGGTGTATGAAGGAGACAACATTGGCCGAGTCACAGGAGTACCTACCGTGTACATGGTGGATGGTGTTCCCACATGTGATGGTAGTATCCATGTCAATGATGTGGTATGCCTTGCAGAGGTTGTTGTGGTGTTGTGGTCGCTGTTCTCCTGATGGCTGGGTAGTTTGCTGCAAACGATGGTCTGTTTGAAATTTGGTGGTTGTTTGAAGGCGGGAACTGAGGCGTGGGGATGGCCCTGGTGAGATGTTTGATGTCATCGATGAAGGCTGCAAAGAACATGGCTACCCATGGGCTTGCAGTAGAGTGAAGTTCTGAGGTGTCTGTCCTTAATGGAGATGCATGTGTCTAAGAATGTGAGTAGTCTGACTTTGTCCACCCCAGTCCAACACTGGCACCTCCACATCATGTAAAAATGGAGAGAGGTGTCAACCCCACATTCTGACTTGCTCAATTTCAATTGTTGGGTCATCTCTGATCAACACTCCATTCATTCTTCTCATATTCTCCAGATTCTTAGTATTGCTGAGCAGACAATACTCACACTCACCCTCAGTCCATTTTGCTCTCACCCATGCCTCACAGTCAGCTTCCACAAATAGTGCCCTTTACGTTCAAGGCACTATTAGCACTCTTTGTTTTCTATCCATGCAGAAGAAAGTCTAACTTGGTGAGAGACAGAAACCCAGAACGGGCAGATGAGGTTGGGAGGGGGTTGGTACATAGATTTCCAATTGGCAGGCACAGTTAGGTCAATGGCAATACTCATTTGCTCCAATTGGAAGGAGCTCTTGTTCCAGGAGCCTGCAAATGTCAGCTGTTATCTGCCAAGACAGCCTGAACTGGTGCTCCCATTATTCATGACAGCAGCTCCTTGCTCTATCAACCCTATGTTGGTATTGCGCATCCTTCAAGTTGCTTTGATATCCATTGTCTTTGCCCTGTGGGAGCGACATGTGGCTGAGAAATTGGCTGTTTCTGCTGCTGTTTCCCTTTTGTTTTCTTTCACGGGAGGTGCATGTCACTGGGAAGGATGTTCTGAAGAAGGGAAACTGGACTGCAAATGTTAACTCTGTTTTTTGTCCACAGATGCTGCCAGACCCACTGCAATTTTCCAGCAATTTCTGTTTTTGTTTCCCACAATGGGCATGGTTAGACGTCTCATTGAAATGGATCAAAACATTCCCAGCTCATCAGTTTGACTGAAGAAACTTATCCCTGTGAACTGATTTGCTTGTGGCAGCTTAACATCCATATGCTGCCAACATTTATATAGCAAGTGCAAGCTAAATTAGACATGACTTGCTGAGGTAATGGTCCTTAAATGAAAAACTTTTAAATGGAGAGATTCCAAAGATAGGATCTTGAAGAATGGGGCTGTGACTATTAACTTTGTAAGTGTATTCCATTGTGTGACTTTCCTTAGGAGGAAACATTGTTGATATATATCTTGGAATTTGTGTGGATAGTTGTATCATGTTTTGTCATTACCAGAGGCATTAGGTATTCCTTTCTATCATTTGCCACTCATCTATTGTACATTTTGTCAGATTTAGGATGTGACAGCGGTGTACTTCCTCTTCTGATTTGTGCAGCACATCTTTGGATTGCTTCAAACTTATTTATAACTCTTACCAGATAAGTATCCCATACATAACTTGCACAGTCCAGGACTGGATGGACAAATGTTTGGGAAACTATAACTCTGATATTTTTGCTGTAATAATAAAGGTTACTAATCAGAAAATCAAAAACCCTGTTTGCTTTGGATATTAGCTGCTGAATGTGGAATCTCCATTGAAGATTGTTTATAAGATTAACTCTCAGGTCTGGTCCTACGTTTTGGAGAATTTGATGATAGAACTTAAAACTATCTGTCAGTGGATCCTATTTTGTTGGTGATGCACGTGAAATGGCAATTTTTGGCATTGAATGCTATCTCCCATTCGTCCAGCTATTGTTACAATTTCAGAAGATTTTCTTGCAGGGAATTGATATGACCTTGAGTTTTCCCTGATAGTGGACGATTATTTATCTGCAAATCATCATACCTTATTTTTGAACTTCTTGGGAAGGTTGGTGACCCTGCAGAGCTACTGACAGGCCAGGAAATAGGTTCTACATCTAGGATTTTAGGTTTCCTAACAACCTCCTAAAATTGCTGATGTGACAAATCCAAGGGGCTTTACTGCAATCTCCACCTGGAGAAAGTTGAGAATATGTGGGAAAATAGGGTGACCCCAATCTGACATCAATTTCTGGGACGTTTCCACTCTGTATACTCCAAAACTCACTTGCAGTGGCTGGGTAAATTTGGTCCTGAATGCATGCCTGAATGTCTGTATGAAAAATAGCTGCTTGGACAGTCAATAAATGATGCCTGGCACCTCCAAATGATAGACCAGGAAGAAGTTAATATTTTAAACCAGATGGTGAAGAAACAGACAAGTAAGTTGGACATGGGATTGTTTAGAGTTGGTAAAATTAATCTGGATTCACCTTTTCTTTCACTTCTTTCTTTTTCAGATGCTTTTATAAAGGCTATCTTGCCACTTTTAATCACACCAATTCCAACAACCTCACCAGTTATTGTCAAAAGTATCAACATTAGCAGTTGAATTATGAAATAGACATTGTGATAGTAATGAGTGTTCCTGATACTCAAATTGTGTTCGTGAAATTAATCCCTCGTGTCTCATAGCAGTTTGTCAGTGAGTAGCTGAATTATACACATCAGTAAGACCTCAGATTCGATCCCTGGTTTCAGCTCATTTAGTTGCTTTCAGTTTGAGCAGCAGTGGAACTACTTTCAATTGTTTCATTCCTCCTGAGGTAGGGACACAGAAAACAGTTATGGCTGCTGATTATGGAAAACGTCTGTGAATAATATAAAGGTTTGCTTAACAAACTTCAACTTACTGATTATACTGGGAGATCAATTGTTAAATATCTGGTAACTTTTTGACAGTATTGCTTAGAATACACAACATGGTTGTACACTCAGCTCCTTCCAGTACCTGCTCATGTTTATTCTGTACATGAGTCTCCTCCCACTCCCTTATCACACCTCAGCCTTTGAGCCACTGTATTGATCAATAACAAGCAATAGGATTACTGAATCTTAAGGTTGCTGTTCTCCTTGATTGAGAATATGCCAAAATATTGAAATGAAGCAATAGTCATTATCCTTTGCAAGGATGTGGAAACCATTAAAAATCATCTATCACCAAATATCACTCATCTCCACATTTTTCAATTACTGATGAATTTTACTGGCCCATCTCACCTCTATCTTTGAAGGTATTGTGTGAAAGGAACATGTTCATTTCTAACCAGGCTCAAGTTGCTGCAACCAAGTTCTTACCATTACATAAGAATTAAGCACAGACACAAGCACTCAAGTCAACTCTGTATTCAACAAGAAAGCTTCATTTTCCTATCTGTCACCATAATCTTTGACTTCGTGTCAATCAAAATTCTATTTAGCTCAACATTGAATATATCTAATGACCCAGCTTCCATGCTTCTAGGAAAGAGAATTCCACAGACAACACTCAGGGCATAGGATTCTCACCTCTGTTTTAAATGGGAGACCACTAATTTTTAAATTGTGTCCCTTAGTTCTCGTTTTCCCAATGAGGGATACATCCTTTCAGCATTCACCCAGTCAAGTCCCCTCAGTCGAAAAGCAGGTCATAGGGTGGGAATTCTGTATCAAGTAACTTATCTCCTGATGCCCCAATGTCTGTCCATGATCTACAATGCGCAAGTCATGAGTGAGAAGCGATACTGTCCATTTACCTGGAGGTGTAGCTCCAACAACGCTCAAAGAAGCTTGATGCCATCCAAGATAAAAAGCCTGCTTGATTGACAACCCATCCACCACTGAGGCACAGTGGCAGCAGTGTATATCATCTACAAGATGCACTGCAGCAACTCATCAAGGCTCCTTCGACAGCATTTTCTAACATAGGACCTTTATCACCTAGAAAGACAAGATATGCAACTGCATGGAAGAACCATCAACTGCAAGTACCCCTCCAGGACTCACATTATCCTGATTTGAAACTACATTGCTGTTCTTCCACTGTTGACAAACTAAAATCATGCAATTCTTTTCCAAAACACTACTTTGAGAATACAGTTTGGTGGTTCAAGAAGGCAGCTCATCAATATCTTCTGAAGTGGAATTAGTTGGGAAACAAATGCCAATCTAGTGAGTGATGTTCACATCCTATGAAAGAATGTACCTGCTTCTACCACTTCCTCAGGAAGTTCATTCCACACGCGAACCATCCTCTGTGTAAAAGGTTTTCTTTTAAATCTCCCTCCACTCACCTTAAAAATGTGCCCCCTAGTCTTGAAATCCCCATCCTAGGGAAAAGACAACTACCACTATCTCAATATATACCTTTCATTATTTTATAAACTTCTATCAGATTGCCTCTCAACCTCCTGTTCTCCAATGAAAAAAATCCCAGCCTATCCAGCCTTTCCTTATAACTCAAACCTTCAACACCCGGCAACATCCTGGTAAATCTCTTCTGAACTTTCTCCAGGTTGATAGTATCCTTCCTATAACTGGGCAACTAGAACAGGACACAGTATTTCAGAAGAGTCCTCATCAAAGTCCTGTACAATCTCACCTTGACTTCCCAACTTCTATATTTGAAGGACTGAGCAATGAAGGCAAGTGTGCCAAATGCCTTTTTAACCATCCTGTCTATATGTGATGCAAACTTCAAAGAATTATGTACCTGCACCCCTAGGTCCGTCTGTTCTACAACACAGCCCAAGGCCCTTTCATTAATTATATATGCCCTACCCTTGTTTGTTGTACCAACCTGCAATATCTCGCATTTATCCAGATTGAACTCCACCTTCCATTTTTCAGCCCATTTGACCCATTTGATCAAGATCCCTTTGTAATATTTGAAAACCTTCTTCACTGTCTATTATGCCACCAATTTTGGTGTCGTCCGCAAACTTACCAACCATGCTTTCTACATTCTCATCCAAGTCATTTGTTTAAATGACAAATGAAACAGGACCCAGAACCGATCCCTGTGGAACACCACTAAGGAATATGGGCCAGGACCAGATATGTGGGACTAATTTAGTCTGGAATTATGTTCCGCATGAACTGGTTGGACCAAAGGCTCTGTTCCCATGCTGTATGACTCTATGACTCTATGACTGTAATAACGACTGCAGATGTGGTCTCTTTAAGGCCCTGTACAGCTGTAGCAACTTCCCTAATTTAAAGCCCCGGTTCCCTTCCAATACATATCAGCATTCTCTTAGCTCGATGTATCTTTTTTTGTGATTCACGCAGTAGGAAACCTAGAGCACTCTGCCAGAATGTTGCAGTCTGTCTCCATTGAAATTATACACTGCTTTGTTATTCTTCCTGAAAAAATTGAGCAACTTTATGCTAATCCAGCAAGAGCTAATCACCTCATCCGTTGTCCCCAAAATATTACTAAATGTGAGCTGTTGTTCAAGACATTAATGGTCATCAAATGGTGGAGCTCTCTCCTATTCTTGGCCTCAATATTAAAAAATGCAGATACTGTAACCTTTTCAATGAGCAAATCAATGCAGCTCACACCGCATTGATGTTTTACGTTGAGGATCTGTGCTGGCTCCTTCACTGTTCAACAACTATTTTAGTGACTCAGTAATTGCAGATTCAGTTATGCTGATGCCATTATTGTTACATGACTGAGATCCTCTCTGTTCACCCAAAGTTAATAGCAGAAATCTTTCAGTACTAGTAGCTTCATACCAAAGTCTCCAAAACCTCATTAAAGGGTTTTCACACAAACAACAAAGCATCAAAAGCCACTTAATGTCATACTTTGTGGCCACTGGAGCCTAAATAAGCCAGATGGAAATACTTGACTGGAATGAAGGACAGAAACTTAACTTTTAAAGCTCATCTGAAAAAAGACATGTAAAAAGAGAGAATCAAAATTGTTTCCTACATGTCTAGAAGATGAGAGACAATACAGAATGTGACTGTAGAGACTTGTCCTGTAGAGATCCATATGGAAAAAGGCAGGAATCAGAATGAGGTTTTGTTGTACAATATTATCATCTTATGCTTCTGCATTTGCTTAACACAAACTCACCAGTCTCACACCAGGGTTCTTTTTACATGGGGGTAAATACAGGGTTGCTCAGCAAATATTTTCACTTGTAGACATACAGCAGCTATTGTTACAAGAAAGAAGAGTTGAACTCTCTCACACACATGCTACAAACCAGACCCTGCCATGGCTGCCAATCACATGTTGCATCCTACTTGCCCAATCCCTCTTAGAGTTATAACACAACACATCTGTCATAAATTATTCTGGCAAAAGCTCATATTGTAAAAGCTCATATCAATAATGAGCATTTGGACAAGTACTAAATGGTGCTTGGCTCAATAGTGGTGTCCCAGCAAAGATTGAATGCATTTAGGAGAAGAAGTTAAAAGAAGTGTGCATGTATAAGAATTATCCGAGTAGCATTAACAAAATGTAATATCAGCATTTAATTGGTGAAAATAAATTAGAATCAGGAGGGAAGCTGTAAGGATAGAATTTGGTAAATGTATGACATGTTTCTAGAAATTACCAGTGACTGTAATAATGAGTAAGTATTTAAATATTGATAGGAACAGGAGAGAGGAGGACGCTGCGACAGACAGTCAGCATCACCTACAGCAGTAGGTGAGTGAAGAACTCCATGGCAAGCTGTCAGAGATAGAATTAGATTCATTGGAGCTAATTGGGACTGGGACTGGGACGGGGACGGGGCCGGGGCCTGGGGCTGAAATTGGTCAGAGAAAGTAGCTAGCTTGTTGTTGAGTCCTGACAAATGGTTACAGACTTTTCTGTTCTTAAAAATTAGCAAAATGTTCGTGGCAAATTGGTGGTAAAGTAAATAAAATATATAAAAGCATAAGTTAATGAATAACATAATTAAACTCATTAAAGATGGCATTTCAGCTGTTGTTTCAAGACCACAGCACATGGGAGCTCTTGGATACTATTCTGATCCAGGGTAAACAGATTTTCAATAAGCATTTGAAGTTCAAGCAGCTTCAGTTCAGAGTTTATGAGCTGGAGTCTGAACCACAAGCACTGTGATGCCTCAGGGAAGGAGGATAGTAACCTGGATTCTGTGAAGCTGCAGACTAACAAGTATTATATACCCTGATGGATTTTATCTTAGTGCCTTAAAAGAGGATGCGGGTGCGGTAATAGATCAATTGGTGTTAATTTTCCAAAAATCTCTAGATTCAGGAAAGGTTCCCATCAGACTAGGAAGTAGCAAATATAACCTCTCTATTCAAGAAGGGAGGCAAATGATAAACAGGAAGC
This sequence comes from Rhincodon typus, assembly GCF_021869965.1. Classification (NCBI taxonomy): domain Eukaryota; kingdom Metazoa; phylum Chordata; class Chondrichthyes; order Orectolobiformes; family Rhincodontidae; genus Rhincodon; species Rhincodon typus. The sequence continues at coordinate 40,895,183 of NC_063347.1, forward strand.
TATAGGTCTATTAGTTTAATGGCTGTCAGGGGAAGGTCTTAGAATTGAGCACTAAACAGGTTATTGCTGTGCACTTGGAAAATATTCGGGAAGAGTCAGTATGTTTTCATCAAAAGGAAATCATGTTTAACTAATTTATTGGAGTTCTTTGGAGAAATAGCACATACTATGGATAAAGAGGAGCCTGTATACATGCTATACTTGAATTTGTAGAAGTCACATGGTAAGGTGCCACAGGTTATAACAGAAAACAAAAGCTAATGTTGTAAGGGCTAATATATTAGCATGGATAGAAAATTGTCTAGCTGGCAGAAAATAGAGAGTATGCGTTTAGGGTTTTTTGTTTGAATGGCAGGATGTGATCAGTGGAGTCCAACAGGGTCTGTGTTGGGGCATCAAATGCTTACAATTTACACCAATGATTATGATGAGGTGACCGAAGGCATGATAGTTGAAGTCACAGAAAACAATGAAATAAGTAGGAAAGTATGCTCTGAAGAGATATAAGGAAGTTGCAGATGAATATAGATAGGTTGAGTAAGTGGGCAAAAATCTGGCAGAATATAATGTGGGGAAATGTGAATTTATTCATTTTGGGATGAAATTATAAAAATAAACCTGGGTGTTACTTAAATAGACAATGTCTGCAGAATTCTGAGATGCAAAGGGCTTTATGTGTTCTGATGCAGGAGTTGCAAAATATTTTTACATATTTACAGTGTGTAATCAAGAAGGCTAATGGGATGCTATTCTTTACTATGAGAGGAACTGAACATTTCCTCACATGCTCCCTGGAAAGACTCCATCTGATTCTCCCAGTTTCATGATTTCCTTTGCATCTGTTAAGATGATGTCACCTTCCACAGGGATGCTTTCCACATGTCTTCCTTTTTCCTCAGCCCTCCCCCTTCCCCACCCCCACTGTGATTGACAGGGCCCTCAGGCATGTCAAACACATTTCCTGCATTTCTGACCCAACGCCTTCCCCTTCATCCGAAAGCCATGATAGAGTTTCTGCATTTTCCACCCTACCAGCCTCTGTAATCGAAGGATCATCCTTAGCCATTTCTGCAATCTCCGGCAGAGTGCCATACTCAAATAAATCTCCCCTTCCTTCCCTTGTCAGCATTCTTCAAAGATCATTGCCTCCATGACACGCTGGTCCGCTTCTCCATTCTCCCAACACCCCCTTACCACACCCCATGAATTCTTACCTCGCAATCACAGACGTTGTACTGATTGCTCTTTTGCCTCTTCCCCCCTCACTATCCAAGGCCCCAAAAACTCCTTCCAGGTGAAGAAGTATACCGCTTTTGATCGCGTCTAACATATTAACTGCTCACAATGTGGACTCCTCTACCAGGGCGAGACTAAATGCTGACTAAGTGGCTGCTTTATAGAACGCATCCAACTCTCTGTAAGAATGAACCCCAACCCTCCCAGTAACTTGCCATTTTAATACATCTTCACCTCATGCTAACATTTCTGTCCTGGTCCTGCTACATTTTTCCAGTAAAGCCCAATGCAAGCTGGGAGAATAGCACTTCATTTTCCAATTGGGTACTTTATGTCGTTTTCAAAGCCCAACATTGAGAGCATCCACTTCAGATCATGAATACTGGGTTCCATTTTGATTACATCCCCTCTCCCAAGCTAACTCCATGTGTTATTTATCAGAGTTTGCTCTTAGCAGAAGTAACCTATATTCTACTATTCATACCTGCCATGAACACCTGCTCTGCATCTACATGTCCCCTATATCATTGTTACTGCTCACTTTGTCTTTTGTTCTAGGTACCCTCAGCATCTGTTCCACTTGCTCCTCCTCCTCCTTTGTGAACCAGATCTCGAATTCTGTTTATAGAAGGATATAAATGCAATGGATGTGGTTCACTGGAGGCTGATAAAATTGATACCTGGAATGAGCAGGTTGCCTTGTGACAAGCTGATAAGCTGGGCTTGTTTCATTGGAGAGGAGTAAGAGTGACTTCATTGAAGTGTTTGAGCTCCTGAATCATCTTGGCAAGGTGGTTGTGGCAGGGATATTTCCTCTTGTGGGTCAGTCCAGAACTAAAGGACACTATTTTACAATCAGTGGTCATCTTTCAGGACAGAGATGATAAGAATGTTCTTTTTCTCAGAGGGTTGTGCAATTTTGGAACACTCTGCCTCAGAATACAGCAGAGGCAGCGTTATTGAATATTGTTTTCAGACAAAGGTAGATGGTCAGTTGTTAGGTAGGGGGACTGTGGGATTCAAAACTTATCAGCCATAATCCTATTGAATGGTGGAGCTAGCTTGAGTTGAACAGCCTACTTCTGCTCCTGTTTTTATGTTCATATGCTCATGATATTAAGCTGTCTTGAGGTGTTAAACTGTTTACTTGAAAAAAAGTTAACACCTCCATTAAAATAATGAACAATGAAATACCATTCAAACTTATTAAAGGTTTGTTCATTAGTTTTTCCAACAGAGGTTTAGCAGCTATGATTGTGTTAAATTAAACAGCTCTTCCATACAGTAAAAAAAGAGGTAGCTCACTGTATTAAAAGTTAGGACTGCAGCTTAGTCCTAATTAGGCTCAAAGCACTTGATTTGTTTTTTTCTCTAACAAAAATCAAACTTTACAATTTGGAGAGGTGTGTCTCATCCTAGCTGCAGTGAATTTTGCAAGCTAAATATGAGTCAAATCAGTTGATGAGGTCAAAGAGAGCAGGGAGGGATTACTTGGAGTAGGAAATGAGCAGGAGCACATAATCTGTGTGCATGCAGAATTTCTGCTTTCACTTCCTGCTCTGTATTCCCTTGATAGGGGTGGTGCAAAACTGCTATAGGCAGTTGTTTTAGTGCCAAAACAAACAACAGGGAGGATAGGACAATACTGACAGGTGCCTCTGCACAGAATGAAAGAAACTACAGGCTGAATCTCAAAGGGGCCTGAATGACATGGCTTATGGTGAGGAATGTGGCAGAATCATGCAAGAAATCCAATGATTCTTATCACAATGTCAGGAGCAACTCACTGCATCTTGTAACTAAGCTCTGAGGGTCAAGACAAGATTCTTGCTAGGCAGTGGCACATTGCCAATTAAGGGGATTGATGTTTGTTCACCATATATTAACGGCACATTTCATCCCATTAATGGTGCAACTTCCTTTCCTTACATCAACTGTGAGTGAACCAGATGTTGAGAATTCTTGACATAGAAACCAGAGCTGGAACCTGGCAATTTTAGCTTTCTCCAAAGGACCTCTAAGTGGGACACCAGGCACCGACATCTCAGGGCACACGCCATGGGCAACAGTCATGTGCACCCTACATCATAGGACACATTGGCACCCAACATCTGCCAGCCTCTAAGTCCCTTCATGGCGCATCTCTGATCCACTTACGACACACTTCTGCACTTCATTGCTGCACCTCAGGGTGCAATGTAACTATTGTTGGAATAGTGCAGCAAGGACATTTTGTGCTCTGAGCCAGGCTGCACCTTCAGGCTATTTGCTTGCTCTCTTATTTTGAGCCTGCCTACATGCCTTGCTTTGTTTTATCTTTTTGTATCTTGTCCCTCAGCCAGAGATACCAGGATCACAGTATTCATATCTCAGCAGGTCTGGCAGCATCTGTGAAGAAAAAATCAGAGTTAACGTTTCGGGTCCGGTGACCCTTCCTCAGTTCTGAGGAAAGGTCACCGGACCCAAAACACTAACTCTGATTTTTTTCTTCACAGATGCTATCAGACCTACTGAGCTTTTCCTGCAACATTGTTTTTGTTCATGATTTACAGCATCCACAGTTCTTTCGGTTTTTATCACAGTATTCATATATTGCCTTGCAGATTCCCACCATCCCCAGGTAAAAAAAAATGCCTCCTCAAATCCCTTCTAAACATCCTGCCTTTCACCTTAAAATTATGCCCTCCCTTCAACTAAGGGAAGATGTGGAGGTGCTAGTAATGGACTGGGGTGGACAAGGTCAGAAATCACACGACGCCAGGTTATAGTCCAACAGGTTTATTTGAAAACACAAACTTTCAGAGCCTCAGTCCTTGTTTAGGTGTTAGGGAAATAGCTGATGGCTTTCCACTCTGTCCAAGCCCCTCATAATCTTATACACCTCAGTCAGATGCCCAGTCAGCCATCCCTGTTCTAAAGAATATACCCGAGACTATCCAAATTCTCTTCAGAATTAAAATGGTGAAAGCTAGGCAATATCCTGGCAAATCACCTCTGCACCCCCTCCAGTGTAGTCACATTGTTCCTTTAGTGTGGCAAGCAGAAATGCACACAGTCTCCAGCTGTGGCCTAACCAAAGTTTTGTACAGCACCAACATAACCTCCAATTCTTTTAATCTACCCAATCACTGATGACAGGAATTATCCCACAGCTTTTCAAACCACCCTATTAACATGTCATGCCACATTCAAGGATCTAATCCCGTGATCCCTCTGTTCCTCTAATCCCAAGATCCCTGTGAGCCTCTGAACTTCCTAGTGTCCCTGCCATTCATTGAGTACTCCCTTGTCTTGTTACTTCTTCCAAAGAGCATCACGTCACATTTTTTTTCAGTTACATTTGATTTGCCCCTGATCTGTCCATCTAACCAACCCATCTGTATCTTCCGGTATTCTAAGACCTATTTCCTCATTATTAACTACCATCATCCACAAACTTATCGTCCCCCACACCCTCCACATTTTCTTTGAGATCATTTATATGTATCTCATGAACAACAAGGGATCCAGTACTGATCTGTCAGGGATATCAGGGATAGATATTTCATTGGGAAATGATTTGTCTATCAGTGTGATACTCCCCCAAATAGAAAAGGGCAGTCCAGACCATCTGGGAAGAATGGAGAGAGCCAGCAGCAGAAAGAATAGGAAAAGAATGAAGTTTGCAAGTCCCACAAGGGGCAATAAAACCTGTGAAGTTAGAACCTCACCGGTAAGGGCGATACAGTAACTCAGTCATTAGCACTGTTGCCTCACAGCACCAGGAACCCGGGTTCAATCCCAGCCTCGGGCAATTATCTGTGTGGAGTTTGCACGTTCTCATGTGTTAGCTTGGGTTTCTTCTGGGTGCTCCAGTTTTCTCCCACAGTGCAAGTATGCACAGGTTAGGTGGATTGGCCATGCTAAATTGCCCATAGTGTTCAGGGATGTGTAGGTTAGATGGATTAGCCATGAGGGTTGCAGGGATAGGGTAGGTGGGTGAGTCTGGATAGGGTGCACCTCAGAAAGTTGGCATGGATTTGTTGGGCTGAATGTTCTGTTTCCACATTGGAGGGACTCTATGAGGAAATGACTCAGGAGGGGTCACTCAGATGAAACACACGATAAGTATTAGAAAAGGTGAGGGCATTCCCCGGAGGAGTTATGTCAACCACAGCAAAAGAAGGTCAGGGAAAGTGACAAACGATTACAGGATAGAGCTGTCAGTTGGATGGCAGCTATTTTCATGGTGAGCTTAACGCAGTACTTCAGGATGATTCAGACAGGCCTACAGAAAGTGAGGGAGAAGTCTCACTTAGTGGAAGAGCCACAGAAAAGTATGGCAAAAACTATGCATCCAACTTAAAGCAGCAGTGTTCTGGGAAACTGAAACTGGCTAGGGGAAAATACAGTACGGGGAAACTTACTGGCTTCTCAGTATTTATGCAGCCATTTCACTATTGGTGATTGTTTTCATTTTTCCAAAGGCAAATTTCCCTATTCCTTTAAGAGGTGTTGTTGCCTTTAAGTGGCATCAAAACAATTGATATCCCAATAGATGGGTAACCTGTACTGATTGCATGATTGTGTATTAAAATATAATGCAATATTTGTGCAACCCAAATTAATGTTAACATGTCTACGCCAGAACATCTTTCCCCTCTTTTTTGTCCCTCCTCTCTTCTCGCTAGTTACTGGATGTTAGTGGCTTTGTAGGTCAGAGCTCCAGCCTTGTGATTACATTTACTGGAGAAAGGAAATTTCACTATATTTTGTGTGTTAATTACAGGTTAGTTTTGTTTTAGACAGCAAATGTCTTTGCCTTTAGCATAACTAATTCATATTGTTATTTTCCAGGAATTGCTGTTGACAATATGCCAGACCCCTGTTTGTAGCATCAACATAATCTACATAATACTTCAACAGCTGTCAACATCAGTAAATTTGCAGAAACACTTCTTAATTCAAATTGCTATGATGGTTTTGTATTAAAGTCTTTCAGACCAGTCAATGAACTGTACATTTCTTTAAATATCTTTTTGCTCATAGAAATCATACAACTTTGCATTGTTTCTATTTTGAGGAAAATAAAGAACTTTACTCCCCTAGGTTATTCCCAGCATTATTAAAGTAAAAACAATGCACCAAACTGATCAAAGAGCAACACAAGTTCTAAATTCTTTCAACTTTTAGTGGTGAGCCAAATGTTTGAAATTACTTAGAGGTTCCTCTTAAAGGGAGAGGTTGCTGGGATACTGACCTACAGAATTTCTTCTTGGTGTCTTAAGTGCTTACCCTTAATCTCACCTTCTATAATTTTTGTTGCCTTTATATTGTTACAGCAAGTCTCATTTACAGTCGTTCCCTTGCACTCTGACAACATCCATTTCCAGCATTTGTGCAATTGGCAGATAAAATCCGTCAGGGAGGAATGGCAGTGATGGTTGCGGTTTTCATTTTTTCAAAGACTTGAATGTTTTTAAAACTCCTTTTCATTATCTGTCTTAGTGCCAGTAGCAGGGAGGTTCTCATTCCCTGGAAAGGGAACACCAACAGGAAAGAAAATACCTGAATTTCAAATGCAAAATTTTGGTTATTCACCTTTGTGTACTGCACAGTTTGGAATATCTGCAATCTGTAAACTCAAAATCGGCTTGGTAATTAAAATGTAAAATTACACAAAGGTAGAGCATTAAAAATGTAAGGACTTAGTCTTAACTGCTTGAAAGATCGTGTTTCAATCACTGTAACTATTTGCTGACAGTTAACAGGATTTAAACTAATGACAAGAAGCTCATTGTCTCCATGTTGTGCCATTTATCTGCTGCCCCCAGAGGTACGTTTTTGAAAATGACCATGACAACAGCCATCTTCTACTGATTATCTTGTGTAGTTTGAATCCAGTCTTAATGACTGTCTCTTGGGTCAGGGCTGCCTTTCACAAAATTAAGAGCCTATATTATTATAATAGCTGTATTATTATATAGTAAGTGTTAATTGTCAGATATTTTGGCAAAATATTCATTTCCCTTTTTTTTAATCACCGAACAAATTGTGCACTACAAAATACTCCTTGCAGTCTAGGAAATTAAATTTGCATGGTTCTGTAATGGCTGTGTTTAGAAACAAATCTTTACCCCCAAAGTCCCAGCAAATTAATTCTGTAACTACAGCGGCAAATATTCAACTCATCTAACATAGATTCTTTCCAACAAACAAAAACCGAAATTGCTGGAGATATTGTTTGTTGTTTTGTATTTCTGTTTTTGTTTTTGTTTGTTTTGGATCTCCAGGATCTGCAGTTCTTTGTTTTATTATAGATTGTCTCCAACTCAGTGTCCAACTATAATAATTACACACCTATGCCATGTATAATCCACCAAGGTCACCATTCTAGTGACTGAATCAGTGCACGATCATAGAAGTCCTGAGTATTACGAAACAAAACTATACAATTTTGCCACATTGTGCCCGGGCTGCTTTTAGCTCTTGATCAGGAGCTACTTTCCAAAATATCCATTACTCTACTATTTTTATGTATTCTTATATATTTATAATTTTCAAATACTTGTTCAATTGCATTAACGCTCTCATGCTGAATGTGAACTTGAGGAATTTAACTCCTTCTCTCTAACAGACACTGAGTACAGTAAGAATTAAAATTAAGTGATTCAAGTACCATTTGTGGTTCTTAAAATAATTGTATTGCATACCAATTTCAATTCCTGAATGTTGTTACTCCAGTTGGACAGAGAATGGGCACTGAGACAAGTCCTATCAGATTCCTGCTCATTTCAAGACCCCTTGAAACTTCTGACCATGTCATGGATGGGGCATGAAAGTTCTGTCTGAAGCAGGTAATATCCGCATTAGCATATGTCATTATAACCATGATGCATTTTATACCAGTTTCAATTCAGTGGGTGTACTGCATCAGACTGTTCCTTAGCATGCTCAATGAAACTCAGTGGCAAGTATTTTAATTTGCTACAGTCTGCATCTCCTCTGCTTTAAGGTACTCTAGCTGTTTCTGTTTCATGCTCTCTACCTCTTAAATTGCTGAAGACAGCACAAGACAAAACTGCTGCCTATTTGTGATATTCATATATTACATGGAAATCCATAACCTGATGTCAAATTGGCTTCCTCGATCCTCTTCCTGTGAGAATAGGAAATGCATTAGCTTTGTATCTGACTATAAATGCTAGTTAGTTCTCTCAATTTCCTCTCACCTTCAAAGTTAATGGGCAGTTTACAGAACAACTGTTATAACTCAATAACTGGAAGCTCTTCAGCTTTGAGGTTCCCTGTTCACAATGGGTCATGTTACTTCATTAAAAGAAAGCCTGCCTCCAATAGTCAGGAGGCAGTGTTGCCTGTTTAACCAAAACGTCACGAAACCAACAACAATTTCTGCAGGGCATAGCAAGTTTTGGAAACAACTGGGGGAAGCTTCCTTCTCAGTGTTTGTATCACCAGAGTGGCAGAAGCTAAGCTGTGCCATCATCTGTAAGGATAACTGTGACTTTCATGCAGCCGTTTTCACACGTGAACACATATTCTGGAGTGGAGCTATGGAGTGCCACTGAATATTAACTCTTTTTGCAGGTATTCCAGACAGCACCAATTTGATCTCAATAACCATCCAAAGGGAAGCCACATTCTGAAATATGTTTTCACTTATCGGTAAACCTTTTCCTACATCTTCGATTATATGTCTGAGAAATTGTATTCCACCTGGTACAATGGACTTGTCAAGTGCAGGAGATGATGCTTAAAGTTGTGCAATATGTAATTATTAAGCTGTATGTTACTGATTTTTGAATCCACTGAACCAAATTAAATCCACTGTGTAGGTTAGTGCAATAAAACGAGAGCTGGATTTCAAGTTAAGGCAATTGCAGTTGTTTATTGATTTTTATACTCATTGCTGTTTTAACTGGCTTACATGCTGGAAACAATCTGTCCTGAGAAAGAAGTTTTGCTAATGCTGGGCCGTTGCTCATTGATTGGTGTTTGCAAAATCCAGCATGAAAACAGGAATGAGCATTTAAGGTTTTCCCTGCTGTAGTCTTAGCCAGTTGATGATTACCCATTTGCCTTTATGCTGCCAGATTTGATTAATTTAGTTTTGCTTTCCATAGTCTTAGTTTAGTTTTATTGTAAAACTGAGAGAAAGGAAGTGTTGCCTCATAAATGTTATGTCTGTGACAGACAAATGGAAGTTATACATCATTAGAAATGATAACAGGACCAGTAAGATCTCCAAAAAGATAACAAAACAGCCAACAAAAACAGAAATTGCTGGGAAAAACTCGCCAGGTCTGGTAGCATCTGTGGAGAGAAGTCAGAGTTAACATTTCAGGTCCAGTGACCCTTCCCGAAATATTAATTCTGATTCTTCTCCACAGATGCTGCCAGACCTACTAAGTTTTACCAGCAATTTATGTTTTAATTTCTAATTTCTAGCATCCACAGTTCTTTTGTTTTTTAACAAAAGAGCCAATGTGTTTGAAATTAGGGTAATAATTAGGACCTGCATTTTATCCCAGTTTGAGTTTTCTCGTTATGGAATTGATAGCTTCCAACAATGAATGCATGGCCAAGACTTCCACCAAATCAGCTCTGTGAAATATTAGAAGATCCACAAGATTAGATATTGAACACTTTCATTCCCTCCCCATTTTTTGAATAGGTCTTGGTGTTTGTTTAACACCTCTTTTTGACTTAGGTAAGTAGATCAAAACTGAAGAAAAGCCAATTCCAAGGTTTTCTTGGATGGAAGAAAGTGAAGTTTTAATACGTGCTACCCTTAAAAAATAATTAAACAGAATAACACAGACAAATACAAGTGACAAACTTACAAAATTAAGTGGTGGGGGTGGAAGTCTAGAAGAGACAGAAAGGTAAAGGCAAATGCAGTTATGGATTTTAAGAGTCCCTTGGGTTGCAAGAATGAAAATACCGGAATCAAAATGTTTAGCTGCTCTCTTATGCCCTCCATAATGTTAAAGGTGCAGATGTTCTGGATTTTTCATTGAGTTGTTGTTGCTCCAAATTTCTTCTTACTTGCTAATTTTTGACCTTGAGGGAGATTGAGAGGGACAGAGAGGAGTTTCCAGTATCTTTGCTGTTATCAGTTCATGTTGCTTCGTCTCCTTTTTTACTGTCAGTCTGCTGTTTATGTACTGTATACTTGCAGATTCTGATGGATTGTTTTATTTTAAGCTGAATAGATCTTGATAAACTTTTATTTTTCAACTTGTGCAGGTATCATGCATGTGTGAGGGAAACAAGATGCGGGGAATTTCTTGAGATCTCACTGAGTTTCAGCGTCTTGTGATTAAATATGGTAATTCCAAGGCAACCATTTTCCTATATGTCAAATGTGTTACCTGGGCTTGTCAGGTGATCATAGCGGCCATTTTAGGTCAGCAGTGCCTATTTTAAAACCATTTTTAGTCAACAAACGTGCATTTATTGAAGCTAATTGGTAAAAGTTGAATACTGATAGTCAGTTTTCACTGTGATTGGAATATCATTCATCTTCCATTTCCAGCGAAGCCACGGCACTAGAACAATTGCATGATTGTTATTAAATTGCTGTAGCCCAATCCCTGAGAATTTTTTTTTTAGCATAGATCCCTGCTGGATTAATAAATTTACCTTTTAATTTCATTAGATGTGATTTACCAACCTATATAAATGCCATACATTCTCAAGCAAATTTGAGTGGTATAAAATCTTTGGTAAATACATTAATCATTTCTTGGGTTACCCAAAATATGTTTCCCTAACTGATTCTTTTAAAGGACCATTCCAGCCATTTAACATTCTGCCATCTTTGCATATAGCCAAACTATTCCTGCTGCAATTTACAATTTGTTTTTCTCTTTATACTTTTCTTGTTCTAATATACAGTTATCCTCCACTGACTCTGATTCCCAGTCCTAATTACTTTTTGATGACTTGAATCTTTTAAAATAATTTTGCTCAGCCTTTAGGTTATTCTGAACCTTTTCATTCAGACACAATGATACTTTCCCCCATTTTCTCTTAGGGATACACTTCCTTTTCACATCCCTTAAATTAGTCATTAAAATTCTTCATTTTACTTCATTCATTTTATTTTCTTACACCGCCTCCTACCTATTCCTCCCTAGAACCTTCTTCATCGCCTAAAAGTTTGCTCTTTTAAAGGCTGACATATCTGCACTGTTAAAGTCTTAATTGCAATATCAAATTGAACTATCTGATCATTACTAGAATCTACAAGCTCACCCACCTTCCATGTTATTAATTATTTCTGGTGAAATGCTAAATATTAACTGAATACCTTCCCTGTACCCTCCTCCATGTTTTGTGTTCCTTTTGTTTTGTCAATGACATTGTGCTTTTACCTCTTCTTCTTATTTGTCCACTTTTCCTCTGGGGTATTAAAATTGTCTTGTGATTATCACATTTCCTGCAGCCTCTTATTGCTTAAACCAACTGCTATCTACCTGTTCACCTTGAGCTGACAGTCAATAGCAGTTTCCCATTGTCACACTTCACACAATGTGGATTGAAATTTGAACTGCAGAACTGTCAGTGCTCTTAGTATTTCCAGTTAAGTCGGCAATAAACCCACTGCTACGTCCCAATACACTAACATTAATTCAAACAAAGGAGGATAGACAAACTGCTAATGGATTTGAAAGGAAAGAAAATGGGTCAAGATGCTGAACTAAGACATCATAGTAAAGGCTTGTCAAAAGTAGCGTGGGAAAAATATTTATCCCAATTTACTTCATCATTTCTTTTTTATGCTCAAGGAACAATGGGATGACATTGACTTTCTGGTGCCTGCAACCCAGATAGTGACTGTCAGCAGTATATACAACAATGGAGACAATCACAAATAGTCCTCCATCAAATTGTTTGCAAACTTTTCACTGCATCTTTGCAACATATTGGTTATTAACAGAAACCTTGGCTGATTTTAACCCCTCTATATCTTGTAAAACTGCTTAGATATGCTTAGTGTGTTCAATGCAGGGCCTTGGAGAAGTGGGTTAGGAGGGTAAACAATGCTCTAAGAGGACTTATGTTCATTGACCCAGTACTAATGTTCAAAATATAAGGGGACGGGGGACAAATTTGACCCAAAATACCTGACAAAGTTCAATCACAGGGCGATGAATGGAGGAATGTTGCCCCTGTATGTAGAAAGGTGATACTGTTCAGATTTTCAGCAAAGCAGACAAACAAGATCAATAAACATGCATCCTCAAAACTAAGTTTCAAGATTTATTGACTTCTTAGGGAAGAAATGCCTTATTCTGCTGGGAAGCAGGGTTGGATCGGTGGGTTTTGTTTAATTTCAGTCAAAGACAAATGACTGACTTTGTCAAAGGTGCACATCAGACAAGATCCACAAGCCAGTCATTGTCATAGATCCATTGAGGTCTACAGCACAGGAAAAGACCCTTTGGCCCATTGAGTCTGTGCTGGTCAAAAACAACCACCTAACTATTCTAAGATAGTTTTCTGAAGAAGGGTCTAGGCCCGAAACGTCAGCTTTCCTGCTCCTCTGATGCTGCTTGGCCTGCTGTGTTCATCCAGCTCTACACCTTGTTACCTAACTATTCTAACCCCATTTTCCCGCACTTGGCCCTTTGCCTTGCATGCCTTGGCATTGCAAGTACACATCTAAAGTGTTAAATACTTTTTGGATGAGCTTTCAGAACAAGTCCTTGAATATAGATACTGCCATCTTGTACAAGAAGTGTTTATTAAATCTCCTGACATTATAATGAAATGGTGGTTTTGACTAAATGTTCAGATCACTGGCTAGATGAATCCAATTCGCCAGTAGTGTTTATTGGTTTAGCCCTATGTCTGTACCCTGCTCATCTGCATGTTGCTCAGCACACACCCTAAGGCAAACACTCCCTTAAGATCCCTTTGTCTGCATAGTTTGCTTCTTTATTAATTAGTACCTATCCATCAGAACTTGTCAGTCAAGAGTGTAATATATAATATACTTATATAGAGAGAGGGACTTTGGATGCCATACATATATGTTTATACAAACACACACAAAGATACTAACCTGCCAAATAAACTGATCAAACACACTGGTGCTGATGGTTGTTACATCTAAAATTAGGCATCCACATCCTCCAATAAATTAACACCTAATCAACCTGACAGAGGGAATCTGCATCAGAGACTGTCACTGTCATGTAATGGGCAAGCTCCCATTACAAAATATAAATTAAAAGTACAAAACGAAATCATTCATTCTAATGTTCCAATAATAAATTAGAAAATCTAATTACAGTTAGTACACTGAGATGGGGATTTAAAATAAGTAAAGTAAACTTTGCTCTGCTTTAATGATGTATCAAAGTATAATACAGCACGTCTTTTCTACAAAGGTGCATAGTGCACGTTTAAATTATGTTTCTCTATATTTTAATATTACAATGGTGCCCTCAAAGCATCCTTTGCGCTGAGCATAACATGTTTTAATCAGTAATCTTGATATCTTAAGTAAAGTAGATTTATTGTATTACAGTCCAGGATATAATGTTGCTCATCAAGAAAAATCTTGCCATTTGGATTAGAGAAAGTAAGTGAAATTGAAGATTGAGCCAACTTCACTACCTCCTATTAATTTCATACTATCTGAATAGGCCACCATCTTCGTGGAAGAGTGGCGCTTAATGAGGACATTTGATTTGCGATATTGAATGAAACAAAAAAAATAAGAAGCAGATTTAAAAATCATGAACAAAACCTGAGAAAATAGAAATATATAACATGAAGTAACCACAACCAAATTCTGCTAGATATGTATTGCAACAAGTGCATTTTAATCATTAATCATTCAACATGAATGCCAAACTATATCAAGAACAGAGTATACTCCTTGTTAGCATCTTATATGACAGGCACAAACCAAACATCTCACACCAGTCTATGAATCTTCCAATACATCACAGAAAATATCCATGGGATGACTTCAAGGATTAAAGTCCCGTGTTTGGGGTTGGAGAACCTATAATTGCAGACACATCTAGAATATACCTGGATATGTATTCAAGTATTAAATATTGCAATTTAAAATTTAGTTTACATCTTATGCTGCCACTTTGCACCATCAGAGAAAGCACAATAAAAATCTTTTAAATGATAATTAATGTCAAAAATGATTCAGTAAGCAACAGAATGTATGCAGAATTGTGTTAATAAATTGAGTTTGATATTCAACAATAAGATGAAATTTATTATAATTTAAAATAGTTTTATATTGTAATTATCTTAGCATAAATTTCTGAGGCAAGGAGTTCAGAATACCAAAGAAATTGATTTTTTATTCCTTGGAAGTCCCTGTCCTATCCATATCATTAGCAGTCATTTTTCTATGACATTAAAGTATAGCTGTACTCATTATCATTTTAACTGCATGCACTGGATGTAAAATTCTTGAGTCCCAGGTGAAGTATATACTGTTGGAATTCTGTATATTGCCTTTGGAGTATAATGAACAAAGCATTCAAAACATGGATCTGATCGAATACGCTGTATTCACATGCTCTTTTGAATAGTGCAGACAATTTCATTTTTCAACACAATCCACAATTCACTATTCAGTAGTGAGCCATAAAAGAAGGTAAACCAACAGCTGAGATTATAGGAAAGATTTAGAGATAATAGCTTCCTTCCATGCGTAGGTGTTTACAATGGCTATTAAGGTGGCCTGCATTATTGCAAGATATATTGTGAAATTTTGATTGTGGAGAAAAAAATTTGCAGTGAACCTATGTTAAATTATTCATATTTCAAGGGCTTTTATTATTATTTTTAATTAAACTTTTAAAGTCAGCTGTATGACTTGAATTAAAGGTATTTCATTGCATTTTAGAAAAGTGTATTATGATAATTGGATTAATAGCTGGTGCTTTTCCATCCAATTAATTGAATTCCACATATATTTGTTAAATGATGAGTTACTATTTATGTAAAGTGCAGAACAAGTGGTCTGAAAGATCGTCCGTGATTGTCTTCTATAAGTTAACATGGAGTTAAGTGCATATGTAAATATGTGGCAGAAACTTATAGGGGGCTGAGTGATATATGCTATGGTGAGATTTGTGGCATAATTGGAAATGAAGTCTAGTGAGGCCTATCTTTACATAGGAGCATCTCGCTGCATCTTTCATGGTTTTGAAAAGTGGTGTGGCAGGTACCTCAGGCCGTGGCAAATTGCCAAATGTGGGAGATTATTGTTTGTTAAAGGCCTTGATAATCACCCAACGTTCAGCTTTTCAGAATACATCCAAATTTAATATTTTCAGAAATATTCACCTTCCTAGCAAATGTGCCAAGCAAGCTAAACATTGAGGAAACTTGACATGAAAATCAAAGCAGATAACTGATGAATTCAGCTCACTGCTTGCTCTGAATGACCTCTGTTTCAGGCAGCAGACACCAACATCTCAGGGTGTGTTCCATGGGTTCCAGCCATACAAAGCTCACATCCACGATCTATCAGCCAAAACTACCAAGCTCATATTACTGAGACAACAAGGTGCAGAGCTGGATGAACACAGCAGGCCAAGCAGCATCATAGGAGCAGAAAGGCTGACGTTTCGGGCCTAGACCCTTCTTCAGAAATGGGGGAAGGGAAGGGGGTTCTGAAATAAATAGGGAGAGAGGGGGAGGCAGATAGAAGATGGATAGAGGAGAGGATAAGTGGAGAGGAAACAGACAGGTTGAAGAGGCGGGGTTGGAGCCAGTAAAGGTGAGTGTTGGTGGGGAGTTATGGAGGGGATAGGTCAGTCCAGGGAGGACGGACAGGTCAAGGGGGCGGGATGAGGTTAGTAGGTAGGAGATGGGGGTGCGGCTTGAGGTGGGTGGACGGGATAGGTGGGAGGAAGAACAGGTTAGGGAGGCGGGGACAAGCTGGATTGGTTTTTGGATGCGGTAGGGGGAGGGGAGATTTTGAAGCTTGTGAAATCCACATTGATACCATTGGGCTGCAGGGTTCCCAAGCGGAATATGAGTTGCAGTTCCTGCAACCTTCGGGTGGCATCGTTGTGGCACTGCAGGAGGCCCAGGATGGACATGTCGTCTGAGGAACGGGAGGCGGAGTTGAAATGGTTCGCGACTGGGAGGTGCAGTTGTTTATTGCAAACCAAGCGTAGGTATTCTGCAAAGCGGTCCCCAAGCCTCCGCTTGGTTTCCCCGATGTAGAGGAGGCCACAACGGGTACAGCGGATGCAGTATACCACATTGGCAGATGTGCAGGTGAACGTCTGCTTGATGTGGAAAGCCTTCTTGGGGCCTAGGATGGGGGTGAGGGAGGAGGTATGGGCGCAGGTGTAGCACTTCCTGCGGTTGCAGGGAAAAGTGCCAGGTGTGGTGGGGCTGGAGGGGAGTGTGGAGCGGACAAGGGAGTCACGGAGAGAGTGGTCCCTCCGGAAAGCAGATAAGGGTGGGGAGGGAAAGATGTCTTTGATGGTGGGGTCGGATTGCAGATGGCGGAAGTGTCGGAGGATGATGCGTTGGATCCGGAGGTTGGTGGGGTGGTACATGAGGACGAAGGGGATTCTTTTTTGGTTCTTATTGCGGGGAGGGGGTGTGAGGGATGAGTTGTGGGAAATGTGGGAGACACGGTTGAGGGCCTAGCCTCAAGCTCATATTACTTCTGTTTTGCCTGGCCGTTTAGCACAGATACAAAGGAAGGAAGCCTGTCATTGCTCTCAGCAGACTTCAGTCTGGTCAAGGAATGTAGCCTTCGTTCAGGGAGTTCTGGCACTGTAAGTCAAGGGCAGCCTCTCATATCAGTTCAGTGGCTAGAACATGATCAGTTCTAGCCAGTTAAAGTCAGAATCACATCCTGGAATGAGAGAGAGAGATATTAAGAGAGATCAAAGTGGGTGACACATCTGTTACTTTTGCTGCAGTTGGAGAGGTCTCCTGAGTGACTGAGTATGCAACACAGAAGGCATACATAGTCAGTGATGTTGGGGATTGATGTGGGTGACAGCAAGTGAGGGAAAATGTTACCGGCAATAGTGAAAGTTGTAGAACATGAGCCGTGGTGGGAGTGGGAGCAGTGGCAGAGATAGAGTGATTGTGAGGTATCAGAGAGATGATGATGGCACTTATACTGGTGGAGTGGAGTGGAAAAGGTCATTGATCTTCTTCTTACAGTACTGGGTGACATCTCCAGACGGCTGAGACTACTGTAATCCAGGTGGTAATCTTTACGAGGTTAAAAAAGTCTGATGTCATGGCCTCTTCTGCTGATCCTGGAGGAAGAGGGGGAAAAAAATAATTACATGTAATTAAGAATGTTATTTTATTTATAGCACTCTTATTGATGCTTTAAGAGAAATTTATATTTTTGAATATTCTGAATGCTTTTAAATATTCCTGATATGTTATTGGGTATTGGAATACACATTTTTGTGCAAACTTTGTTTGATTAATTAAATATTGAATATTATGATGTGAACAAAGACATTTTAAAGATTTAAGATCTGAGGCGCTGTTAATTCAAAAGACACAGGAAAAATGCATTAAAGGTTAATTAGGAAACTGTTCTATATAACTGTATTTAGTTAGGTAGCATAAATATAATATTTCTAATTTGCGTGTAATTTTACATTATATTCTAACTAAATATATCAAATAGTAAATGTTACTGCGAAATAAAATGACTATAATTTAATGAAAAGTTATGATCTTGCAAACCATGACAATTTACAAACATTGGCAGAATACTTGATGCTGAATATTGCAATAATATTCCCAAATTTTATATTGTTGTTGGTAGGATCAAAATGATACTGGATTTGTCAATGTTGTAATTCTGCTGCCACCAATCTGTCAAAAATAGCTTTAAAATAATAAAATTATTTCAGGTCACTTTTGAAATGGGGCAGCTGACTAGAATTCATCTTATGTCCTCATCCATTCACAACCTGACCCTGTCACATGGGGCAGCTGATTGGATTATTCTTGCATTTGTCAAACTAGCTAATCAAGAGATCTGATGCAATGAGGTAGAATTTACTGCGTTAATGGGACAATTTTCTAATTCTAGAGATTTAAAACACAAACCTGCTCTCGGGAGAAATAGGGGCTAATGAAAGTTCCATTTAATAACCAAAAAGATATACAACTCCCTCTGTACTTTTACATAATAGATATTGTTTAAGTCGTGCTGTGACCTTTTGAAGGAGTATTTTGCTTGTTTCTGTTTCTCATCAATGGTTCAGTTTGACTAATTGTCTTGATGGCAATTATCCATGGAATCAATTGGATGTTGTCAAAGCTAACAAATGCATCTTGACGCCCTGGTAAAATTGTGCTATGGGGCTGTCAGAAGGATAAAATCAGGTTATTTTCTTAAGTAAAATATTCATGAATTTAATACTCAGCAAGTCTAATAGAATTGCTCCTGTTCTTTTAAATGCTCTTAAATTGTATCATTATAAGCAATAATTGAACATAATGGGCCAGAATTTACTGTAAAATAATGGTGAGGCTAACAGTGCTGACCATTATTTATGTGCAGATTGGACAGCCACTTCAGGCAACCACAGATACACAGTTAAGTGAACAAAGAAGTTGCTGTTCGAGATGCAGTGCTCATCCATAAGTAGTGGTAGTAGCACTGGCTAGAGTCTGAGGACATGGGTTTTAATCTGAAAATGGCAGGTGGTTATTTTTTAATTTAATAAAATCAGGATTTAAAAAAACCTGAATAATGATGACCATATAACTATTATTTATGCTTGTAAAATCCTATTTACTTCATTAATGTCATTCAAGGAAGGAAGTCTACTGTCCTTACCTAGTCTGGTCTACCTGTAATTCCAGACGCATAGCAATGTGGTTTTCTCTTAACTACACTGTGAAATGGCTCAGGGTGCCAATCAATCCAAGGACAATTAAGGATAGGCCCCAAATACTGGCTTGTCTGTTTCAGCCAGTTTAGTGACACGATAAATCTTCAGTATTACCAAATAACCTCTATGGCACTGAAAAATAACGTATGCAAGTCTGAACTCTCAATCCTCAGATTTTAATTGTTGTTCAGAGATTTTCTTGAAAAGAATCATTTCCCATCCCCCCCATCCCCTTAATCCAATGGTCCTTAATTCATCCTTATTTAACTTTCTGAAACTGATTTGACATGGAATTCAATATTCTAATTGAAAGGTCCCTCCTGTGGCACAGAAGTACTACGCCTATCCCTGCATCAGGAGGCCCAGGTTCAAGTCTCACCTGATGCATAATAACATCTCTGAACAGGTTGATTAGAAAAATAGG
This sequence comes from Rhincodon typus, assembly GCF_021869965.1. Taxonomy (NCBI): domain Eukaryota; kingdom Metazoa; phylum Chordata; class Chondrichthyes; order Orectolobiformes; family Rhincodontidae; genus Rhincodon; species Rhincodon typus. The sequence continues at coordinate 40,914,731 of NC_063347.1, forward strand.
ATTAAATTCTACTTGACATTTCCTGGTGCAGACTCTGTGCTGCTCATTAAGGATGCTTCAAACTAATTGGTTAACAAGACACATGATTGCTTACTTTGTTCACACATGTCTCAGATGTTCACACAAGTAGAGGGCATTACACTGTTTGGATCCATAACTTACAGCAGATTCCAATACAACAGGTTATAGAGATTGAATGGAGAAGGGCAAATTTAATTAACAAACCATGCCTTCATTCACCAGTTATATTAGGATTTTACTCAATTATCTGTCACCCCCTGAACCTGAATTAGTTCATCATATAGATTGTTTCCTGAACAAGGATACATGGGACAATATCCTGTGGATTATTTTGAATTTCTAATTAACTTCCTTCTCTGCGGTAAATCCTTTCCATGAGCTCTTTACATCATGAATCCTGAGAGAACTAGACATCTCCATCAATGACTCAGTGTCACTACATGATTCACCAACAGGATGCAGTTTCAATGGAGTGAGTCTGAAAACATCAGCTATGGCATCTCCATCTCCCAGCCTTACAGTGAATGTACCTATCAAGGTTGTGTGACAAGAAGCCCTGGGGCCCATACTTGTATTTCACACTGCATATATTTTTTTCATCAGACACTGGAACTACCAAGCATGTCCCTAAATACAATTTAATTTTAATAGTAAACTTCTCAAAATGTGAGGGAACCTTTTCAAATGACAAATTAGCATTTAAGGCCATTTAATTAAAGAAATCAAAAGCTGTTAATAATGCGCAGAGATTGCTTCGTATTATTAATATTTCACATTGTGTCAGTTCTGCATGCTGGATTTCCAGTTTAATTGTAGAAATTGATATAACACAAGCAAAAATCTGCGATTCTTGCAAACAAAGTGTTTTTAAAATGTAGAAGTACATAATAAATATTGTATACTTTGAATTAAACAACATGTCAAGCTTCATTAAGAAGGAATACTTGATGATGCATAAACATGAATGCCACTTGGCTGATAAGGCTGTGTCAGTTGCTTAACAATGGTATGGTATAAAGTATAATTAAAAAGCTGCCGTATAAATGTAATGAACTGTGTGTAAACTATGGAGGAGGGGGCGTTCTGGCATTACATTGTTATACCATTTCATTTTCTACCATAAAACTGTAAGTGGAAATTAAATGCTGGCTCAAGAGCATTCCTTAGAGGTTAGAACATTAGCAGAGACAATCTCTAGAAAAAAAAGAAGCTTCTGTATCAGATATTATCTTCGTGTATCTCCAGACCATATTTTTCTCTAAAGCAGTGGCTAAATTAATCATATTTGAAGTTCATTTTAATTTACTAACAAATAACTATCGGTGTGAGTCATTTGTGTTTTCTTGAAAATTGAAAAGGAATGTAATGTTCTTTGTTGTAATTTTTCAGCTGCTGAGATAGAAACAACCTTTCATACAAGTAAATGGTGAAAAAAAACCCTTACGGGACATGAGGGCCTTGACATAAATGCCAGAGAGTAATGAAAGCTATTCATACAAGCAGTGAAAGGTTGAGCATTTAAGAGCCTACTATAGTATTACTACGAATTGTGTACATTACCAGTGAATATTGAGCATTCCAATGTGTGTCTGTTTAACATCGTCTACTAAAGTTCAATCATAGCCCAATCTGTGTGGAAAGGCATTTAAATTATACTTAACTGGGATTTACTTAGCTGATCAATAAAAATGGTCCCCTATAATTTGTGCTGCCATTTTTCATTTGGATTGTGGTACTATGTAATTTTCCTAATAGTTATGCTTTGCCCATGAGACAAACTCATATGATTTGTTTGGCAATAGTTTGTCACTGTGCAAAGATTCTATACATATCAGCAATCCAGTTAAACAACATTCACAGTTCCATTATATTTTCTCACACGTATTTACAAATCCATCTTCTGTCTATTAGTTCCTGTGCTGAGTTTGTGTGTGAATATAGCAGTGCATGTCAGCTTAAAAATGATTTCATCGAAATCTAAGATGAAATTGTTTAATTACGAAAGTGAAGTTAAAGATGGCAAACCTTATTAATGCAACATTATTTATTGCTCAGTTAAGTGAAAAAAATCCCTCAAATAGTTTATACTCAACAGTTTTGTCAGCTACGTTGAGAAACAGCTTTATAAAATCACTTATCACAGAGTCCAGTATACGCTCTTAACAACTTTAATGCAGCAACACCCAATGTGTGATTGAATCTGGTTGTGAATTATTGTTTTTTTCATTCAGTTCCATTTTCCTGAGGTGAAATGAAAACTTGCATAGCAACAAGTTTAAATCTGGATGGGAAATTCCCAAATATTCTAATTTCTTCTCTTAGATGGGAATTGGTGCTTTTATATATTACATATCAAAGGAATGATTAGCAACGAAGAAAAGGGCTGACATGAAATTTGGCTTTGCCCTTTTCATTTCTAACCTGTGGCAATGCCTTCAACTTCTTTGAAAAACAGTAAACATCAAATTCCTTGGATGTTTTTTTGAAAACAGGTCAGCCCACAATTATGTTGCTCTACCAAGAATGTGTGGGAGGAAGTTGCAAGAGTAAAGCAACTCAGATGAAGTGTTACAGCTGCCCAGGTGAATCTTACAACACTAACTACAAATTATTGGAAACTTTCAAATTTAGTTGTCAAATTCCCTAAAATATAGAGTTGTCTTTTTAGCCTGATTAAATATAAAATTATATGAACCATCAATTTTTCCCCAAAGACTAATAGAACTCCCTTGTATTTTCTTCTCATATTCTGGCAATAGTGGTTGATGGATAGTTAAGTTACAGCCATCAATTATTTTGCAAAGATTGGTCATTATCTCGAATTAATTGTAATTAAAAACTTCTTTTGTCAGTCTAATAAGACTTTCGCATTTCATTTAGGAGAATAGGTATAGGAGAAGATGGAATGTCCTTTCCTAGTATCTTTGTAAAGAACTGCTGAATCATCCTGGAATGTAAAAATAATATTAGATGCTTACCACATACATGTTTGTTTACATTAGTGGTCTTGCAACCTATCAAAATTCACTGCAAATCCAGCTTCGCCACAGCGTAACTAACTCAGCTGAGTTGGATTAGTACGCCATAACTCAAGACACTGAAAGCCCAAATACTAGGGTGGATCTGAGTAAAATGAAACAGGCTGTTGTTTTCAATGTATCCCATGACAGTTACGACAATAGTAAGCCCAATCAAGGTTGGCTCCTTTACCGAGACAGTATTTCAAAAAGAATTGAACCAAGAATTTGTGGTCAGCACAACCTCCTGCGAGTATGCTCACTGAAGCATGCAAAAGATGACAGAAGGGAAAAAGGATAATGGTGATCTAAAGGAAGAGAGATTTACCTTGAGCAGACAAGCACTCTTTGGCCTTGACACAATCTGGTTTGGTCTCAGAAGGGACACTCTCATTGGCATCTGTCACATACAATACTAAATGCTGATTTGTAATTATCCTAATTAGTAGCAACGTCTTCAACTACAAATGTGAAGGTAATTGCAGTGATGAATTTCTGTGTCATAGGTTCATTCCAATCATGAAGGAGAGTACATTGGCATCTCACAGTCAGTCAAGTCCAGAGGTATCTTCCACAGTTGAATTTTAGACTCAGCCATGTCAAAATCTAAAGAGCTAGAAACCATGAGAACAACAAGAACAAAAAAAAGGCAAATCTGCCCATTGAAGTTCATAAATTCAGTTATGTAGAATCCAACTGCATTTTAAAACCCATTACAGGTTTAATTCCCTCTAGTAATTACCTTGTCTAATGCACTCAAATAAAAATGCATAGTGGTATAGCTATTTATTCTATTTTTATATTTGCCTTGGTCTCCTGTACTTTTCCTGGTCAATTATTCCAAACAATGTTCACCTAGAACCACACAGTAGTCATTGACTTGCAGATATTAGGCTTTTTGTGGTCATCATGTGACTCAATATCAGTGGTGCATTTGTTTAACAGCAGGATACCAGACTACACGGCTGACTCCTTACTGATCATGGTGCTGGACTCAAATCAATGTAATGTTCTTTGCAAATCATAAACACTTGCACATTTCTGTTACATTGAGCTACACAAATACCTGAGTTCTTTAACCATTCCCAGGATTTAGAGAATTGAGTGTCCATTGCATTTAGGACAATAAAAGATTAATCAAGCAAGAATTATATGCTTGGTCTTGACAGAGTCAAGCATCTGTGACAGACTGAATGCTGATTTGTAATTATCCCCATTAGTAACAATTTCATTACCTTCAGATTGTTACGATCTCCATAGATACAAGGGCAGCAGATGCATGGGAACACCACCACCTGGAGGTTTCCCTTCAAGCCACACAGCATTCTAACTTGGAAATGTATCATCATTTTTCTCCATTGCTGCATCAAAATCCCAGAACTCCTTTCCAAACTGCACTGTGGGCATTCCTACATCCCAAGAATTCCTGTGGTTCAAAAAAGCAGCTCACCGCCACTTTCTCCAGGAAAATTAGAAATGGGCAATAGCCAGCAATACCCATGTCCATGAACACATACAGAAAAGAGAGTTCCTACTATTTCAGAAAAGAGAGTGATAACTTTTAAAAGAAATTGGAACTTACAGCCTTTGGTTGAAAGAATGATAAGACTTAAGGCATTTATCTTATCAAAAGATTAAAATCTCCATTGACTGAACACTATCTTTATAGGTAATGTATAATTTAAGACACAGAACTGAAAGTCCCCTTTTTATTTTAAAGCAAACAAAAATACACACTTTACCAGCATTTGTTACATTGTATTTTAAGTAGACATTAAATTCTCCCCAAATCCATCTAGAGTTCATTTCCAAGCTTTTCATTTCCTGAACTTTCATGGGCATGTTTTCATTTCGATCTATTCCTCTACTTAATGCTGGACAAATCTTCTAGGCTCATTTTAGCTCTGCATTAATTTGGTGTTTCCAATTTGAGGGAAAGCTCCCATCTGCATTCCTACATGGTGAACCACAATACGTTGTTGCCAATAGCTGTTCTTCCTATTCTGGTTCCTGACAGACTAACTTAAATGTAATATTCAGTAATAATTCAGGAAAGCCTATAATCCAATCTCACAATAGTTTAATCTGCATTCTTCTCATCCTAAATCCTATCACAGTGGCAATACAAATCACATGGGCCTTGTATCCAGATAGAACATAGAACATAGAGATGCTGACTAGCTGTTCTTAGGAGCTTAAATCATTTTAAGCTTAGAACTAAATGTTCATTTTAAAGCACAACTGTTTCCAATCTGACATTGTCAACACATTTTGCTCGGACATTGAAACTCACAGCTTATCCACTGTAAGTAAATAGACTGCTGTCATTGCACCTTCTTCCTAATGAAACCGTCTGGGTTCCTTTAATCTCTAATAATGAATCCCCCAGGTTTGCTGTCAGGCAACATTCAGAAAAAGACACATAACTCCATTCATTTTACACTAAATCAAAGACACATTGCTGAAACATAACAACCTTTACAAACCTTATAATTGCAACAAGATGAGGATAACTGTTTTTGCACAGTGGGCAATGATGGTCTGAAATTATTGCTAGAAAGAGATTCAATATAAACTTTCACAAGGCAATTGGATAAATGCGTGAAAAGAAAACAATTTGCAGCACGATGTGCAAAGCGCTGAGGTGTTGGTACAATTGTAACAAGACCGAACTAGTATTCTGGGCTGCTGTTCAAATCCCACTTTGGCAGGTGTCATTTTAATTCAATAAAAGTCTGAAATTAAAAAGTTAGCCTGATGGTAAGCATGTAACCATTGTCATAAAAGCAATTGCCACAAAGACCCATCTGGCTCACCAATGTTTAGGGAAAGAAATCTGCTATCCTTACCTGTTCTCACATAAGTGTGACTCCAGACGCATAACAATGTGGTTGACTCTTAACTACATTCTGGACAATGAGGGACAGCCATTAAATTCTGACCCAGCCAGTGATGCTCTCATCCCATGAACCAAAAAAAAATCCAGATAGCTCTTTCAAAGAATGGGTACAGTGAGTTGAATGGACTTGTTCTGCGCTATGTGATTCTATAAGCACTTTTGGTAGGTTTAAAGTTATTTAATTCACCCATACCAAAAGGTTACATGACTGGACACAAAGGATGGCTGCAGATGATAATTCAGAATGGCTACAGCAGGAAAGGATGCTGTAACATTGGCCAGTAAAATACAGAAAAATAATCGATGGAAATTTCATTTAAAATAATTCCAAAATATAGAGAAAATCAACCTCAGATCTTTAGTTCTTATTCAATAGTATTCTTTCAGACACAGTACACCATCCTTAAAGGGAATTATTTTTGAATTTATCATTATTAACTACACAAATAATAATTTTCTCAATAAATGTTTCATCCAGTCAAAAAATATGAAGTAATATTTCTGTCAAGTTAACAGAAAATTGTTATGAACTTTTAGTGTTGTGTTTCATTTGTTGTTGTTGGCAGTAGATCTCTTAAATACTTCAATCTTTTCATCAAATATCTGGCAATTAAAAATATTCAGAGATTTTAACTAAATATTTTTAAAAATATCTTCATGTCCAACAATGCACCCCCTAAGCAACTGACATAGATTTTCTCGATGGTTTCAGGTTTTCAGCCTTAATATCTAAACTGGTACAAAGCAGCTGTGGCATTAATTTTGTGATTCTGGAAAAACTATGGCTGTGCACACCCAAGGGGTGGATGTGAACTGGTGGAGTAGGTGGGCAGCTACACTAAGTTTACAATCAAACACTGACTGCTATATTTGCTAAGACTGTCTTGGAAAATTCACAGAGATTCAAGCCTGTAAATATACTAGCTGCCAATTGCAAAATCTGGAACGTATTCTGAACTTAATGCCTGTTGCTTGCTCTTAAAGTGAAACACTTTGGAGGTAATTTTAAGTTTCACAGACTGGGAGGTAATGTGATCGTACAGATTTTCTGTTGCAGAACCTGTCCAATTTTCTTCTTATTAAAATCAAACAAGATGCTTTGTGAATCACAGCATGGAGTTGGAGGAACACAGCAGGCCAGGCAGCATTAGAGGAGCAGGAAAGCTGACGTTTCTGGTCGGGACCCTTCTTCAGAAATCTTCTTTCTGAAGAAGGGTTCCAACATGAAACATCAGCTTTCTTGCTCCTCTGATGCTGCCTGGCCTACTGTGTTCCTCCAGCTCTACACTGTGTTATCTCTGACTCCAGCATCAGCAGTTCTTACTATCTCTGATGCTTTGTGAATCAAATGTATGAGAGCTGGAAAAAAATTGATCCTTATATGAGGCACCTTAGTACCCTTCTTAATCTTAAAACAGCCTGAAGCCTTTTAGAGGAGAGGAGATGCTTTTCATTATACTCACTGCTTTAATGTCTTAACTAATCGTTGGCCAGTTTTCACATAGCTATGTCTTACAAACAGCAATGATTGGATAATCTGTTTCTGTGATGATTATAGGCCCTTTTTCCAGGACACCAGGCAAACTCTTCTGTTCTCTTTAACATAATACCATGGCTTCTCATGTAGTTTTGCAATTGCAATGGCTCATCAACGTTTGCATGTGTTGGTATGTCATTATTAGTCAATCGCACCTCATATTTATATCCTTCTATTAATATTCCCTGTTCTCCCTGCCAGATTGAACAGCGAGAGTGGGTACTTGCTGACTCCATCTTGCTTCTTGCTTCTCCAGTCGTCTATCTTGGGCAGCAGTTAGCAACATTTCAAGGCATGTTTCATGGCGGTGATCACATACATCCCCTTCCATGAATGTTGGCATCAGAGACATACCAGCATTACCACATCCTCATGGCACATCTTCAATTCACTTACAAGATAGTTCTGCATTTCAGTGTTGCATGTTGGAGCACAGCAGCACTTTTCATTGTAAAACTACTGTCAGGGCACTTAATGCAGAGCAATAGGCACCCAATCCATGAACTTGACAGGATGCATCTCAGGACTACTCACTTGCTCTCTTAGTGCTGACTCACTTTGCATTTACTTGGATGCTCACAGGGTCTCTGCCTTGCCTTGCATTATTTTGCTTTACCCCCTCAACCAGACCTTAAAGGCTCACAGTACTTCTGTCTTGCCTTGTGGTTTAGTGCAGACACAAATCCAGGAGAGGTGCTTGAAATGTTAGCTATGTTTTCTTTACACAAATGCTGCCAGACCTGCTGAGTTTCTCCAGAAATTGCTGTTTTTTGTGTGTTCAGGAGGTTTGTCATACTCATTAATTGTCAAGGGGATGGACATGTTGCTGTCTGGCACTGTGCTACGTCAATCGCACACCTGCACAATGTGCCAGCAACATATACAACATATTGCATTTTCTTCAACCATATGGCCATGTCTCAAAGGCTAAGAAGAGTAGTCCTCAGTCAGGCCAAGAGAGACAGCATTGACGCAGTGTAGTCCTACTGCAGTAAGTCAAGGGCAACATCCAAAATCAATCCAACAGCTTGGACACGGTCACTCGGTTGCTTGGGTGGACATGGTCTGTGGGTATGTACCACTGTTATCTGGGAATGAGCCATAAAAAACTGTCATGCAAGTCCAGTGTCGAAGACCCAAGGAGTTGCGTACAGATCGGTTAGGGGTCCAAACACACGTCAGTCAGGGCTTGTCTGTCCAAGTTGGTCAGGTGGGTCAGCCAATGGTCAACTTAATGAAAATTGATGGGGAAGGGTATTATCAGGGGCTATTGCTGTGGTATGGAAGTGGGGAAAATTGTGATGGGGTAAATTCAACATGTAAAGCAGGCGAGATGATAGAGCATTGGAAGATAAGGCTCAATGTAGATGATCGGGGTCATTGACATTCATGGCATGCCATCCTTGATGGCAACACATCACAGTACGAAAGTTAGCTAAGCCTGTGACTCACTCTGCCAAGTGTGAACTGTGTTGTCTTCCATCCTCATGTGATTTGCCGATGCGTGCTGGAAATCGAAAATGCCTGTAGGCATACCTGGAGTGAGCACAGAAAGTATTTTTTACCTGTCTGAGCATAAGGGCTTTATTGCAAGCAATGAGAGGTGTCGTTCAAGCAGCAATTACATTAATCAGGCACTTATACTGTGCAAGTATGACAACAGTAATCACTGAATTCTGCATGTGAAATGTGTGGGATACAAATGCTGATCAGAAGTAATCCTCACTTTGCCACTGGTCTTTGCAGATTGAACATAGTCATCTCATGAAGCATCTCACAGACGATGTTTAAAGTTTCAGTCGTAGGCCACAATCCAAAAATACAATACAAGGTCTCATAGATAATAAAAACAAAACATGCTGGAGAAATTTAGCAGGTCTGGCAGCATCTGAGAACAATGAAACAGAGTTAACATTTTGTGTGCAATATGATTCATCTTCAGATCTCATAGGTTGTACAAGTGCACAGAGCTGATATCTTCTTACTTTAAGCTGTAGCTATTCACCAAAATGCTCTGAAATGCAATGCTGACTTTGTTAAGATGATGTTGGGGGTGAGGAGGAGGATAAGGAGTGGGTGATCATACAATATTTACAAACTCCGATCTTTTCTTTACTCAAGATGGCTAGTGCAGCGTTTGTTGGAATAAAGTCCCTATGTCAAAGGCAGAGGTAGTCCATGGCCCTTCTCATTGATGCTCCATGCCCCACTGTATGAAGGAGTATGGTAAACAATTAAGGACTTTCACGCATGGTTACTGGGAGACAAGGGTTACCGTCTGAGACAATGATTGATGACTCCAACATAGAATCCCCTGTCTGAGGCCAAGCATAGACACAATGCTTTGACTAGGGCCATAGTGGAATAGACCATAGACTCCCTGAAGATCAGGATATATTTCTTGGATTGTTTTAGGCAAGACTTACCTAGACAGCGTGTACCACATTAACCTAGCATAATGGGCTATACATAGCTGAAGCAATGCTTTTTGACTCTTCTAATTGCACATTGAAAGAATGTATATAGTTTGTAATTTCATGCCAGCATCTAAGGCTATGGGCACTTGCAAATAGTTTCAAACACAGATTGGCTCTTCCGAGCTTCATTATTTGTCCAGTCCCTGCTTCTATATAGATGTCATTTCACACCAAACTGAGCTTTTGGCATTATGTGCAGTAAGTTATCGGGAATATGGTCAGGAATCAGAACCTTTGTTTCCAGCCCGATAAGGTTATTCTGCCATCTATGGAAAATGTGTGATTTAGTTGAGTAATTTACTATCCACATAAAATTAACGTATGGAAATGATAAATACACTCAGGGAACAGTGGCAAGAATGGGAGGCTCATACATATTTACTAACAGAACTGCTTTAACATATGTGCAGAAAATGATTCTCCCTACTCATAAACTATTACGCCAGGCAAAAGTATATGGGAAAATCCTGCCAAATTCTTAGCAGCAATAAAATTCTCCTCAAGATTGAAATAAATAGAATGACTAACTTCTAGTTTCACCACCAATGACATGCCAATCAAAAATATCCAATTTTTAATTTTTTTAAAAAATTTCGAATAATGAGTCTCCTGCAAACTTGTCAAGGCCGATATTCCCAGGTTGTAGTTTGACACTTTTACCCAAAAAGGTTATCAGATAGTAGTTTAACCATTATCCCATCATTAACTCCACTTTTTGTGCAAGGAAAGTAGGACTTGGAAATTTCACTGTGTGCTGAAGAAACTACTTTTTTTTTTGAGCAGTTGCTAGAGTACTTTTTTAAAAAATCCCATCTGGAGATTGAGGAGTGCCTTTTGCTCATTAAATAAAAATCACAAAAAATAGCCATAACACTCCTTTAAAGCAGAGTAGATGTTGCAGATCTCCAGTTTAAAGGCCATATGTGATCATAAGATTTCCATTTGTAAAAACAGATCTTTCTTTCTCACAAAATGGATTTGGCTTGGCGCAGATGGCCCTGGGTATAAAAGTTCAGTTAAATTCTCAGTGTTAAGAGCATTTTGGAGTAATGTAACAATGTCATACAAAAGATTCAGAGCGATGCTATTTGGAAAACCTCCAAAGTGGTTGATTAATCACTAAACCTATAGCAATGCATTCTATTTTTCCAGTGGTCATTTCCACATACTGTGGGAATGATCCAAAGACAGCAAATTCCATAGCAGTAGTTTTTCCAGGAGGTTTGACTTTCAAGAATGCATAGTTTTAGCCAATCACATAATGTTCCCTTCCCATGCCCTAGTAAGCATCCCCAACTCATCCGTCATCAATTCCTTTTGAACTAAATCCAAAGCGTTATTTCTCCACACTTAAATTTCTTTTTTCCCTATCTTACTTAATTTTTGGCAACTTCTTATTGTTTTTCAAAGGTGTGCTCTTTCTTTGTTGGGAAAAAAACCCTGATTTTCAGACAGTTTTTGTTATTACATGCAGAAGCATAAACGTCAAAATCTTAGGGAGATCAATATGCAGAGAATTTTGCTTCAAGTTTAAGGAATTTTAACTTGGTTTCTCTCTTCCTGTCATGGAGAAGATCATTTCAGGGCTCTTTTTCTTCTGTCAATTTAATTTGAGACATTTAGAGTCTTTTTTTGTTTCCGTTCTCACTGCTTGTAACAATGGACAATGCTCAAATGACTACACGCTTTGGCTGAAAGGCTCCATGAAAAGGCTGGTGTGTTTATGTGCAAAAATGGCTGCAGTCATTAATTCCAAACCCCTGAAGTAGTTTTTCTTCTCTCTCTCTGATCCTGTTCCCAGCAATGAAAGCTGCCAGTTTCTGAATTCCTAACAAAAACATTTTCTGGCAAGAACATTATCCCTACAACAGTTTAAACCTGTCCTCTATGAAATTAATGCCATCGATGGTTCCATCTGGGGCTTCGTCAGGTAAGAGCCTTGCTTGAACATATTAGCTATGTTGCTCAGTTCTCCTTGGCAATTGAGAAGTCTCACAGAAGCCATCTCTAAAGGTAACACTTGGTAGCAGGTCTGCTGTGTGCTATTTAGAAGCAAAGGAATTTCCTGTGGGTTTCTCTGATGACTATGTGGAAGTATACATTTTCAAATATGTGAGGTACAGCTACTCCCTTAGGCACACTGCTTGCAAGATGGTGAACAGAATCAACATTTCGCATTTTCCTGTTAAGAGTTTGTTTAGGCTGGACTGAAATAGTGTGGATATTTGGCCAGAAGAAAACAGCAATGTTAGAAGCCACACCTCACGAAGCTCTGGGGTGTTTTTAATTTGATTTGATTTGACAGTACAAAATATCCATCACATTAGTTTAAATGTTACTAGGTAACTGATTGTACTAGCTGGGTATGTGTGAAATATATTTCACTGATAGTTTGCATCAGCTGAATGAGATTGAAATATATTCAGCAGATTTTGGACGAGCACTTCGATTGTGTTGGGCTCATGTATTGAATCAGTGTACTTCCTGATACAATAGGCAATGAGGTTGTCGGAGCAAGTTTAGAAATCAGAATGCTTTTGTGATAGCTATCCCCTTAATCATCCGAATTCTCCAGCCAGGAAGTATACTTAGTGCTAGAGCTAGGAATTAATCCATCCAGTGCACTGTTTGTAAACATTGATGAATTTATCTTTCATCATATGGTCCAAAAGATATGGAGAACATATATCTCTAATGTGCTGTTTTTTGGAGATGCTTATATTGAAACTGATGATCCTACTTCAAATCAATTTAATGATCCACCTTAGTTAGTGAGAAGACCTCAAAACAGACTAACAATTGTAATTTATAGTCTCCAAAGGATACTTTAACCTTGATAGCTGTTTGCTGTTTCAAAATAATTCTTCTCGAGGTTGAAATGAGGTGAGATATTTTTTAATGCAATGTTAAATGTAAGCTCAATGTTTCGGTAATCTGTGAATTAAACATATCCTTATCTGAATACTTTTCATATGCATAAATATTTTGGCTGCAGTTCCCCCAGTGATGATTTAATTGCTAAATGTACTATACATGATGCTGCAATGTGCTATAAACCAGAAGGCTTGCTGGCAGCTTACTGTTCTCCGTAATTGAACAAACAGCTAACACTCACACATGCGAAGAACAACTGTTTGAAAAAGTATTAGAAGACTGACAGCCTGTGGCGAAACAAAACCCTGCAAAAATTAGCACCTGAGAATCAAGATGACAAGTTGGGAAGGCTAGATAATAGGAAAGAAAATTGTTTAATAAGCAGCCACTGCCCATATAGTACAAAAAGAAGTTCTAAAGAAGGGTCGCTGGACCTGAAACATTGACTCAGCTTTGACTCCGCAAATGCTGCCGGGCCTGCTAAGTTCTCCAGCAATTTCTGGTTTTGTTCTACATAGTATAAATCTAATCACAATTGAATGGTATGAATTACTAATTGTGCTGATTCGTAATTTTGCACTTTATTAAACAAAACCACACCTTGCAACATCTTTGTTGGCTCAGCTGGTTTAACCACAATGTGTGTGAACAGTCTTAAATTCAAAATGAAAGCTAGAAATATTGGAAATAATCAGCAGCCCTGGCAATCTTTGTGGAGAGAGAAACAGAGTCAATATTTCAGGTTGATGAATCTTTCAAAGGATCATAGAGTCACTGAGCTGGATCTTTTGATCAGTCATGCTGTAATTTTGTCACTTTTCTATTTTAAAACGTAAATGCCTAATCTGCAGAGGCAAACTCATTGGCAAATAAATGTTTCTGGCTGCATCTGGTGCATCCACGATTTGTCAGCTCCCTACCTGGTGCCATCAGCAAAGGGAGGCTACAGCCATAGTGGGGCCTAACACAGCCTGGCAAATAGGACAGGCAGCTGATCAGAAGGCAATAGAGGATAAATGATTGTCAACTCAAGGTAATCTACATCATCCTGCACTGATTATCTGAGGGTCCAGTGACTTACCTTGTCAGATAATGATCTTTTCTTCGGACCCTCAACAATCCCTACAGCCAGACTGGACAAATCCACCAAAACAAGGTTTTTAAAACTGCATTCTCTAATGCTCCAGTCCCTTAATAAGCTTTTTAAGGAGCTTCATGGACCATTGATTGGCAGCAAGCAACCTTCCCCACCCTGGAAGCGCCTTGAAAATTTGTAGCTCTCCTCAAAGTATCTGGAGATGACCTCTGGGACTGCAATTTGCCAATGTTGGTCACATCAGATCGTTGCATCAAACTCATTTGTAAACCTGGCTCAAGATGCCATTGACACATAGAAGGATGCCATTTTGTCCATTACATTTATGCTTGCTTTCTATATTGCGAACCAATCAAGTCAGTCCCATTATTTGACTCTATACCTGTAACCCTGTAAATTTATTTCCCTTAAGTGCCCACCCAATTTCTTTTCAAAGTCATTGATAATTTCCATTTTCATTACCCTCAAAGGTAGCAAGTTTTAAGCCTCAGAGTTTCCCTTATTTTTGTTTTCTGATGGTAGCTGCTCTTTGTTCTGCCATTCACACCTTTTCTAGGCACCACCTTCTGTTTTGTTATCTAATCTGTCCTGTTTTCTACCCTACCATGGATCGTACCTCTTATTCTCTTTTCCATCCTTGGAAGTTTCACTTGCTTAAAACTTATTCCATTTATAGCTTATCCAAGTTTTTATGGAATCATTGATCTGAAATGTTAACTCTGCTTCTTCAAAGATTCTGTCTGACTAGACAAGTATTGCCGAGATTTTCTGCATTTCAAATGTCCAGTATCGGTCATATTTTACTTTGTTATACTCTTGGTGCTTTTGTCTTAAGTTGAGACACTGCTAAATGCAGAACCATTAAATTGTGATGTGTAAGTCACTCAGAAATTTATAATCCAACTTGGATTCCAAAAGCCTTAGGAATGTAATTTAGGAAGGAATCAACACTTAAATGGAGGAAAAGTACAACCGAACAGAAACAGCTAGAATCTTATAAAATTCACATAAGCTAAATAAAAAGACATCTTGTTCAAACTATTGTCTTTCTTCATTTATGGTGGAGTGTTAAAAGACTGATGCAACTGATGGAGAAAATGATGATAGAAAGTATGAGAGTATTTGTGCAAGTCAAGGAGATGTCATATGATGTGTACCTACCCCTTATGAACCACAACGAGTCAAGAAGCAGTTCACCATCACCTCCTCAAGGCCACTTAGGGAAGGATGATGGATACGTGCCTAGATCTATGAACAAATAATAAAAAATAGGGTGATGTAGTATACTGTTAGGGGATTGTATGGAGTCTTACCCAAAGTGTTTGGTATCTTTTATTGAATACTAACATTATTCCAGGCATTCAGTCAGACTCCACTGTTACTGCTGCCCTATTTTTAAGCTCTTAGATGGAGACTTGTCCATGAACATTACGCTTAAATTCTATAAAATTGTCTGTTATTTTACCATGAGGCAGAGGAGAACTGCAGGACTGAGTCAACCCATCGTGGTGACAGAAACACATGTTTAAATTATAATTCATAAAAGTCTGTGAATGAGACCCAGCAAGAGCTGGGGCAAGGAGGTCCTCTGAGAATAGGTACACTTACAATGTGGCCTCACTATTTACACTGTACAAAGTGAGGACACCCAATATTGAAGCAGAAATGAAGACTTGAAAGAGAATATTGATTTTCCTGCATGACAGTTATAAAATTCAGTGAAAATACAAAACTTTTATTCTGTGAATAGATACATACAAGAGAACAAAGGAAATCTAAAAGTTTCAACATCAAAGCTATACAGGATTTGCATTCCTGTCATTGGCTTTTTTCGCTGATCCCTAGCTGTTGTCATCACCATGGTAACAGCTGAGGCTATTCTAAATTGTTGCTATGATTAACCAGCTTCTCCCCAACATCATTCTCCTTCCTCTTCTCCTCTTGCCCCATTCTGCACCCACTCCCTCCCTACATGACTGCACGTGACTTTAAAAGGAGGATCAATACCATTGGGTCTGAGAAAGGGAAGTAGTTGTGCAGCACGTGTTACCAAAATTATAGGAGCTAAAGCAATGAGAGCTGTTGAGTGGGTACATTATAGCCTTATTTTGTAGTACTTATGGCTCATAACCTTAAACTCTTTGCTTTTCCTGCTTTGCATTCTAAATATAAATGTATACTTGACAGGGGATTTTGTGCTACTCATTGCGCTCTTGTTCTAAGGATGTGGTTTGTGACAACAATAATGACTCCACTAGGCACTGAGCTGTTTCAAACTCCGCAATGTTGTAGATTGACTTAATATTCCAGTTATGAAGGATTTTTTAATCAGTTTAGAATCAAATATAGGATTTAAGTCTGATATAACAACAGAAAGTCATTTTATATACTAAATAATCAGTGTAACGCTGACCAATAACATTCTAACTTGTTTGTGCAATAAACTTGTGAAAGTCTATCGAAAAGTTTGATTTACAGACAGAACAAAATTAAGTTATTATAGACTAGCATGCACACATGTACAGACTGCAGTTCACCAGCATCTTCTCTAGAATAACAGTGAGATCCTGAACATCCAGAACCCATTCCTGATAGCCTTTCCCATAGATTTTGCACCTCCCCAGGTCCCTACACCACGCATCTACTTGAGTCTTCACCTCCCCACATTCACCACTCCCCCCACCCCAACTCTGACATATGATTTCATCCCACATTAGTCTTTTATTATATCTCCTTTGAAACCAGAGTGCTCTTAACCATGAACAAAGCTTCTTCCCTTATTACCAAAAGAATTATTTTCTTGATCAGTATGTTTCCAGCCCAATGAGAAAGGAAGTGTTACTAGATCTATTCCTAAGAAATTAAATGGATCGATCGGGGAATGTCACAATCAAGCTGCATGACAGGGATGGGGATCATAGTATCAAAGTTTAAGGAGAAGGACCAGGGAACAATCCAGAATGAAAATCCCTACATGGACAAAGTCTCATTTACCAAATTGATTGGGAACCTGGCCAGGATAATTTGGAGGCACAGACAGGCAGACAGCAATAAAAGACCTTGAAAAGGATTTAATTTGATTACAGTCTTGAGCGCATTCCCAGAAGGAGGTAAGGTATTGCAACCAAAGTCAGAGCGACATTGATGACAAAAGAGCTCTATAATAGGATGGAGCAGAAAATGGGACCATTTGACAAATGTCAGCTTGATTATAAAAAGAAGAATCGAGATGAATATAAAGAAATCATTGAGAAGTGTAAAAGGAAATAGGAATGGAAACTAGACACTGTGCAAATAGATTTGTACAAAGAGGAAGCCCAATGTCTCTTGTCAGCACATTAGCAGTTAAAAATTTGCCAGTGGAATGATGGGTCAGTTAGGGGCCTAAATGGAGATCTTTTGGAGGTTGAGTCCATGTGTAGAATTCCTGTTAATTGTCTTGCATTGGTATGTAACAAGGAATACAACCTATAGCCAATAAAGAGGTCACCAGGATACTGGAGGAGACAAAATAGTTTAAAAAAGAAGGTACTGGAAAAACTTAAAGTGATAGAATTTATCTTTAGTAAGGATAGAAATTGGGAAAGTGCTGGCCACTAATCTTTCAAACGTTCTTAGACAGCGATGTGGTACCAAAAGCCAAAAATATGTTACAACTTTGTTCAAAAATGAGGAGAAGCATAAAAAAAAGGTCAGTTTAACTTTGACAAAGTGGAAGGGGTTAAAAAATACCTAACCATGAGAAAATTCTCAGCCACTTAGAGAATATGGACCAATAAAGCAAGCTAGCACCCATTTGTTGAAGTGTGTTGCTATTGTGTAAGGACTTTCAAAAGGCATTTGATGCAATGCAGCAACTTGTCAAACTTCCTTCAACAGCACCTTCCAAACCTGCAGCCTCTACTATCGAGAAGGACAACGGCAGCAGGTATATGGAAAAACCACCACCTACACATTTCACTCCAAGCGACTCACCATTCTGATTTGGAAATATATTGCCATTTCTTCAATGTCAATGGGTCAAAATCCTGGAACTTGTGGTTATGGTAATACCACATGGCCGCAGTGGTTCAGGAAGGCAGCTCATCACCACCTTCTCCAGGGCATCGAGGGATTGATGATGAATGCTGGCCGAGCCAGTGAAGCCCATGTCCTGCGAAAGAATACAATAAATAATTTGCGTTATGACACATTAGGGTTCTTAGCTAAATTGAAGCCTACAGGATATAAGAGGCAGCAGCTGAGTATTGCAAAATTGACTATAGAGAGAAAATGAAGTTGTGGAAAATGGCAGTTCTTCAGACTGGAGGGAGAGAAACAGTAGCATTTCCCAACTTTTAGTATTTGGACCACTGATGTCTTTGATACAGATCAATGTCTTGGACTTGGAAGAACAGAATACAATTTTGAAATATGCACCTTAAAATTTGGAAATGTAATAACAATGAGGAAGATAGTAATAGATTTCAAGAGGATATAGAGAGGCTGAAGGAATGTGTGGGCATATGAACATATGAGTTAGGAGTTGGACGCTTGGCCCATCAAGTTTGCTCTGCCATTTAATAAGATCATGACTAATCTGATTGGAGCCTCAATTCTACATTCCCTGATAATCTTTTGCCTTTTGCCTACCAAGAATCTATCTACCTCTGCTTTACTAATACTCAAAGACTCTGCTTCCACCACCTTTTGAGAAAGAGAGTTGCAAAGACTCACTACCCTCTGAGGGAGAACAAAAAAATCTTTCTAATTTCTGTCTTAAATGGAAGCCATTTGTTTTGGCCCCTTGTTTTGCATTCTTCCACCAGAGGAACAATCCTTTCCACATCCATTCTGTCAAACCCCCTCAGGACCTTATCGGTTTCCATCAAGTCATCACTTCTTCTAGACTTCAGTCAGTATGCATGGGATGGGCTAATTCAAAACTGAAAAGAAAACTTGAAACAGAAAACTTAAGGTGATTTATTTCGTAGGAAGAATGAAGAGAGACAATACAACTTAGATGATATAGCTTAACAAGTTGTGCAAGTAGAGCAGTGCCTGAGTGTGATTACAAATTACAAATCTTTGAAGGTTCGGGGTAAGTTAACAATGTAGTTGCTAAAGCAAATGGGGTTTGGAATTTTATAACAAGGAGTATAGACTATCAAAGTCAGGAAGTTATGCTAAACCAATGTAAAACAATAGCCCCAGTTAGGTCATTTACCAATTCTGGATACCATACCTTGGGAAGGACATGAGGGATTGGGAATGGGAGTATCTAAGAAATTTACAATGGATGATTAATTTACATAGAATAGCTCTGGGCATGAAGGATTACAATCATATGGATGGACTGGAGAAGCTAGGCATGTTCTTCTCACAGAGAAGAAGACTAAGAGGATCTTTGATAGAGATGTTTACACAAGGTGGAAATAAAATCAATAGAGAGGAACTGTTTGGACAGTTGATAACCAAAGGGCATAGCATCAAGGTGATGGGCAAAAGAACCTGATACAACATGAGAACAACATTTTTATGCTCAGACTAGGTGATATTTTTAATATACTGCTTAATAGTATGCTTGGTTCTGAGTCAATAGTAGCTTCAGCAAGAAATTGGACAATTTGTAGGAGGAAAAGCTGTCAGAATAGTAGGACTAACTGTATTGCTCGTTCATAGATCTGGTGCATTCTAAATGGAGAATGGCCTACTTCTGCATTGTCCTTTATTTATGATTCTATGACTAAGCCATATGAATAACTTGTATTCGATCATCACACAATAACATACACAGATGCAATGCTTCCCTACATCAGGTACATGCTTTGACTTTGACTCTCACGGTTTACAACTGCCACTTATCTAATGTTTTTCAAATGCATGCTGCTTTGCTTGTATGATCTGTAGCTACGTGACATCTACTCAGTTTCTTCGGTGAAGATGTTTAGCCAGCTGCCATGGGCTTTATCCACCCAGGTTTTGGGGCTCCTCCCATTGTGAAAGAGGGGCCATTCAGAGTTTGGGAGTAGGAGTATATCATGACCTCAGGAGCAGCAAAAGCTGCAGCCTAGGAGTCGAGCACTGGAGAAAGATATAAGGGACATGCCAACTGCTTTCTCCAGAGACATTCTCCAAAAGTGTACCCCCTGAGGTGAAACTCTCTTCAAATAACTGAGCAGTAGGGTGAGCCAAGATTGTAGTTGCTTAGGGAGATCATCACTGATCCCCTGTGCCAATTGGCAAGATGATCTGAGATCCATGTGGATTAGTGGGCACACAATGGCAATGGTGTTGATGATCAATGCTCCACCTTCAGCTCTTACTAGTAATCTACTAGGAACTGGTGTGGGATCTCCCAGGCTGCAGCCCATCATGGACCTGATCTACATCATGTTGAAGAGGGCCTGTGATATGAAATAACACCAGCCTGGGCAGTCAGGTGGAGAGGATCATCATCTTTGGGACCAGCACTGGATTCCACAGGTGAAAAATATCATCACAGCACCCAAAGATCAACCAAGTGGCTTTCATCAACAGGAAGGCCTTCCATTCCATCAACATTCTACTGTTCTGCAGCCACCAGAATTAAATTCTTTAGACGTGTACTTTTTACCTGGGAAGTAGAATGATGATCCACATATTGCAGCAGGTGCAAATGCCACAGCTTTTTAGGAACCCCTACTGCATGCCTTCTGGGATACATGGTCAAAGACAAAGGCTACCCTTTGTGGACATGGTCACTGATGTCCATGAGGATAACACTCAGGTGCAGAGGGAGAGCACAATACCTGAAAGGCCAGACAGTGGGCCAATCAGTTTCTTAGATCAATTTGATGAAGCTCTTTAATATTTCCCAGTTCAATATTGCAGTCGTCTGCAGGGAGGTGGAGCTCTTGATTAATAAGGACATCATTGATCATGATACCTCCTCCAGGATGGAGATTTGAAGGAGTCAACTGACCAGGTGATGGAAGATAAAAAAACACTTTGGGTCACAGGCAAGGTGCAAAGAAAAATGTGCAAGGAAGGCTTGGCACACCCAAATGAATCTTTCATTTAATCTGTTCTGCTATTGTCTCCTTCATTTTACACTCCATTGCTCACTACTCATTGCTCAGCAGACATGCAAGATCCTTACACACTGAGTGGACATGGTTTTATCCATTGTGTGAGTCCAAGGCTGTAGCTGAGACAAGATTGGGCAGCAAGATTGGGAATGAGAAGCAGTTAGTATGACTGAAAGATTTATTGAGATGCACAACAGAACTAAATCTTCATATTTACATAATCTTTCCACCTGTGAAAGCCAAATACAGGCCAAGGGTCTTCTTAACACTCACTGGCATTCCTACCTAATGCTCTGTCTGTCCTTGCAGTTAGGTGCAGGAAGGCTGCCAATCAGGCTGCTTTGTGGCAAGGGATGGCAGCTTTCCTCCAGTTGCCTGAGGTTTTGAAATTCCTGGTCTTGCACTAACTTCACCCTCTTCTGTTGTCATGTCTGCTTGAGGCACTGGCAGAGAGGTTAAGAAACTGCCCACTGAAGTGCTCCAGAAGAAATAGGCAGATGTTCCTCATTTGCACTTTCCTGCTAACTTAAGATGGATGAGCGACTGGGGAAAACTCTAGACGCCTTGGTTGTATTCAATTTATGGATGAGGTGGTGGCCCACATGTCTATGCACATCTGCACTATCCACTGGTTATCCACTTTGCTGGATCTAGATTGACATAAAAGTCGTGAATCTCCTCACAGAGGATGTCATGTGCCCTCAAGCAGATAGGAAGAAAATGTACACACACTGCACTGTTTTCAACTTGACAAAATAAGTTTGCCATTCGCTGAGTCCTTTCTCAGGGCAATGCTCTGACCAATAAGCATCAACATGCCCAGTTTAAAATTTAAACAAACCTGGCTGGTAATTGTCAATCATCATTCATGAAAGCATCTCTACCAATCAAAGCCCACTTACCAACCAATCGGCATTGCTCTCATATGCAGTATAGATGTTGGCTTTCCCATCGAATTGGTGTTCTTGCAAAATGTCCCGATGAGTCCAGTTCGAAAGGTTTCAACAAAATCTGCCATTTTTTCAGCAAAACTCAAGTTCTCCTCTACCAAATGATCAAACAGATGGACGCTTCTTCATACAACCCAGCCTGAACACCTACAGTCACTGACTGGGTGATCACTCCATGTGCACCAAGTGCACCTTCTTACATTACAACATGTAAAGCCCAAAGTGCTATGGAGTACTTTCCTTGGCAATCCGTATGTGGTCATTAATACACTGTGCACTACTGGATCCAGGTTCAGGTGAGATGGTGGTGGACAAAGTGCTGCCAACTTTCTCTGCATTGCCACCGGGGAACTTGCTTGGTTAGGTAGGCTCATCATCTCCTCCAAACAGTGGGGTACAGGATGTCCTCCCCTTGCCTTGACTGCCTGGAGTCGAACATGTAGGGAAATATCTCTGAATTCTGGCACCATCTGGGATCTTCCTTCTCATCTTGCTGCAGGCTTCTGCTGAGCAGTTAAGTTGTGCAGACAGCAGTCAGGGAAGAGCACATGAAAGGTTACAGGCACCAGAGCATTGCAGCAACTCTGCAAAGTGGCAGTGAGTGCAGGTCGGGCTGCCCTTTACATATATATCCGGCATATGTCATGGCATCAGCTGACGCTGACTTCACTCTTTGACTGCCTGCTGGGTCTGTGATCAGACAATCCCCATCCCTGCATGAGTTAGTTCACAGGCTGCCAAAAGGTCATGTGCAGCTGCCCCCTGAATGCTTAGGCAGAAATGCCACCATCTTCCAGTGCAACTACTAGGAGCTGTAGCCTTGTCACTAAATTCAGCCTTGCATATTAAGTACCCTGTCCTCACAATTTTTACATCACATTTCCATTATTGGCATTACATTATTTTCGTACATAGCTTAAGACTGATTGTAGTTCATCAAAGTTCATGCACATACATTCACCACATATGCACTACATGCATGCATTCTAAACCTACCTTTGATTTTGTCGTAGTCCTTTCAAATCCAATTCTGCTATGATACTAAGTATTTCTCGAGTACTCTTATTTCATGCATAGTATTTCTCTTTTTTTCTTCCATATGCTGGTGTCTATAACTTCCTAATGTTATACTTATTGCAGCTTTAAATATAGGGTATATGTAGGGAATGGTCTGCTGAAGTCTGCCTGACAGTAAGCTTAGGCAGGTTGATTGAAGAGGTAAAGGGAAAAGGTGTGAGATTTTTATATTTGGAGGGAGTATCTCTGAGCATATGATGAGTAGAACTTGAGTTTCCTAAGGTCCCAGAAAAGTGGTGTAGGTATCAGGTTATAAATGGTTGTGCTGTAAGTTACTCATTTACTTGTCAGATGAAAGGGAGTTGAGATCAATGATAGCTAATTAGCATTTCTACCTGAATGCAAGTTTAATGTGTTTTACGTTGACAAGGGAGGAGAGGGCAGAGGAACCCATTCTGAGATCAGGTCACAGGCTTCCCTCCAAATTAATAAATATCATAACAAAGGGTTGGTGTGCCAGACAGAAACCTTAATTTTTTTGCTGAGCACAATGAAAAATCCTTTTGAAAGTCCTTCATTGTTCCTCATTAGACCCACAATATAGTCTTTGCTCCCAGTCTACCTCTCTCATCCCATATAGTCTCCTTTGTTTATGCACAAGACACTAGTACTGGATTTTACCTTCTCACCCTCCATCTGTATTTTTCTGTATTCAACCATACAGTGATGGCTCCTTCCGAGAGGATCCCTAACTATGAGATCATTAATTATTCCTGTTTCAATTACACAGGACCAGATCTAGGATGGCTTGCTCCCTCGTGGATCCCATTACATATTGCTCGAGGAAACTATCATGGATATATTTTATGAACTCCTCTTTAAGGCTATCTTGACGGACTTGTTTTGACCAATCAGTACATAAATTAAAATCCTCCATGATAATTGCCATACCATTTTTACATGTATCAGTTATTTTTTTGTTTATTGTCCACCCCACCATGATGTTGTTACTTGGTGGCCTATACACTATGTTCCACAGTCATGTACTGCAGGGAGATAGTCTTATGAGCAAAGTGATGCACCCTGCAGCCTTTGATGGATTCCAAGAAATTTGCTATAGCATGGTCAGTGGCAAGAAGTATCTTGCAAACAGGTTTTAGCATAGGTGATGAATTTAAGCAACTCTCTGAAAACTGAGGGAAGTATCTCGAGCTAGCCAGTCTAAGTTAGTAATTGGCAAATCTAGGATTTGGTAGTCAATTAGAGACTAGAGCAACAGTGGACTATTTGCACTCTCCATGGGATTACAGTCATTTTTGCAACATGTGGTATATATAAAAGCATATTATCAATTTTTGTCAAGTATAAAATGCCTGCAAAAAGAATTTTAGTGCATTTTTATTCATTTGTTACAATAAAATGTTTCAAAATTTGAAATCTAATTGTATAATTTTTTTCAGCTGTCAACTGGAAATTCAAATCTCCTTTTGTAAGTTAAACCAAGTATACTAATGAAACTCCACACAAAGACATTTATCCCAATTCTATTGAAATCCAACCTTCCCCTTTTACCTAGATCTGCCTTGGGCCAGAATTGATCTCAACGGCCCAGGAATCTGAAACAATTTCCTCAGTACCATTCTTCAAGCTGTACAATGATCCTCCCAATCTTCCTATTTCTAACTTTCCAACTGGTGGCACTAGGAATAATTTAGAAGTTACTTTGCGCTGCTACATTTTAACTCCATTCTTACTCTGCAAATTTGACTGTAACACCCAAATAACTGCCCTCTATCCGATGTTAGTACTAAAATGCATCAAAATGTTTGGCTTACTCTGTTCACTTTACTGAATATTTCTGCACACCCCTGAATGTCCTTTATCCTGTGACTTGGGAGGCAACAAATCATGCAAGATTCACAATATTGGTTATCAAATTGCCTAAATGTTTAATCGATAATTAATTTCATATAATGACTGCATTTTATCCATTTTGTGTTCCTCCCTTGTGTAGCCTCTTGTGCATTTGTGTAATGGTCTGGACTGGGTTCCTTCAAAGGGTTGTCATTCTCAGCCGAATCTGGTGCTGAGTATTGGTTTAACAGTGGCCCATACTCCAAAGAATTCTGCTTTTGCTGCAGAATATGTATCATCCCACTGATACATAGCAAGCCATCCACCATCGTAAACTTCCAGCATCTTTGGGGCAACCACCACCTGCTGGAATGTCCAATCCAGGAAACTGTCAACCTTCCTGATAGCCTGCAGTGACTCTAGCTGCTCTTAACCTACAGAAACCCTGAACTTGAATTCAAGCAATTTTAATTCATGCATCTAGATCTGCTCTGTACTTAAACATACCAATTCACTTACCTTGATTTATCATTTGATTTTTTTTTTCCTTTATCCTTGATGCTCATATTTATTCCATTTTGTGGTCCAATCCCTGAATGCTTGCAGCTATGTACTCCTCACGTCAAAGCTCTCTGAATACCCAATCAGTTACCCAGTGCCCTGTGATGCCACCCCTTCATATCTTTGTTGTTGATTTGTTCTCACTATTCTCTCTCTGTCTTTTGCTGACTCCCCTCACACTTTTCTCTGAGTCTCCAGCAACCATTTTCTCTCAGGTTTGTTCTCACTCTCTGATTTGCCAGGCATTATCTTGTGTACACTCCTCAGGCCATTACTTAGGTCTACTCATCCCCATCCTTAAACCCCCAACAAAATAGCCAACTCTCACACTCAGCCTTTGGCTCTCTTGCTCCCGTGCCTCAGACTCACCTTATATGAGTAGTGTCTCCTCCCCAGAACAGTCATTGTGATCACTCACACCTCACTACTTTCTCTTCTTGTAATCTGATGAGAGATACAAACTAGGGGTAGAAGAGGTGTGGGAGCATCAAGAATATGTTGGTCACTGGCAATGCATATCCCTCTGCTACACTGGGAAGGTCTTTTGAGGGTGCAAATGTTGGCCATTTCCTACCACATGAGCTTGAGTGTTTGGAGGCATTTCAAGAGAACTTACCTTCAATGTTTATCCTCTTTGGCTGCGGAGGAGCATGCAGACTAGAAGCAGATAGATGTTACCATTGGCTGGTGTAGCTCCCACAACTGCTACACGTGATGGCAGTCAAGTAGCTAATGCTCTTCCACATCATCGAGTGGAAGGCAGGGCTTGGTGCACTGCTCCCACACTGTGGTGAAAGCTGACACCAGTGAACTGCTACATAAATGAAGTGCCTTCCACAAAGTTATCAATTACTTGTCAAGTTGTAATTGCAATCTCTGAGAGAAGTACTTTGAACAGCAATTGTTAACCTGAAAATGGCTGGAGCTGATCAGTGTAACTGGGCAAAGTGTTCACAGCTTGTTAATTCCACTCCAGATGGACTTTGGAGTGTGTACGCACCTTGGTGATCCTGGCGAGGTGCCAATGAAGCACAGAAATGCTTGAATAGAAGGAATTCATTGCTTTATCAGTTATCTCAATTGCTTTCTCGCCAGACGCAGAGGGTGGGAACATGTTGGAGTCATGACCAAATGTCAATTTCCAGACTTTAACCACCCCACATGCTCAGGAACTCGCCTCACCTGGATGGTAACATTCTGCTCTCAAAAATACATCCCGAGTGCGAGAACAAATAATTTGGAACCTTAAGATAAAGTACGGTCAACAAATAATAGCATTTGCACAATGCTGCCATTTCGTGAAAACAATTATTAATGATCGAGATAGCAAGAACTGCCGACGCTGGAGTCAGAGTTGATACAGTGTGGAGCTGGAGAAACACAGCAGGTCAGGCAGCATCAGAGGAGCAAGAGAGTCAACGTTTCATGTCGGGACCCTTCTTCGGAACTGGGGTGGGGTAAGGGAGCTGGGAAATAAAGAGAGAGAGGATGGGTAGGGCTGGGGGAAGGTAGGTGGGACAGTGATAGGTGGGTGCAAGTAGGGTGTGGTGGGGATTGGTCAGTGGAAAGGGTGGGGCAGATAGGTGGGGAAGAAGATGGTCAGTTTACGTCAGGTCAAGGAGGCGAGAGGGAGGAAGGGTGGGACTGGGGTTGGGGAGGTGGGATGGCGATAGGTGGATGCAGGCGGGAGTAGTAATGATTAGTCAGTGGGAAGGTTGGGGCAGATAGATGGGGAAGAAGATGGACAGATTGTGTCAGGTCAAGGAGTCGGGGATGAGAGGGAGGGTTGGACGTAGGTTGAGGCCAAGGATGGAGGGATTTTGAAACTGGTGAATTCTATGTTTAGGCCATCAGGCTATAGGCTCATGAGGTGGAATATGAGGGGCTGCTCCTCCAGTTTGTGTGTGGCGTCATTGTGGCACTGGACGATGGCTAGGATGGACCTGTCACCAAGTGAGTGGGAGGGGGTATTAAAATGGTTAGCGACTGGAAGGTAGTGTTGTTTGTCGCATACAGAGCGCAGATGCTCCACGAGTTGGTCCCTGAGTCTGCACTTGGTCTCACCGATGTAGAAGAGGCCACATCGGGAGCAGCGGCTACAGTAGACCAGGTTGGAGGATGTACAGGTGAACCCCTGTCGGATGTGGAAAGTTTGTTTTGGACCTTGGATGGAGGTGAGAGGAGAGGTGTAGGGGCAGGTATGGTACCTCCTGCGGCCGCAGGGAAAGTTGCCGAGTGTGATGGCATTAGTGGGGAGTGTGGAACAGACAAGGGAATTGCAGACTGAGTGGTCCCTACGAATGTCAGATGGGGTGGGGGGGGGAATATCTCTTTGGTTGTGGGATCGGATTGTAGGTGGCACAAGTGGCGGAGGATGAAACGCTGGATGCGGAGGTTGGTGGGCAGGAAATACAAGAGATGCGTTTGAGGGCATGTTTGATCACCGGTGGTTGGGGAGTTGTGGTCCTTGAAATAGGAGGACATCTGGGATCCGTATGGGAATGGAATGCTACATCTTAGGAGCTGATGCGGCGGATGCAGGGGAATTGGGGAGTCAGGGATTGTATTCTTGCAGGAGGGTGGGTGAGAGGAGGTGTAGTCAAGGTAACTATGGGAGTTGGTGGGTTTGAAATATATGGTGGTGCTTAGACAGTTACCAGAGATGGAAACGGAAAGGTCCAGGAAGGGCAGGGAGGTATTGGAGATGGTCCAGGTGAATTTGAGGTTGGGGAGAAAGGTGTAAGTAAAGTTGATGAACTGTTCAAGCTCCTCATGGGAGCATGAGGCAGCGCCGATACTGTCATCAACGTAGCAGAGGAAGAGGTGAGGGATTGGGTCGGTGTAACAGCAGAAGAGGGACTGTTCCACTAATCCTACGAAGAGGCAGGCATAGCTCGGACCCATACGGGTGCCCATAGCCACCCCCTTAGTTTTTAGGAAGAGGGAGGAGTTAAAGGAAAAGTTGTTCAGGGTAAAGATATGCTCCATTAGGTGGATGAAGGTGTTGGTGGAGGGAGACTGACTGGGCCTGCGGGAGATGAAGAAGCAGAGGGCTTTTAGGCCAGCTGTGTGGGGGATACAAGTGTACAGGGATTGGATGTCCATGGTGAAGACGAGGTTTTGGGTGCCAGGGAATTGGAAGTCTTGGAGAAGGTGGAGGGCATGGGTAATGTCCCAAATGTAGGTGGGCAGTTCCTGGACCGGGGGGAAAGAGAATCAAGGTAAGGGGAGATGAGTTCAGTGGGGCAGTAGCAGGCAGAGACAATGGGTCCGCATATACTAGCAATAAACTGGTAAAACTGGTTGCTGGTATTGCTAAATCACCAAGGAACTTGTTATTTTAGATGGACTTCTTTTTACAAGAAAATTTAGTGTTGTATTTTAAATGCAATAATTGTTCCAATTGCAAAAGTTCTGTAGGTTCCACTTGCTGAGACAATTATAGATTAGACTTTGATTAAACACTTTTGACCAACTAAAAGATTAATCATTCCTGAAAGATTCCACCCTAATTTGATGCATTGTAAGCATAACAGACATTAAACTAAAACTAATAACCATTTCTAAACTGCCTATTCCTTTTAAACTTTTAGTAAGCTTAACTCTGCATGCACATTTGTAAACTCTTTGGCATAAGGCTCATAACCAAGGAGCAGCTGCGCCACACTGGCTTTTGTAAGAGAATAATTATAAAACTTAATGAAGTGAGAATAGATTTTAACTTTTGAAAACAACTCTTGCACATTCTAATTAAAGGATTTTTTCAATATTAATTTACACTATTAAAACACAGCACCATTTAATCCCATCATCTGTGCCATGATGTCAAGTTTTATCAAAGTGTTTTGTAAATGCTATAAGATACTACTCCTTATTATTGATTAAATATTTTTCAAGTCCACATAAAAGTCCATTGTTTGCAATTTTAATATACATGTTAGCCACTTTGCTTTAGCAGTGCTAACTATTAAAATAGCAGGCAGAGAGGAATTCAAATGTAGCAGGTAAACGTTTGCTGATATCAGAGTAATTTCTACATTTGTGAATAATATATGTTCAATGATATTAATTGTTTTCAGTATAAATGCAAACTAAAACCAGCAGTATTAGCTGGTTAAGTATAAAAAGGATATCCAAGAACTTAGCAGAAGTTTACAATCCATCAGTACGGGACTTCAATCAGTTCAAGGTGAAATTTATATGTGTATCAAACAATTTTAATCACTAATGGGCAACATAGATTTCCTTTTTAGTGCTGTTCACCTCAATTTATTAAATTGGGTGTTTGTAGTCTATTTAAGGTAGAGAAAACTGGTCTAAATATATATATTTTCTAATTGCTTTGACAGGTGCAGTCTAGTGAATTTAGTATGTTTTTATCTGGAATGTTGGCTAATGCTACTGCCATATAATCAACATTCACTGAATAGATGCAAATAAAATAGAAGAAAAACAGTTTCGCATCAGATTTTATTAACAATTATTGCACAGTTATAGTGCGACAGATGTTTATAAGGATTTATTTCAAAACACACAATTTAATAACCCTCCTCTCGTGTTGTGTAGTATTTTTAATTTCAAAACTGATTAAATTCCATTTTAAAACAGATCTTTTCAATAAGACACGTTGCAGCTGTTGAGTCTTGAATTGTTTGTTCTCTTTCAGCTCAAGTATTTTGAATTATTCAGCTGTGCATGTGCCAGAAACATTCCGCACTGAATGGAAATTCTCTAAATGTGGATTTTCTACTTGGGCTCAGAATAATAAGAAGCATGTGTATTTTAAAAAGGGGTCAACTTAATGAGGAATGCACAAAGTATAGAGTTACTTCTGTATCCTATTACAACATGTGCTAATATTTGCTAAACAAATTTTCTGAACGTTTGTGCAAAACATCTAGAGATATTTTTTTGAGCAACTTGCCAATCCAGCAAAATGCAGATTCCGCAGAGGGGGTTTTTAACGATAGTGAGCTAATCATTTATTTGATTGCACATTTCCTGTAGTGACCCTGATCGTTCTGTGACCCAAATTAAAATTATACCCCCTGACATTCATAATACTAAGCAATAAGATAAACTGGAAACAATTCATGTCACCTAAAGCTTTTTAACAAATCAATGCAACTATTTGTAATTGCTTGTTTCACAAGATTAAAAGTGTACAGACCTGACCTGTGTACTCAGTTTTGTGCCCAACATGATCTGTGCATTGGTCGTTAAAACAAACCACTTGTGATCAGCA
This sequence comes from Rhincodon typus, assembly GCF_021869965.1. Classification (NCBI taxonomy): domain Eukaryota; kingdom Metazoa; phylum Chordata; class Chondrichthyes; order Orectolobiformes; family Rhincodontidae; genus Rhincodon; species Rhincodon typus. Next base: position 40,945,328 of record NC_063347.1, read on the forward strand.
ATAATTTCCATCAAGAAATCCATATTACTAATATTTCTAGAATTCTAATGCAGTTAGAATTTATAGCTGATCAAATGCAGTTACCTAAATTGCTGTTACAAGGAGACAGTTTAACCACCATTATTAATTACGGGAAAATTTAATGTTTAAGTACTGGCACTTGTATTGGTCATCTTTATAGTTAGGTCAGGAAAGTGTCAGAATAGTGCTTGATAACTAGCCATTTCATCTGTTACACAGGAATTTTAAATGATGTGTGTTGAAAATGGGAACAATACTGAAAAACGACTTTGGGCTTGGGAGAGATCAACATCATCCTGAAAAAGACAACACTGCAAACGGTGTGAACAACCAGCATTTTTATTGCATTTGAGAATGCTAATGTCAGTAATTAGTACTGACTACACACATGAATTTTTTTATTGTCTGCATCAACAGACATGGAATGATGGATTACACTGATGTAAGGAATGAGTTCCTGTATGCCTCTACAATAATCTCTTAACTGGCAGCAACAACGTTCAAAGCACCATGATAACACAATGTCCTCAATCTGTACCATTTCCAAACAACCTTTAACAAACAATCAGATTTTTATTCACTGGCTTTTGACAGTATAGAAGGCTGTGACTCTCATTCCTGACATTGAAGTTACCTGAATCATGGTACTTCGATCATGATAATGTACGCTTTTCTTAGAGAAAAAGCATGTAACAAATTATCTTTACATCTTGGCACCTTGTAAAGTTCTTATTTAAAAAAAATATTCAACAGGTTGACACTCCCCAGTTTTAATAATCATTACTTCACTGCAACTGGCCCTGGAATTCATCATGCTAAGTATTCACGACAGCAGGAAAAGAAATGACTTTTTAAATTGTCTTCTCCAAATCCTTCAAACTTTTAAGACAGCTGCAGAGGGCAGTGGTTGGACCTTTGTAAGCGGGAAGTATCAAAACAGCCTAACACAAACAAAACTGTACAAAATGCTTCGTTCAATGGTAACTTAAAAATCTGTCAACTGTACTACAGTTAAAGCAAAAAAAAAGGGATTTTCTCCCAAATGTCAGCAAATAACTTCTGTTATTCTTAAAGCAAGGATTAATAAGTAAAATACATGTGCAGAACATTTGCAGTTTCAATACATACAGTAGTTTTCAAAGCTTTCTTTTAATATAGTCAATACAAAGCAGTTGCTCAAAAGCAAATGTGATTTAACAGAGATTTTTTGTTTTTAAAAGAACAGTGTTTAAAAAGAAACAGAAAAAGACAAAGGCTTGCACCGACACATTGGGATATTTACGTACAATGTAACAAACCCCCACCCTTTAGAAGCAACCATATATCCAAACGGATATGGTGACAATGTTCAATCATTGAAATCCTGTACATAAAGAGCCTGAGGTTCAGAGTTGATTCTGCTGAAAGGCTGTGGCACCTGCTAGATATGCAAGCTCTAATTTTGCTAGTCTTTAGACTAAACATGCAAGACATACAACTAAGTGCAACTGAGTGAAATGTTTTATTCATCATTCCCTAAAAGTTTGAACTGAGGTATGCGTACTAACAGTTTCTCATGCTGTTAACTTTAGTCATGTCTAGCTACACATGCTGAGAATGTACTAATCTAACCATCTTCTATTCCCTCAAATACAGAGTTAACCAACAGGCCACTCAGTTTGAAATCATGGGATCTCTTCTCATGATCCCATTTAGCTACTGCCTGCACATCCTCATGAAGCTGCCTGGAATGCCATTACAAATATATATTTCAAAAGACCACAGACTGCCCATTTAACAGAAAGTTGGATTAAGCTTAAAAAAAACTGCTGTAATGTCTCTTGTACCAAGCTTATGAGTGCTTTTGCATGAAGAATGCGGGAACAAAACTGAACAAATTTGAAGATGTGTGCCAAGGCAAACCAAAAATAAGTAATCTTGGCACAATAAAGAAAATTGGTCTCCAAACAAAAGTGGCACACCATCTTTCAGTTACAGCTTCCATAACAAGCATTGTCCTAAAACACTAATACGTGGTCCAGTTCCATCATGGAAGCTATTCCTTTTCTCTCTGTATTACCATTTGAATCTTGCATCTTCACCTTTTCATCTTACTCTTATCAGCACAGAAAGGATCTACATTCACCTTCCCTTGATGGAACGCTCCCTTTTTTGTGGCCTCCGTGATATCGGTCCTTGGTTTGGTCTCCAATTATATCTTCCTACAGTGAGCAAACTTGGTCATTATAGGAAAGAGAAAGCTGAATTTTCAGAGATAATACCTTTGGTTCAAACATCCACCTGGCCTGTTGCAGATATTGTTAAAAGGAGACTTAAACATCACAGGTTACTGTCTGTGCATCATTCCATTTTTAGCCATTTCCCCCTCTTGATTCTGCTACCTCCTTTGATCAACAATAAGAGGATATTTGGCTTCATCAGATAAAGCATCAAACAGAGAACATATAATTTACCTTTTAGATCATCTTTGGTAATCTCAGAAAAATTTATCTGGTTTCAAAAAAAAGTAAAAATAAATAAAGCTCTGAAAGCTTCTTCAACTGCCAAACTATATAGTCCTAAATAAATACAATGGGGGAGAGGGGAGTGACAGAAAAGTGACCAAGTCGCAGTCTTGAAACAGCAAAGATGTTGAGTGTTTTGGAAAATAATTCAATGACTTCTATTAACAGAATTACTTTCTGTACGTAAAGTTTGCTTCAGGATCACTATAAGCTCGCAAAGTAAGCTCTAGTGACGTTGCTTTCGATTTTGTCATCTATTGTGAAGTTTTCTAAGTTTGCTGAAATAACAAATTTCTACCTATAGAGCTACTTAACACAGCACTAGACATAAACCTTAACTGAAAAGCTTTGCTGCAGTGTGAATTATTATTTATACAGACAAAATTTTTTATGTTCTACTTTCTTTAACTCAACTCCTGTGTCTCCTTACTACTTGTTGAACCTGAAAAACAGGAATCATTCAATGGCGTTATGTAGGAGACAAGGGCTAGTTACTAATATCATCTTTTTTTTCTGTCATTCTGTCCCCTGGTTCATTTCTGCAGCTTTCCTAAAAGTGAACCTTTCTCTGTAGTCATGGAACATTGATTCCGCCAGTTGATATTAAAAGTTGGGCCTGTTGTTTGCTGACTGCAAGCAAATGAAATAAAGCAGTATCAGTAAGCAGAATAAAAGCTGGTCTGAGGTTTAATTTCTCTTTATATATAAAAAAAACAATGAAGTTAAGGGGAATGAATGACAGAAAATCTACCACATATGTTACAAACTGATGTCAGGCATTTTGTCCCATTGGTTAAAAAAAGACTTTAACATTCAACCACTACTGCTGAACATAGAGCTTAATGAGGTCCTCCAGAGGCCTGTGGCCTACGATTATAAAACTGCTTGGGTGCAGCAGAAGCAAACAGTGTCACAATAAAATTTCGGTTAATTATTTTTCACAAATTATTTCCCTTCTCCCCTGCCCCATGGAAACAAGTGTGGATTAAAGGCAGTGATATTTTAATAATCCACTTCCAGTACTGTGCAAATCAGTTTTAGCCTCAGTCTTCCATTTGAATATGCAAGTTCTGGGAAGAGCTCTACCTGCAGTTTGAACTATGAACAGCTTTGATCAGACCCATGAGTCCAACTTGGCAGGACTGCAGTCCAAATCTGCTGCAAAGTCTGTGTGTATGACTGTACAGTTCAGTAACTTTCAACACTGATGTTGACTTCAGGAGAGGAAAATCCCAAGTACCAAACAAGTCCATCCAATGTATGTAGAATACAAATTCCATTTTTCCAACAAAAAGTAGAAAAAAATCAGAAACATTCCCCAATGGGATTCTTAATGGCACTAAAAGTTATTTAAAACATCTCATTACTTTGTCAAAAAGGGCTGAAAATTCCTCCAAACTTCCACATCATGGAGAGATTTCACAGGTAAATCTGACGAGCTCTCTTCGTATATGAATCTTCATCTCAGGGAAAGATGAGAAACATGCTCATTCCATGTCTTCATTGCCTGGGTCCTCTTCAAATTCTCTGTCATTGTCAAGCTCTGGACTATGATTTGCTGTTGTCACTAAAGACAGAGGCCCTTCCATTTCTTCTGGGTCCACTGGCTCCTCTTTAACATGGATAGGATACCTATAACAAAGCCATTTTACAGTTAGAAAGCAACAAACGGGCATGTATTTTAGGCACTTTATAACTGATTAGGAAAGTAATCATCACAGCATTTGGGAAATAATGCTGATTATTGACTCAATCTAAGAGTTCCAACGAACTGCTGATGAACTAATAAACAAAAATATTTGTACCTGACTAGGATTCTTTAACTCAGAGAGCAATATATTTTGCAACATTCAGAAAACATAAATTAAATGAAAATAAGTACAACAAAGCAGCTGTTTGTCAAGCACCTTGCGGAGGCTGATCACTAAACACGGAGTACTGCTGCTCTAGTTAACATGCAGTACCTGTGAGCCTTCTCTCTAGAGGATGACCCTGAGTGAGGTTCTATCATTAATCAACTTCAACCAAACACAGCAACTAGACACCATGATACATGTTTTAAACTCCAAATTAATGCATATTTTTACAAACTGTCAATAATGGAAGAAAAGCACTGCCAGGAAACACAGGCTGAGGGGAAAAAGGCTGCTAAACATAACAGTGTGATAAGAAACTGCATTCCTAACGAGAATAATAATGCTGTCAGTTGTAAACAAGGCAGAACATGATCCCAGCCCTTGGACTGGGCAAGGGATGCACTAAGGAGATGAGATCTGCCAAATTCTCATTACTGAATAGCACATGAATAACCCATAGGGGGAATGTGGGTTGATTTTATGAAACCACAGTGATAACAATTGAAAAATATCCTGTGTAAATCACATTCACAACAATCTAGTCAGAAACACAAACAGATTTTGGGGTGGCTTTGTCAGGAAGCTCATGTAAACATGCCAGTGAGCAAACAGTGCCTTCCTGAGTGACCAGAATTTTTTTAAAAAAAAGACAGTATGGTCAAATAATTTTGTTTCTTTTGCTTAACTATCATGCACTGAAACAGGAAGTTAAGTCGAAAAGCAGAGAACGCCCTTGCTGCTTTCAAAACAATTCACTTTTTAAAGGCATTCATTGTTTTTTTTAAGCTGAAGTAGATGACTTTGTCTCCCTCCCTTCACTGCTTGTTGACTAATTTCCACTACCCGTGGACTTTTCTGTTCTTCATTTCGAGTAGTAATCATCGCCCTGCCCAAGCTATATTTCCAACCCTTATTTTCTGCACTGTAATTTTTCACTCATTTCTTCAGTCTAAGAAGGCAATGACTGTCAATGAAATTCTGCTTGGAGCCTGTATATTGTGCTTCACCATTGCATACTGTGCTTGTTTGCTTTGTAGCTAACTTTGGAGCATATCAGGATGAAAGTGCTATCCTGGAGCAGTGATTATTCTACTGCAAGTGTACTTTCCAGTATTTCAAACAAAACAAAAAGCTTCAGTGGTTTGTAGCCACAATGAGAAAATGTCTCGATTGACAATATCTACTTTGTTACTGATGTGTTTGAAGAAGGATGCAAAGCTTTTAACAGCATGTGAGGGGGGTTTTAAAGAGTGCTGCAACACCAGCAAGCGGTTTGACATAACGATTGCTGTGTTCATATTCTTCATACAACAGTTCACCTGTGTAGTTTTCACATTAGGTACAAAGCTATGTTGATTTTATCTAAGCTACCGTTCATGCACAACATACCAGATGTGACACAGTAAACAAGATATACACAGTTTAAAGAGCTAGTGCTTCTGCAAAATGCTAACCAATATTGAATGCCTGGTAACAAGTTGCAGTATGTATAACAATTCCCCTTAGAAAGCCAAGCTTTGTATACTGGACATCATCACTCAACTTGGTATCAAAAATATCATTAAAGACTAATTTTACATTTGAATGTAGTTACCGGATTAATTTCTGCATGGGATCCAAACATTGGATATAAAGCAGATGCATACGATGTAACGAACACCAATTAATCACAGAATCTAATCTTATATACATGGAAACTTCCTCTTATACTGGCAGTTTTAAAGATTACATTTAGATACATTTTTCCAGAGTCAGCTAGGGGAATATGCTCAATAATCCCCATAAATACTGAACATCCAGAGGGACTGCACACCCACCCATCCTGCCTTACCCTTCCTGTTACAGCATTCTGCCCTCAACACCATCCATACTTAGCATGGACAGCAGTCTCCCATTACTTCATACTGTTATATATGCGCTCATTATACTGCCGTCTGGTACTATAATGCTCCTATTAATTTTCCTTTTGATATTTTAAGAGTGATCTATAAATCATGTAGCCTTTCATACGAGCCACCATTAATGTCTGGCAATGATGCTGTCTGCAGCATATTATTTTAAGCTTATAATGTAAGCAAGTGAATCAGTGATTTTATTCTGCAGAATTTATTACAACTTTTAGGTTTACAGTGGCTACAGGCAAAATTATTCAACACCTTTGTTTCAGTGCTTGTTTTGTTATCAACATCGTTTGATACAATTTGCTATGCAAAATGATGCAAAGGATTGTACTCTAACCAAGTTTTATCATAAATGAGAAAAAAAAGGCTCTGCTGTAGGCTATGTTGTATCTAATCATCCTGCTTTTGAACTTGTGTACTCAACCTTGTTTGAATGGTTATTTTTCAACAAGATCACAGGCTGTATCTGTGGAATACATACGCACACTGCCACATAAAGTGCTCATTACAGAGTGGCACGTGCTAACACGACAGTTGTTCATCTTCTGTCAAGTTCAACACATTTTGTTTATGTAACTACCGCTCGAAGCATGACACCTTTTAAAGAATTCTACAGTACAGCTTAAAATAATCTGAGGTTTTTCCAACTGGATTTGATCCTGAGATCACCTACAAGCAACATCAAGAAGGAGATTAATAAAGAAAAAAATGTTTCCTTGCATTTACTGACAGATTCATTCATTGTTCTACCACAGCTGTAATGACACAAGATTATGATGTCTAGTAAAGGCATTACTGATAGGCAATGAATGAATGATAGCACCAATAACCAGGGCTAGTCATCTGACCTGTCTTTTAACAAAGGTAGGCAATGTTGCAATGAAAATAGCATAGATGTTAGCAATTTGATTGTCAGCAGGACAAAGTTATATTTATATCACTTGAATAACAAAATTGAAAATCCATCAAGTGTTCTTTGGTGGTTCTTGCTACAGTTAAAATCCAGCACAAATTTCATATCGGATAGTAGGGAATTTGATTAAAAGCCAGCTAAGGCACTAAATGCTGTGAATTTGTTTTTGCATTATTAGTTAGTACAGTTGCAGTAAGGAAATGACAAAAAAAAAATCACTTAACATTCATACTGATGCCCTTTGTAGAAAACTAAAAAACTTTCCTCACAGCATTTGCAAATATCAACTTCAGCACTAACATATGGTGAGTTTATTTCTACCAACAGGTGTGTTTTTTTTTAAAAGCATTTTGTATCGGGTGGTGCAGTGCGTTAGAACACCAAACAGGCCTTGCCAAGGGTGCGGTAGGATATGGTTTTGTATTTGGAAGTTCCCCACATGCTGGCTTCCTGATCTCAGTTACACTATCAGGGGAGTTGGTGAATGGAGGTCAAGGCCTTCCTGACAAATGGCAAGGAATAATTATCAGCCAAACAGCATTAATACACTTTCTAGTGGACATTTATGTGACACATCAGTGGTGATCGGGCCAACATTTCCTACCCATCCTCCTGAACTCAGAAACAGGACCTAGAAATTGAAAAACAAAAGGGTGGGGGTGTGCAAATACATTCAGAATGTTTTTAGATTTTAAGTGATGCACTCAGAAAAGTGCTTGCACAGCAACATAGTTTACAAATTTTTTTTTAAAATTGATAGCTGCCAAAAATTAGTAAATAATCTGATTTAACTTTTGTCAAAGCTTCCTAGGTAAACTTCCACAGAACACATTAATCAGTGTGAATACTCATGCACTAATATACCAGTGCTCTGCCAGTTTAAGACCTATGATATTCACACTTGCAGCAGTAAGAATTGAGTCACTCAGACTGTAAGAGGTCTCATAGGTCAAGAATTCATAGGACAAAGTATGAAAAGCTGAACTTTGCTTTTCCAAGACATAACAACTGTTCTCAATTGTTTCAAACAGGCCTAATTTTAAGGAGACTACCTTTCTGACTTGATGAGCTTGCTGCCAGAAAAATAAATTTGCTTCATTAGCTGAAAACAATGATTGGACCTGCAGAGTTTCACAGATAGGTACAGGCAGCCACGACTGGAATCTATAGAGATGACAAAATAATTGCCTCCTGTTTGAAGAGTGTTGCAGACTTAGAACAATGTACCATAATATATAAAATTATACTAAAGAGAGTCCGCCAAAAATAACATTAAAAATTGACTTTGGCGTCCCAAGCGAGAGAAAATCTAGGAAATGGCAAGTTTTAAGAACATCACTGGCTAGGCCTTATAGCACAAGACATGAGGATTCTGAGTAATGGCATGCACTTAGATCTGAGATAATTGTGAAAGTGTCAAAAGAGTCTGATCACTGGAGACCAGCATTTTTACAGTAATTACAAGTATATATTTTTATTAAATCACTACTACAAATAAAATGGCAAACACTAAATTCACTGTTTGGAGAAAAATAATTTTGATAAGTACTGAAGCACCTATCATTTAAGTTTATGAGAGTGCATCTTCCATATTATTTAAATCAGATTTATTATGACTGGTTGACAGAGTTTAATGGGTGACCTTTAGCAATAAACGCTGTTTGAGTTCTTCAATGGCCTAGTATAGCACTGACCCAGATGATCAGAAGCTCCTGGCTCGTTAAGACAATTTAAAGCATGGCAGCCTTGGTGGTGTTAAAACTGACCTCAGTACCTCTGCAGTACGGGGAAAAAAAAACTGGCATTCCCAATCCTAATTACTATGGTGTGAACTCCGCTGAAAAGCACAAGTGTGTGGATGTCAAGTGAAAATATGACTAGTTCAACTACGATGCCATTCGCATCCAGTCGACACGTGGAAATAGTTACTTAGGTGAAGTAGCTGAGGCAGTTTTCTCAAGTGTTCAACACTTTCAACAGGCAATGGAAGGAAACTGTAAATAAACATCTGGTTTTAGCTGAGCCACGCAGACATATATACTCCTAGTCAAATGCTGAGTCAAAGCAGAAAAACCTGGTGATACTCAGAACGCTGGCAGCATCTGTGGAGAGAGAAACAGATGCTGAGTCATTTGGTAGGCGCAGCATTGCCTAGATGCCTTAACATGGGCACACTCAAATACTAAGGATCAGTGTTCAGTTAAGAACCTTTGCACAAATATCAACAAAACTCTGAGGGGCAGTGACAAAGACTTGAACATTTAATACCTTGAAATTTTGATTCTGTGCCAAGAAGGGATGAAGGGTAGCATATGGTCATTGGGAGAAAATGGCTCCCCACAATTCTTCAGTTCTTCACAGCAAAGCCTAGACATTCCACAATTATGACCATTGCAGAGAAAATTATTGAAAAACACAATTAAGGCAAAGACGAAACCAGAAAGCAATGCTTCATTACTCACATTGTTTGCAACGGAGAACGTCCTGGACTGCTGTCACTTTCATTGCTATTTGAATGCTCCACTGCACCATTTAGCTCCTCATGAATAGCACCCACCATGGTGGCTACAGTGGGATTTCCCATGGAAGCAGTAGTGTATAGAGGTATGTTATTCTCAGTCATTGAAGCCTATTGAAATACACAATGGAAGTAAGCTTAAAAACTGATTCAATTGAACATTAAATGTTCTCTGACATTCTTGGCTTCAGTTTTAGAACAATTAAGATTCCTTAGTTTGATTTGAGAAATGTATTCATACAATATTCAAGAATTTCATTATAACCCCAATTATAATAAATCTTACAAGTGCACAGTGCCTTCAGACAGTTAATTATTTATTTTTAGGCTATAGAGATTTTTGTTTAGACGGCACCTTCCAAACCCACAAAAGCTCTAACAATTGGAAGAACAAGGACAGCAGGCACCAGCAGTTCCAACAAATTCACAGTGGTGACGTGGAAATATACTGTTGTTGCTTCACTGTAACTGGGACAAGTCCTGGAACTCTTTCCTTAACAGCACTCTAGATGTACCTATACCAAAAGGACAACAGTGGTTCAAGACAAAGGCTTACCACTACGTTCTTAAGGGCAATTAAGGATGGGCATGTTGCTCTTGTCAATGCTGTAGGCAAGAACAAATATTTTTTTAAAAAGCCAGTAAGTTCATCCTTAAATTATATTTCTGTTGAGAAGGCAGTGAAAGGATATTTAGGAACTAGTTTACAATGTTAGCAATGGTTATCTATACAAACTACAAAATTAGGACAAACTAAATGCATTGGGTGAGAAATTAGCATTACTCTGTGGATGCTTTTTTGGTGTTACATGTCCCCTTACTGTTTGAAAATGGTGTTTGCACATCATGTGTGTATACTTGGGGGATCAACTGTGCTTGGTGTCTAACTGCTGGGGCCATTAGATTGGGCACATACCAGGGAGTGAATGCCCACAAGAGCTACACAGAGAAGGTAGGTCATGACATAAATCTGTGTGCTATGGTGATTTGATACAAGTAGTGCCATTTTGGATATCGGCATATCTTCCCCTAGACTGGCCCCTATTGGTCTGACCGTGACCTACTCCCTGGAACACAGGCTGGCACCCCCTGTGCAGAGCCACTCTGATTGGACACCTGACTGTGGCTGACACCTGGGACTGGTATGGAAGGCTACCCTTGACTGGCCATGCTGGGTCTCCCTGACTGACAGGGCCTCCATAGACTAGGCAGTGGACTGGTTCTCTGGAACTTTCAGACATGTCCCACTGCTTGCTGTGGATGCAGTCTGTTTGACACGCGCTTTTGGGTGGCATGGTAGGTCAGTGGTTAGCACTGCTGCCTCACAACACCATGGACCTGGGTTCAATCCCAGCCTCAGGTGACTACCTACGTGGAGTTTGCATATTCTCCCCATGTCTGCATGGGTTTTCTCTGGGTGTTCCGGTATCCTCCCACAGGCCAAAGATGTGCAGGTTAGGTGGGTTAACAATGGGAAATGCAGGGTTATAGGGTAGGGTGGCGGGTCTGGGTGGGATGCTCTTCAGAGGGGCTGTGTGTACCTGATGGGCAGAATGGTCTGCTTCAACACTGTATGGATCCTATGATCTGATTTGATTCATTGTTACGCATATTTATTTGTGCAAATACAGTGAAAAGTGTTGTTTCGTGGAGCTGTCTTAAACACAGAATGTAAAGCCAGAAAAATAAAGCAATAAAGTTCATTTTACAGTCTTATCTCAATAAAGCGAGGTGGGCTTTGGAACAGCTCCCATTTCTAGCAGAGTCATAGGCCTGGATCCAGGCTCCTCCACCCCGATGCCTCGAGTCGCTCCTGCTAAACTGACTACAGATGCTAGAGTAATGTGGCACACTGGCATACAATAAATGTACATGCCTTTGACTGAACACCATTGCACAACTCAGCATAGGTGCCTGTCTCTGCGTGGTACCTGTACTCGATGTAGTTAGGTACTGCTGGCTGCCAATGGGTCCTGCTAGACGTGCCTGGCCTTGCAGAGCACACTATACTTGCAATGAAGAATACCAAGATGGTGGCGAACATCTGGTGCCAATGTCCATGGTGGATGATACATGTGACTGCTGCTCATGGCTCGTGCCCTGCTCTGTATTTTAGCCATGCACAAAATGGGGAAGGTGGCAAGTTGAACACGTAAAGAACCCACTCTGGTTTCCATTTTGAGTTTTTCTGACAGTTATTAGTTTGGTGAGTTTGGCATGAGGGATCCAAGGCAATTTGGATCAAAACTGGAAGTACAGAGGATCAGAGGGACACCTTTGTGTTTAAATCCATAGATCCTTGAAGGCAGCAGGACACATAGATAAAGTGGTTAAGGCAGCGTATGAGATACTTGCCTTCATTAGTCAAGGTATGTGGTTAGGCCACAGCTGGGGTACTGTGTAAGTTCTAGTTGCCACACGACAGAGAGAATGTGATTGCACTAGAGAAGGTCCAGAAGAGGTTCACTAGCTTGCTGCCCAGCCCAGAATGATTCAGCTATTAAGAGTCAGTAGTTAGGCTGGGGTTGTTTTTCTCAGAGTAGAGAAGGCTGAGGGGGGGGGAATATATTTGAGGTGTATGAAATGCTGAGGGCATTGACAGGAAACATAGGCACAAACGTTATCCCTTTGTAAAGAGGTCACTAATCGGGAAGCATAGTTTTACGGTAAGGAGCAAAATGTTTAAAAGGAATTGAGGAAAATATTTTTCACCCAGAGGGTTAGGTGTCTGGAAGTCATTGTCTGAAAGGTTGGAAGAAGCAAAACCTGTCAAGACATTTAAGTGCTATTTAGATGAAAAATTGGAATGACATAGCATTCACAGCTAAGGGCCAAGTGATGGAAAACAGGACTAGAACAGATGGATGCTTGATGACCAGCTTGGACTCAATGAGACGTGGCCCCCTTTCATGCTGTAAATGCTCCATGCATCTTTAAGACTCCAAAATTGGCATCTACCCAACAATATGGAAAACGGCCCTAGTACATCATGTGCACAAACAAAGCAGGACAATTCCAGCCCAGCCAATTGCCTCCATCAAAGTGATGTAAAAGGTCAGTAACATGGCTACCAAACAGCACTTACAGTGGAATATCTACCAGGGCCTTGGTCTGAACGTGGGCAAAAAAGCTGAACTCCAGAAGTGAGGCGGGAGACACTCCTCTTAACACCAAGGTAGCATGTGATGCAAACGTTATTAAGGGGCACTAGCTGATAGAATACTCTTCGTGTACCTGGATGAATGTAGCTCCAACAACATTCAAGAAGTTTGACACTATTGACAACAAAGCAGTTCACTTGATTGGCACCCATCCACCACCTTCAACGTTGACTCCATCACCAGTGGTGCACAGTGGCAGCAGTCTGTACCATCTACAACATGCACTGCAGTAACTTACCAAGCCTCCTTCAACAGCATCAAAATCTGTGACCTCTACCATGCACTACAACTCCAAGGCACCACTCACACTTATCTTGGGTTCACCAAGGCGCAAGTGCTAAAGCTGCTGACACTATATTTAAAGAACAGATGTGCACCAGTTAAAGTCTGCAAGCAAGGAATAGCTATTCATGGCTCCGGTGTGGAAAGAAGTTCCCCAAACAGCGACCTGGGTGTCCCGATGCATGGGATGGTGCAGAGCAGAGCCATCCTCTTCATGAAATTGAAGCCCTGTCTCTTGAGGTACCATAACAGCATGTATGGCAGAAGTGAACACCCACAAGCAACAGCAAGAAAATTACTTTGAGCTTTCTAATTCATGGCTTCAAGGGTCCAAGGCATATTTGATGCACACATAGAAATTCACGCTCCTCCCAAAAATCCTGTGAATAATTTAAACACGACCAACCATTGCATCATTGATAGGCATATTACACAAAACTCATGGCGGAGAATAATGCCTCTGATTTTACAATTGCTAGGTGAGGAAAGCAGAGAAGGACAAATACAGGATTTTAATTTTTAAAGTGCTAAAACTACAGGTGCTTGAAATGGTGAGTGGAGATCTTGTAACATGTCGAGAAAAGACACACAAATTCCAAGTAACCACCAGCAATAGAGCTCAGACACTTGTGTTATAAGTGTGTGAAACACCCAGTACTAGTGAGCTCTTTTGTTAGGCTTTATTACTTTGAGCTAAAGGATCTGTACTCTATATTAAGTTTGCTTTTGAACAACTGACTTGTTGAGTATTGTGACACAAAACACTTTTGTTACAGCTTTTCATCGTGAAACCATCAGGATATATTCACATATACCAAAATAAAGGAACAACATTTTTGTACTGTAATGAATTTTAAAAAGTGCGTGTACTGGTGGCAAGTGGACTCTCTTTAGTGGAAGCATTGCTATAGTGAATGAACCAGTGAGATGATAACAGATAGTTAACTGCTAAGTTTGTGTAATTGTAAACCAGGCAGTTAAACTCCGAGATAACAAGGTGTAGAGCTGGATGAACACAGCAAGCCAAGCAGCATCAGAGGAGCAGGAAAGCTGACGTTTCGGGTCTGGACCCTGATGCTGCTTGGCCTGCTGTGTTCATCCAGCTCTAAACCTTGTTTCTCAGATTCTCCAGCATCGGCAGTTCCTACTATCAGTTGAACTCTGATTGGTCTGAGAAATGAACCGGAGAATGGCTGTCGCCTATTTTGTTCAGTTGAATTGGGCACATATTCTGGATGTAATTAATAGTGCTGTATGTTAAACATACATATCTTCTAGTACACTCCAGTTTAGCACAACACCATGAGCCCAACTGACAACCAGAAACTGGGTGCCAGTGTACATCTCAGCACAAACTGGATTATTTACCAAATGCCCAATCACAGAATCAGAATCAAATGTTGGACACAAGAGCTTTTCAAACACAGGAAGGTTGGGTTTGGTCAGTATTATTCAATAGTTGCTGTTGCACAGTGCAGGGACATGCAGTTTAATATGATCCGCCAATCTATGGGATGTATAGCCCAAATACTTAGCGCCACACTGGCACTAAATTTGATGTATAAGATTGCTCATTGGTGTGACAGGCAAAATGTGTTTTTGGCTTGATGGCTGCATGATGTCAGCAATGAATGTCACTCTTGATGATACTGTCTAGTAGCAGTGTGAAACAGGTAGCTTCAGCTGTTACTCTGATGTCTGAGATATCCTGAGTTTGTGTTATATACAGTGACAAATGAACTGATCAGAGTAGTCATTACCTTGTAAGGTGGCTCTGATGTGTCCTAATTCAGTATCAAGTTTGGGACGGTCTGAAAATGGCCTTATTTAGGAGACTGCTGGTAAAGGTGGAACCTGTGGGAATCCAAAGGCAACAAGGTGCAGGGCTGGATGAACACAGCAGGCCAAGCAGCATCATAGGAGTAGAGAGGCTGACGTTTCGGGCCTAGACCCTTCATCAGAAAAGGGGGAGGGGAAGGGGGTTCCAAAATAAATAGGGAGAGAGTGGGAGGCGGATAGAAGAGGGATAGAGGAGAGGATAGGTGGAGAGGAAACAAACAGGTCGAAGAGGCGGGGATGGAGCCAGTAAAGGTGAGTGTAGGTAGGGAGTTAGGAAGGGGATAGGTCAGTCCAGGGAGGACGGACAGGTCAAGGGAGCGGGATGAGGTTGGTCAGTAGGAGATGGAGGTGCGGCTTGAGGTGGGAGGAGGGGATAGGTGGGAGGAAGAACAGGTTAGGGAGGCAGGGACGAGCTGGACTGGTTTTGGGATGCGGTAGGGGGAGGGGAGATTTTGAAACTTGTGAAATCCACATTGATACCATTGGGCTGCAGGGTTCCCAAGCGGAATATGAGTTGCTGTTCCAGCAACCTTCGGGTGGCATCATTGTGGCACTGCAGGAGGCCCAGGATGGACATGTCGTCTGAAGAATGGGAGGGGGAGTTGAAATGGTTCACGACTGGGAGGTGCAGTCGTTTATTGCGAAACGAGCGTCGGTGTTCTGCAAAGCGGTCCCCGAGCTGTGTTGCCCAGTGATGGTTAAGTTTACAGGAGACAGTGTTAGAGAACCTGCTGGCAGATTTTGCAACAAGCATGTCAAAGAAAGGGAACTCATTTGATTCCATTTTAAAAGATGACTTTAATCACAGGATGCAGTTATTTAAGAGATGTAGGGAAATTCTTGCATGCAGCTATGGATTCAACATGCTCCTCTCAACTGGTGTACAAAAATATTGTGCCTCTTTACATTGGCATCCTTGCAAATTATGATGAAGAGATTTGACAAAATATTTCTTTTTTCAGAACAGTTCAATTTCTGTGCTACCAAATGACTAACTGATTTTTAAATTAATTATAGAGAAAGCCAGCACGATGGAATGAGATCAACATAGTTTTGTTCAGCATTTGAAAGCATGTGATACACATGTTCAATGTATTTTCTATTGAAATTGCACCATTAAGCAATGTAAATGCTGACTGTATGATGCTGTTAACAAATTGGTGCCATTTTGATACAAAACAGGTCAGGGATGTGGCTATGGCCTGCACAGGGCCAAATCAGCCATTTATAGTGTTATTCAAAACAACACAAATCTGTGGGGACATTTTTTGGAGATCATTTTGATTGCACTGAGCCAGGAGATCATTTGAATGCCAAGCAGTCAATTTTGACCGCTGTGAAGAGTCAAAATCGAGAGTGTGGGGGAGTGGGGAAAAGAAACCTTTGTACTTCTGTTTGAACTTTCAGCAAGCTCAGGGAGATGCTGGCTACTGCAGATGATGGAACTCATCTTGGTCATTCCATTCTAACGTTGGAAAGAGGAGAAAAATGAATTGCTGTGGCAACAGTGATTAGGCCTTATTGAGTTGCAGTTAATTATTAAAAAGGCTGCACAGATGAGGCCAGCCAGGGGACCTACTTGGCCAGATCATAGGTTCAATACTTCAAAAGCCATTTAGCCCATTTACTTCTTTTCTAAAGAAGTTTTTAAGGAGCTAGCATCTCTACCAGCTGTATAGATTTGTGCTGCCTCTTAAGACTAAATTCCACTGTCACAATTATCACCGAATTTCCTGTGACAGGTGATAGCAGCATTAGCCAGTCTGCAGTTTATGTCTACAAAAAAAAAAATCATGACTAACACCTAACTTGCAAAAGCCAGAATCACAGGCTTACCTTCTGTATGCAGCATTAGTGATTGGGTGCGTGTAACGTCAAGACCAGCAAGCCAGCAACGATCAAGAATCATAACAGTTTTCATTCCATTTATGTTCAGCAAATCATGCAATTCTGGGTCTACTTTCCTTGCAGTTATCTTATTGGCTTCATACTGTGCCTGGTCTAAATTTTCCCTGCTCTGTGCTTTCCTCCAACTACAGGTTTTGACACAAAATTCAGAGGCTGAATGCTTTGGGACAGAGATATCTCTTTCACACTTAATGCAAAGCACTTCTCTATTATCCTCACTTCAGCACCGAGCAGACAACTGCAACACTAAAACAACGCTTCTATTGTTGGCCACTCAGAGATAGTAAGAACTGCCGATGCTGGAGTTTGAGATAACACAGTGTGGTGCTGGAGGAACACAGCAGGCCAAGCAGCAGAGGAGCAGGAAAGCTGACATTTCGGGTCATTTCTGAAGAAGGGTCCCGACCCGAAACGTCAACTTTCCTGCTCCTCTGCTGCTGCCTGGCCTGCTGTGTTCCTCCAGCTGCACACTGTGTTCCTTCTGTTGTTGGGATGGGTTTGGGAGCTTCCTGCAATTCAACACGGACAGGAGGCATGAACCAGCTGCATTAGTCACAACCTTGCTACCTGAAAATTGCTTCCGTGCTAAAATTCACTCTCTTTTGTAAGATGAATTACAGCACAAGGCTGGCATACCCTACATCAACATATTCTTTAGATTATGTGGAGATTCTCTAGTTAAGCCATGAAACTGCAATCTTTGGACTCCAAGATTCTGAGTCCTACCACTGAGCAATGGCTGACACTTACATGCACAACTGAGAGCACTGCATTGTTGACGAGAAGTTACATTTAAACCCTTTGTGCCCTGGTAGATAGGCATGAGATTTCCTGGACAATGAACAGTTGGGAGTTCTCCTGATGACCTAGTTAACACTATTCCCTCAGGCAACACCACATTAACAAATCAGACCATCAGGTCATTTCACATTACTGTTCACGAGATCCTGCTCTGAGCATATTTCTAAACATATACATTGTCCTAGTATGATTTACAGTGATGACATGTAGACAATGTGAAGCCATGAAAAGTGTTGTAAAGAAGCAAGGTGTCTTCTTTTCTCGTTGAGGAATAACAATGTTTGGTTATAACTTGACCAACTGGGATACAAAAAGCTCACCAACTGTCGACATGACTAAATCTGATGCAGTTACATCAGTTCACAGGAGTCTGACCTGCCATAACATCATAGCTTTTGGAAGTGATGCCTGCACTCATGTGTGGAACATGTATAGTAACCCACGGTCAGCTGGCTATTCCTACGCTTTTTTGTAATTGCACGACTGAAGAACATCTTCTTAGGGGATTGATCTGACTGAGCATAGAACACTAAGCAAACTATGTGCTGTTTGAATTCATTTTCATAGCCATTTGTAATGGTTTTCCACTGCCTTATGCTTTCTTAGCTACACCACATATATAACTGAGGCAAAATGTTTATGCATGTTCTGATACTTATTGCCAGATTGGGTGGTTATAGGTGGTACAGTAGTGATAAGTTTCTGCTCGTTAAACTAAGAGCCTTCAGTATGTAGGAGGAACATTGCAGTGCCAGTGGTGTTGTCATTTGAGTCTTGTATTGCTCTGAAAAGGTGTATTTAAAAAGCTCCTTGATACAGTTTGTTCACTTGATATCCTAGTCAATATTTTCCATCAAACAATGTCACCAAAACAGATCATCTATTTGTTCTTTTTGTGCAGGAGGAAAGGTTTACAGGTTGGGAGGGAGCGGTTTAGAATCCTTACCGTTAAATAAAAGTGCTTGTGTTTTTCTTATCAATAGTCACTCCAATTCATTAGCTATGCCATAGCTTGATACACCCTGATATTGTGAAACCTTTTGCTTTTTAAAAAAAAATCTAAGCTCACTTTCTAACAATGGAGTGCCTATCAAATGTCCAACTCTTATGCCTTACTTGTATCTGTCTTTAAGGGTAAAATGCATTCATTCCTTCCTACATTTGACTTGCTATTGATGTCAGGCTTAAGCAAACTAAACCTGTCTTGGGAGTATGTTTTAACGTTATTTTGCAAAATGTGAAACCTGTTGCACACTGTGGAATTACTTTGTCAGAAGAGAAAACTGTCTAGCTGCACTGAGAGAAACATGAACATTACTTCTGAAATTTCTCATCATCACACTCTTTAAGTCATCCATTAATTGAATGGTTTATTGAGCAGCAAAAATGAATCATTCACAAAAAATATCTGCATTTGCATGATCTGCTGACACTGTATTCAAACCAAACAATAACTTCACCAAACATGGAATAATGATATTGCCAGACTCAGTGGGCTGAATGGCCTACTCCTGTTCCATTGTTCCCATAGTTAAAGTAAGTTGTGAAGCGCTTTC
Organism: Rhincodon typus; assembly: GCF_021869965.1. Taxonomy (NCBI): domain Eukaryota; kingdom Metazoa; phylum Chordata; class Chondrichthyes; order Orectolobiformes; family Rhincodontidae; genus Rhincodon; species Rhincodon typus. The sequence continues at coordinate 40,964,588 of NC_063347.1, forward strand.
ATTTTTAATCTTCTTTTGCTGTTATCTTCTGTGTACTGCTTTATTCTTGCTCTATGTCTGAATATAACTCTTGATATCCTTACTCAATTTCATCAATATTGATGTTTTGAAAACAGTTTCACATTACCGAAGAGGAACAACTGGACGCCTTAGAGAGTACAAAAGTGGATAAATTTCTGGGACCTGATCAAGTGGTATCCCAGGATATTGTGGGAAGTTAGGAGGAACTGTGGGGCCCCTAGCAGAAATATTTGTACCATCTATAACCACGGGTGAGTTGCTAGAGGACTGGAGGGTGGCTAACGTTGTGCCTTTATTTAAGAAAGGCTGTAAGGAGAAGCCGGAGAACTGTGGACCTGAGAGTCTGACATCGATGGTGGGCAAGTTGTTGGACGTGAATCTGACAGATAGGATTTATATGCATTCGGACAGGCAAGGAGTGATTAGGGATAGTCTGTACGGTTTTGTGGGAGGGAAATAGTGTCTCACTTGATTGAATATTTTGAGAAAGTAACCAAAAAGATTGATGAGGGTAGAATGATAGACTTTGGTTACTTGGACTTTAGTAAAGCCTTTGAAAAGGTTCTGCATGGTAGACTAATTAGTGATGTTAGATTTCATAGGATTCAGGGTGAGCTTACCAATTGGATACAACCTTGGCTTTACATTAAGAAACAGAGGGCAGTGGTAGAGGGTTGTTTTTCGGACTGGAGCGGTGTAAAGAGCAGTGTTCCACAGGGACTGGTACTGGGCCCACTTTTGTTTGTCATTTATATAAATGATTTGAATGAGAATATGGGAAGCATGGTTACTAAGTTTGAGGTTGACACCAAAATTGGAGGTATAATGGACAGTGAAGAAGGTTATCTAAGATGACAAGGAAATCTTGATCAATTGGGTCAATGAGCTGAGGTGTGGCAGATAGAGTTTAATTTGAATAAATACAAGGAATTGCATTTTTTAGAAAAAACAAACAAGGGCAGGACTTATACAATTAATGATAGGGCACTAGGTAGTGTTGTAGAACTGACAGACCTAAGGGTTCAATATAGATATTTACTTTGAAATTTCCTTCACAGGTAGACAGAGTGGTCAGGAAGGCATTTAGCACACTTGCCTTCATTGCTCAGACTTTAGAGTTGGGACGTCACGTTGAGGTTGTACAGGACATTGGTGAGGCCTCTTCAGGAGTACTGTGTGCAGGTCACGTGGTTATAGAAAGGATATTATTGAATTGGAGAGTGTTGAGAAAAGATTTACCAGGATGTTGCAGGGAATGGAGGGTTTGATTTTTAAAATAGGCTGGATAGGCTAGGACTTTTTTTCCACTGGAATGTAGGAGGTTGAGGGGTAATCTGATTGAGTTTTATAAAATCATGAGCGGCATAGATAAGGTGAGTAGCAAATGTCTTTTCCCTAAGGTGGGGGGGGAGTTCAGAACTAGAGGGTATATTTTTAAGGTGAGAGGAGAAAGATTTAAGAAGGACATGAGGGTAAGCTTTTCCTTTTTTTACACAGAGTGGTTAGTGTGTGGAATGAACTGCCAGAAATGGTGAAGGCAGGTACAGTTACAACGTTTAAAAGACATTTGGATAAGTACGTGAATGGGAAAGGTTGGGAGGGACATGAGCCAAATGAAGGCATGTGGAATTAGTTTAGTTTGGGAACATGTTGGCATGGACTGGTTGGTCTAAAGGGTCTGTTTCATGCTGTATGATTCTATGACTCTATAATTTATCCTCCTACATTTATCATATGTGCATTCAAGGATTTTTAAACTCTGCAAATAATTTTAGACTTATCATTACCTTAACCTGGTGCATAGCTGCAAAGTGTTCTTGAAAATGCCCTGGGACATTACTCGTTTTCTACCTCTGAATGAAACATGGATGTTTCCAAACTTGCCATACACATGGTAGCCTGACTGGAAATGTGGGCATAAAAGTTGTTGGTGGCTGCTATAGAAAGATTAGCAGTTACATTTCAGACTTGGAAAATATGAAATTGGCTGTTGTACCTTAGATCTGCTTGAAATCTGGTGGAGCTCACTGTGATTTGCAACTCGCGCTCTCTCTGCCATTTTCATGTTTGTGGCGTTATTAAAGGCCTTCCATGTCAACTTATTGCCTTTGATAAAATGTTTGGCCTGGATTTAATTTTCTTTAGGCTTCAAAGATCAATATCTACGTTTCATAATATGCAGTGATGGGAGTTCCCTTATTGGAGAATGTACCATCCAACACTCTCATATGGCAACTTCCTCCTTTCACAAAATGCCACTCTCAACATAATCTCAATCTTTGACATGCCACAATGGGAGTCCACAATTTCATTTACTTGAACATTTTGCATCAAACAATGGTATCTTTGACACCGTCAGTTAATAAAATATAGTGAAGGTATAAGGCCCTATCATGGTGGAGAAAACATTTTCGTTAACCTCATCTCCAATTTTACTTACCTTTGAATGAACATGTAAACCACTGTTTGTAATTACACCAGTTCTCCTTAGGGTTGGATTGTTGATTGCTCATACACAAGTCTTCAGTGCCAATTTTTTTCCAATTTCATACCACACTAATTCACTAGATGCCTAAATATGATGTGCACAATCTTTCAAATTGTTCAAACTTACTTAAAAATCAATGGTGAGGATGGAATCTTCCCAGGCACTGATTGACGTGAGCATTAATGAGAAAGCTGGGAAAATTGTGGAAGACAACCAGCAAGAAACTTCTTGATGTCGATAGCAAAAATTCCAATTTTCCAATCTAGTGTTGAACATTGAGGCAAGATTTTCACTAGTGAGCGGTGATAGGTCTATTTACATTTATGAACTTCTCATTGTTACCCGATCTTGTCTCAATATGCCTCTTCCATCTATTCGATTGAAACTAGATGGTGGCAATTCCCAACAAGCAAGTCAGAATGGTTACTCAGCCTTGCTTCTTGCTCTTCCACCTCCATCTTGGACACCAAGTAGCAACATCTCAGAACAGTCTCCATGGGCAGCGACCACATGGACCCGCTGACCACAGACGTTTGCCAGCCTCACTTCATCATCATGGTACATCTACAACCTGTGTACATTACAGTTCTATTCTTCGCTTCTGTGTTACACTTTGGAGCACATTGGCATCTTTCATTGAATGCAAGGACAGGCACGTATCTAATGGATTTGACCAGTGCTGTTTGCTTGTTTTTTTAATGCTCACTCACTTTGTACCTACTTCGATGCTCACTGGATTTTTGCTTTGCCTTGCCTTTTTGCACTTTTCCCCCTTGATCAGAGCTCAAAGGCTGACAGTACTTCTATCTTGCCTTGCTTTCCAGTGCAGACACAAAGCCAGGCAGTTGTCATGGTCATCAGCAGTGAACTTTCCGATGGATGTATATAATCACTGTATCACACCGTACTGTGTTCATGTCAAACCTGCACCATGTGCTAGCAGAGAACAGGGCAAGTACACTGCCTGGGCATCAAACAAATGTACATGTCTTAAAGTCTAAGGAGAATGGTCCTCAATCGAGGGAAATTGTCATTAATCGGGGGTCCCAGCAGTGTAAGTCAAAATGTATTGTTCAATCTCAGTCCAAGGGCTTAAACACAGTCATTTGTATGCTTGTATGGTTAGAGTTGAGGACAGTGAGTGCTGTATCACTACAATGTGAGAAATGGGCCACAATCAGTCCTGCAGGTCCAGTGCAAACAGGCAGGGGATTCATGGTTCATCATATAGAAAGCTGCAAAGAGATCGGTCAGGGGTCTGGTCATTCATCAGTCAGGAATGTGCAGGTCACTGATGGTCAGATGTAGGGGTCAGCTCAGTGTAAGTTAAGCACTGTTATCAGGGTCCACTGCTGTGTGAAGTGGGAGAGTTCAACTCTGGGGATTAGAGACTGCAAACTAGGACGAAGAGAGGACAATAATTGTGAAAGAAGGCAAAGTCAACATATAAATGGCAGGCAACAATAATCAATTGGATGGCATGAGCTCCTGGGAGAGGGAGAGTTATCAAAAAATCACAAGTACTGGGGACCTTCACAGTACAATAGTGGCCATAAGAAAATCAGAGGCTCAAGTTTTAGAGTGTAATGACAACAGCTGAAGACACAATTCCAAGTGTTGTAGGCGGGAATGTGTGGAGGAATACTAGTGATCTTGCCAGGGAGGACCAGCAAGAAAGGAACTTGGAGGTCCTTTGATGATCAAAGGCTGATCCCGAGACTTTCTGTGCTATGAGGGACCAACACTGCATTCCGTGCTCACACGACTGGTATATGCACACTGGAAATGAAAAAATTACACCTACCACACTCGGACTGGGTGGTGCAAAAGTTCATTTCTGTCTGAACATGCACGTTCGATTTGTTACTAATGTGAGGCCCTTTAATCATTAATCAGGCACTTACACAGCACAGGGTGACACCATCATTAATCATAGTACCATTATAGGTGAAATGCACACATTGTCCAATTGTGTGGGGCACAAATGGTGGTCACAAACAATTGTGAGCATGTCACTGGTCAATGAAGACTGAAGATTGTCATTTCTGAAGCACGTGTAACCGCACATGACCTTAAAAGAGATACTTGTGGAGCACAATTGCAAAGATAATGTGAGATCTCATAGGCTGCATATGGGCACGGAACAGATTCCCTTTCACCTTGAACTGTTGGTATTTTCCAACGTGCTTTCACATGCAGTAATCCCTTTCTTGGATGACTTGGGCTGGAAGGAATCTCAGCACTCATCCAGCAACTACAGTGTCTTTGCTACACAATGTGCTGCATTCAGAATAAAAGGTCCCTATCTCAAATATCCATGGAGAAGCCTTTCCTTTTTGGAGTGCTCTATGTCCTACTGTATGGAGGACGATGCCAAACCATCATTTTAGAGTAATGCAAGTGCTAATTCCTCATATAACTAAGGAACCGTTCTCTTTCTTACAATACTTACACAGCTTCATTGAAAACATGATCATTGCATCCAGCCACAGCAGGGGTAATTGCTGCTATTGCTGACATTTTAGGAAAGTACAGAGAGTTGCAGGAGGAACAGATAAGTCAGCAAGCCCAAAGCCAACAGCAACTTCCAGCAGATGCTAGATAGCCTCCACATGAAGACATTGCATCTGAAGATTCCCTCATAATGCAGATCAGGTTTAGAAGGGTCATAATCTTTCATCCTCGATGCCATTTCCTGCAGAGGAATGAGATGCAGTGCTGTCACACACAGACAATATCCAGGCACATTGTCACAGAATGGTGCCATGTGCTGCAGCAGGACCTGCAACTTAGAGGGATGGTGGTGGTGGTGGTGGTTGGGGGTGGGTGGTAATGGTGGTGTCCAGGGTATTGGCCGTCAAGATGGCAGCTGCACTAAATTTTTACGTGACCAGCTCCTTCTGAGAACCCATTAAGACCTGACTGGGACCTTGAAATCCTTAGCCCACAAATGTAACTAGGCTGTTAGCAATGTAAGTTGTGCCAGAATACACCACTTCATCTCATTTCCCTATTGATGGGTTCAGGGCTGCAGCCTGGACTGTCTGCTTTGCCAGCACAGGGGTCTTCCCCCAGATGCAGAACCTGATAAACTCTATGTACATTGCATTGAGAGGGACCTACGATAACACAGCTGAGCTCATCCAGTGAAAAGGATTCCATTCCATCAATGTGCTATTCACCTGTGATCATTGGCACCACAGCCTAGAAATGTGCATCACCTATCCGGGAGCTGCCATGATGCCTATAATCTTGAAAACTCTCATGATCCTGCTTCACTTCAAGGGCAGCATGCCTTACAAGGATCATTACTGGAGGCAAGGGTTATAATCTGTGACCATGGCGGACGAGGCTTTTTCACAACTCCCTGACCGAGTCTGCAGGCATTTGCAATGTAGCTCATCCTTCGACCAGGGCATTGATGGAGTAGGCAATTAGCCTCCCAACGCTGAGGTTCCATTGAGCCCTGCATGCTCTGTCCTGCACAACAGCAGCAGGAAAATTGTGAGCATGTTGGATGGTGAAGAGCTAGGACAGCAGCAGCTGTCTTCCAAGGAAGGAAGTGAGGACATTGAGCAGGAGGGACATCACCTTCAGCACAATACAGCAGTTCAGCATCAAGAGCAATAGGCCTGACAGGAATTAATTGACATGCAGCTCCAGTAGCTGAGAGCTAGATGCACTGATCAACTAACAACAAATTTACAGTCAAAAGGCAGTCTATTACTGTTCCCAGAGACAAACACAGTTTCTGTGTTTGGTTTTTTTGTGCTCTTTTGCTGTTACTGAAGAGAAGTGAACATTATGAACTACTGGAAGGCTTTTCTGCAGATAATGGTCCCACACCAAACATCGAGAAGATGCTCAGCTACATTGGACATTGGAAAATAAATAGCACTGACTTAGACAGGGTTGAAAGATAGGATGAGGCCAAGGTAAGCTGTATGGCTTGGTTCTTAAATTGCAATAGATAACAAATGTGCACATTACATGCAACTGAGTGTCAGCATGCCATCTGTGAAAAGCATTGGTTTGTGGCTCCTCTCTGTCTATGTGTACTGTGAAGTGCAACTCTAGACTGTCAATGCTTGATCAGGTACATGGCTGGGGTCCAAGGATGGCCCCAGCACCCAGGGTACCTGGATATCCTTGTAATGGTGAGTACCAGTTCCTATGGCTAGTTTGAGAATGCAATGAGTGGGGCACCATAGGGCCATGATGCATAGGTAATAAGGGAAGTTTGGGAACACAGAACGAGAAAACATTCTAGGCATCATGGAGTTAAAGCTGCCATGAATCTTACCAAAATTGACACTTAGCCGATCTGAGAAAATTCAGCATTAAGGGTGACATGTTGACCCAATGGTTAGGCATTGCTGTCTCACAGTGCCAGGGACCTGGTTTCGATTCCAGCCTTGGGCGACTGTCTGTGTGGAGTGTGCACATTCTCTGAATATCTGTTTGGGTTTCCTCCTACATTCCAAAGATGTGCAGGTTAGATGGATTGGCCATGCTAAATTGCCCATTGTATCCAGGGATGTGCAGGCTAGGTAGATTAGCCATAGGAAATGCAGGGTTACAGGGATAGGATAGGGAGGTGGGTCTGGGTGGAATACTCTTTGGAAGGTTGGCATTGGCTGAAGGGCCTGCTTTCACACTATATGGATTCTATGATTCTAAAAGTTCCAAACAATTGTCACAACGTTCTTTATTCCTGCATTTGAATTGCAAAAGCTAAGAAGAAAACTCCATCCCACCTCATCTCTTGCAAATTACACTAAGATTAGTTCAGTCATGGCAACCTGTGTCAACTTTATGTACACCTTCCTACCAGATAGGGCAATGTATGAAAATGCACAGCTCTTGCACTATACTACACTGCCAGATTTTCCATTATGCCCAGTCTGCAAAGTGGCCTTCATAACCTTGCTGTTCAGTCATTTCTCAACAGCTTTCACACTCTACCACTGGATTCACGATCGTCTCATCATTTTTACCGGTAAACTGGCTCGTTAGTTGTTTGAACAGCGTTAATGGATCATTATTGTAGGTGTGTTGTGATTGACTGCTATTTTTACTGTACTGCTAACTAAATTATATTTCATAAAACTGCTCTTAAAAATTGGCACATCTCCCATTTCAACAATGGATCACATAAAAACTACTTGAAAATCAAAGATTATTAAAATGAGAACACTGCAGTGTACTCGGGTTTACTCTCGTTTCTTTAAAACTGCTGAGAGAAAATAAATGCACAGAGTTATAGTTTTCTCCTTTGTTAAAAAAGATTTATGCCCTTTTCACTGCTACTTATGGCTTTTTGTTTAGAAGAGCACAAATAGATGGATTAAAAATGTCCAATTTTCTTGAATACAATTTTGGATGTTGGAAGCAAAAAATGTATAACCTACAATACACCTTTAACAATGAACCTTCAGCAGTTTCATCTGAACTCTTATAAAGAGCAAAATATCCCCTGAATATATTTGAGGCAGAGGTGGATAGATTCTTGGTAAACAAGAGTTGAAAGAATAGTGAGGGTACGTAGGAATCTGGAGCTGAGGTTACAGTCAGTCATGACCTTGCACATTCCATCCATGGAGCAGGCTCAAGGAGCCAAATGACCTAATTCGTAAGTTCATGTATAAATAAAAAGTATAGTTGGTTATGGGATTGCTGGTGAGGGTGTGTAGTCTCTCCTTGACTACTGGCCTGACTTTGATACCTGTGTTGCCCAACCTGGTACTGTTAGTTTCAGCATGTAACCTCCTCCTGGACAACAGCTGGAACACAATCAGAGCCCATCTCAACCGACAGAATTCAGGACAAGCATGTCCCAGAACACAGGATGTAGCAGCAAATTATAGGATGAATTACAGAAAATCCAAAACAGTTGATCACTTCATGCACAATATTGTTACAACACTGCTTAGTGCACACTTTAAAATTCTTCTTCCCCTGTGATGTTCAACATGAACTTGTGAACTATACTATAGGTATTTAACACAACTTCTAAGATATAGTAGGACAGTCCCAAATGTGGTACAGAATATGACAATGCAGAGAACACAGCCTTTATACAAAACACTTTGAGAACCTGACAGCAAATCTGCACAACCTAAAAAAAAAAATCAGCATAAGACATGAATATTGCTGTGAAGCATCAACACAACATACATATGGAAATAAGGGTAGAACTTTATAAACGTCATATGCAAGAAATATATCGAAATGTTCACAGGGATGTAGCAAGAAAGATTTTACAAATGCAAATCACAGGCTTATGTAAATCACATAATATAAAACAGTATGGCAAGCAAATATCCTACAGGAAGAAACTCCAAGAGGACAAATCACCCTATTATCTGAATTTACACTGCTTGTCTATCAAAAGCAAAACTTACAAGAGACTGTCAAGCACAGACTATAACACAGTGATGTCTATCAACAAAAAAATACTCTCACTGAACAGAAGGAAGGAAAAGCGGATTTACTTTGTGAGGCTACATATATGGCTGTCGACACCTAATACTTGTCACAATGTCTCTGATATATCATGTAAATTATATCAATGTGTCAATATATACAGACGGTATGTAACAAGTTAAAAAAAAAACATGAATTAAGAATACACTGCTCAAATTGGCATGAATTTCTCGTTGTAGAAATATATTTTCCTTGGTTTGTTAATATTGGTGAAAAAATTGACATGTTCCCTTAGTTTGTTATTCATGGCAACTTTCTTTTGATGACTTTCATGAATATTTGGGAAGAATCATTTTTGCTTCTACACTCAGGTTACAGAGGTTGACTTAGACCAGTGTATATGAAGAAATGTAAAGTTCACAATTTCCAAACGATGTCCCCACAAAAAATGACCGCCAGTGGACAGAGTGAACACTGGGAAAGCCCAAGTCAAAAATTAACTCAATGGTGTTTAATGGGCCTGTTTTTTCATGAAGGATGTATGTAAACTGTCCATATTGTCTCCATAAAAACGACAGAGATAAGTTTTTTGGACTATTTATCTAGCCATCTGCTGCTGAGCACCTGATACACTAACATCAGTAATACAGCCTGACACATATGGTGTCTCTCAAACAATTTTGTGCCAATTGCTATGAAACTTCAGCTGTGATTGTTTCTCAGAGCCATAATGTAAACTCACATGGATCACTGGATTATAGATCACTGTGAAGAAAGGATTCAGTGACAACACAGTTGGTCTCCAGTAGTTATAAAAGAAATCAGAGCTGAACCATTTGGCCCTGTAAGCCCACCCTACCATTTAACAAGATCGTGACTGATCTGATTATGGCCTCGATTCCACATTCCTACCTATCCCTGACAACATGTAACCTCAAGGCTATCGCACAGGTGCCAAGTCAGAAAATAAGCGTTAATAGTGATTCCAGCAAAGGAGACTGATACAGATTTGTGTTAATTAAAAGGTACAGGTAACAAACCTTAGGGGTCTCTTAAAGATGGTCATTTAACCAGAGACTCATGATAAGAGGCCACATCAATAACCAACACAAAACACAAGTAAAATTCATTAAACACAATACTAAAGATAAGTAAATTCACTCTTTAGATCTTGCAGATAATTATCTTCTACCATGCAGAAAATAAGTCAACTGTTCAAAAGCAAACCAAAGGCTGCATTAATAGCTCCATGCAACAGATACAGAAGTATTGTGACTGCATAGAAGTTCAGAGATTCATCGACAACATATACAGTCTCACTGCAAAAAGCTTACTGGAGGAACTGTGTAAGCAGAACTTGACACAACTATGTCCCTAATTAGAATGGAAGTTTGGCTGATTGCTGTTTGTGCCATAATCTTTGTTGTGCTCAAATTTATTCAATTAGTTCTTTGTGAGGCATTTAGTAATGGCATTATTATCTACTATGAAAATTACCACTGTCAGTCTATACTCTACTACTGAATTTTGCAAAACTGGTGATCCCTGGTTTATCCATTTGTGTCAACATACATGTTCTGCTGGGATAGGAGCGGTGTGAGAGTTGTGCAGCGGTATAAGTGTATGCCATAATGTTAAATGTCTTTCTTTAGAGTGCTCTGGATGCTTTACATTCTCAAGAATGAAAATACCAGGTATATTTTAAAAGCACCAGGCATTAAGTTATTTTCTTATGTGGGTTACTTATTTTTTGAAAATAGGTAAAAGTCTTTCCTATTTAGGTATGCGATAGAATGGATACAAAAATACCTGTACACAATCAATGATGTTCTTCACTTTGCAAAGGTCCTAATTCGTAACATATTGACTAACTGTGCCTGTGATACTTAAGTTTACTAAAATAGCCATGCACCAATACAGGGCTTAAGTTATTGCTCTAATGAAGTGCCTGGCAAAGCGAAAGATGGGCGAGATATCTGTATAAGTTCTTAAAAGAGGCTTGTGGAAAGTCTTCTTCAGTCAGATAGCAAATCTCAGCTAGTCTCCCAACTGAACCTAATTTCAACAGTGATCAGTTTGTTGTCATGCCTGTGCAGCTGATTGCATTGCTATTGTCCCTGACATGAGTCATGCACCTCCTTTTCTCTCCATGCGTAGTACTAATCTACTAGGAGATACTCAGCAATGGCAGCTGCTTGTGTGCAGGTCAAAAACGCTGTCCTGCTCTTGAAGACAGTATTTTGAAATCAGGCCTAGACAGTAATGCCTGCTAGAAATATTTTCCACATTGTCCAAATGTATGGATTTTTCATCAATAGGCATTAATCCGGCTTTAATGAGTAATAATTTAACTTTCCCGTTAAATTTCATAAAGTTTTGTAAATCTATTTTTGGATTGGTAGTTCGCTAATAATTTTGATTATCTACATTTTTGTTAGAATTACAAATCAGAAGTAAAAGCCCACAGCAAAATAAAATATTAATTTTCACAGGGAAGCTGCCCATTATGTTTGAATAGCCTGTTGGAACTTGCTGAATGTCTTCACTGTTAAAGAGTGAGGTTAGGAACTAGCAAGTAACCTATAGATCTGGAAATGTGTCACATATGAATCAATGTCTCTATGGAAAATTGCAGAGAAAATACTTCAAAAATATATATCTTATCTCAAACATAAACTTGACTAGCATACATATAAACAAGGAATTTGGAGACTGATTTTTGAGATTTAATGGCATTAACATTTGCAAAATATGATTACAGAAAGTCTATAACAGAGATGACAGACTTTGCTGTAAATTGAATGGCTACATCCTTTCGTTATGGTCCTGTATCATGATGTTTAAAGACAACTAAGCAACTGGTTCCTTCGACCGAACTGAACAAAACAGTACGCGTTGGTCCAACCCAGCCTTTACTTGCCAAAAATTTGTAGCTTCAAGTTACCAGTGTGTTTCTGCCGAAAACACAACAAGCAGTTTTAAGGTTATTGTCTGCTTCTTATTACTGTAATAGATTGGCTAGAAATGGTAGAATAAACTAACCACGTCTGTAAGAAATGTCAAGCCATTGCTTTTCTTTAAACATTGATATGCGTGTCACACACACCTACTCGGTCTACAACCCTACTAAGGTCAAGGTTCAGAGCACAGTACATTTCACATAATTTCTTTTCAGTCCTCAAGACTGGAAACTCAATATTTTATGCTTCCTATAATCTTTAGTCTTTTATAAACCAAGGTTGGCATCAGCAAATCGTAACTTGGAAACTTAGCTCCAACTAATCTTTATGAGATGTATTTCTCAAGAGGCTCTCTCCATCATTTGCACTAATTCTGGTAGAAGAACTAAATAAATTCCTAGCAAAAATTCATCAACTAACACTTTTCAACTTTTTATTTCTTGGGTTTTGATTGCAACTCTTACGAGTCAGTGCCAACATGAGAGTCAGACTAAATAACCCTTAACTGCTCTGGTTCTGCTCAATAAAAGGTAATGTTAACTCTCTTTCCCTCTCTGCTGACACTGTCAGACAAGTTGTGTATTTCCAACACTTTTCTGCTTTGATTTCAGATGTTCAGCATCTGCATTATTTCAGTTTAGTGTCATCCTGATTAATGTTCACACTTTATTTCGAATGTACCTGCATAAAATGCAAATGTTATGTAACCCACAGAAAATCACGGTAGACTGGTAAGCAAGGTTAGATCACACAGAATACAGGGAGAACTAGCTATTTGGATACAGAACTGGTTCGAAGGTAGAAGACAGAGGGTGGTGGTGGAGAGTTGCTTTTCAGACTGGAGACCTGTGACCAGTGGTGTGCCACAAGGATCGGTGCTGGGTCCACTGCTTTTCGTTGTTTATATAAATGATTTGGATGTGAACATAGGAGGTATGGTTAGTAAGTTTGCAGACGACACCAAAATTGGAGGTTAGTGGACAGTGAAGGAGGGTACCTCATAGTACTTCAGAATATTAATCAGATGGACCAATGGGCTGAGGAGTGGCCGATGGAGTTTAATTTAGATAAATGTGAGCTGCTGCATTTTGGAAAGACAAATCAGGGCAGGACTTATACACTTAATGGTAAGGTCCTGGGGAGTTTGCTGAATAAAGAGACCTTGGAGTGCAGGTTCATAGTTCCTTGACAGTGGGGTTGCAGATGGATAGGATAGTGAAGGTGGGGTTTGGTATGGTTGCCTTTATTGGTCAAAGCATCGAGTATAGGAGTTGGAGGTCATGTTATGGCTGTACAGGACATTGGTTAGGCTAATTTTGAAATATTGCGTGCAGTTCTGGTCTCCCTGGTATAGGAAGGATGTTGTGAAACTTGAAAACGGTTCAAAAAAGATTTACAAGGATGTTGCCAGGATTGGAGGGTTTGAGCTATAGGAAGAGGCTGAATAGACTGGGGCTATTTTGCCTGGAGCGTCAGAGGCTGAGGGGTGACTTTATGGAGCTTCATAAATTCATGGGTGGCATTGATAGGGTGAATAGACCAGGTGTCTTCCCTGGGGTGGTAGAGTCCGAAACTAGAGGGCATAGGTTTAAGGTGAGAGGGGCAAGATTTAAAAGGGACCTAAATGGCAACATTTTTCTCAGAGGGTGGTGCATGTATGGAATGAGGAAGTGGTGGAGGCTGGTAAAATTACAACATTTAAAAGGCAGCTGGATGTGTATATGAATAGGAAAGGTTTAGAGGGATATGTGGCAAATGCTGGAAAATGGGGCTAGATTAATTTAGGATATCTGGTCAGCATGGATGAGTGAGAACAAAGAGTTTGTTTCCGTGCTATATATATCTCTGACTCTAAATGTCACAGTACTCAGATGTCAATATTTAGATTGGTCCCCTAACCCCATCAGCTGCACATTCTCCATATCATGGTTTTAGTACAAACTGACAAAGCTGAAGCAAGCTTCTTTTTGGATACAAATCCTTCCTTTCCTTTCATTACCATCAACCATTTAGTATGAAGGGATGAACTCTCTATCCTCAGGGGATGAAATAGGGGTTGCATTTTCTTTTGTGTCTCTATGCAGATAAATTTGTCTTTTTCATTGACCTATCATTGATTTATAATAATAGGTTATAAACATTTAAGGACCAATTCTAGAAATGTCTCATCTTGAACTGAATTTGACCTGCCAGGAAGATGCATGCTAGCCAATATGAAAAGGCAGAAATCAGGAACTTATCGTGAATGTAAACGTTGATCCGAAACATGACCTATCGCTTTTTGGAAAATCTAGATCGGGTTTCAATGTGGTATTTCGTGGTCAGCAGCCCAATTTTATTACTGAACGTTTTCTTTTTCAATAGTTTCCAATTGTATGCCTATTAAATATGCATATTTTATTGAATGTTTTAAACCACATAACCATTATATTATTTGCTTCAGTGGGACAGCACCCAATTGTAAATATATTTGGACTTTGGCAATGTAGCAAGTATGTTAAATGCTATGATTATCCATGGGTTAAATACTAAGATGATATGCATGGAGGTTGGCGATTGCTGGCAGCTTTTTTTTTGCCTCTACGGCTCACATATATAAAAAGCTACAAAACTGCTTACAATTTTTAATATCTTCTGCAAGATAAAACAAGCTTTAAAGCTGTTTCATGTGTCTCCAGAGATTGCAAGCTGACAGCAAAAGGTATTTACTATTGTTCTTCAAGGCACCTATTAACATTTTTTCTCATTTTTCTAATGTTAGAGGTCAACATATGCTTTGGTAATCAAAACACCAAAAGAATCATTATGTACATCGCTGATGGCATTTGTAGACAAAAGTGCTGCTTACCCAAAATGAATGTATTTTACTGACTATAACATGTGTTTAGGGGCAGCAGCAGTGTTGGATTTTCAAAAGTTTAGTTGGAGACCCTACAGATGAGCCACACAACCATGCGGCTTTTTTCATGCCTGCCAGTGGGAAAGAATCCTGTGGATCTGTATGCTGTGCAACACAGGATGAAATGTGTAAGCAAACAGGGGATTGTCCTTTGGGCTGTACAGATTACAGATTCATAGGCCAAGGGCATTAATGCATCAGCACTCCAAACTGAGAGCTAGTCAGATCTACTCGAGCCCTGACTCACTCTTGGCCCCAATGCAGTTGTGAGTGTTGCAAGTTCTTAAAGCTTAGAAAACAGTGCAATAATAAAGTACTCTTTACAAATCCTAATTATTAGCAGTTTGGCTAATCCCCTAAAATTGCAAGAAAAAGTTACCACTTGAAATGCTCCCTTGCTTGTTTTCCTATATCACTTGCCTCAGCTGGGCTGTCAGCATTTAACCATGTTGTACAATGGTGATGTGTTCCAATACAGAGGAAGGAATATGTAGCAGGACCTGAGCTGTCCCTACTGCAATTGCACCTCATGTCACAAACAATCACGGGACACTACTGTGGAGAAGATACGTTACCTGTAGCCAAAAGTGGCTGAATCAATCAAACCAGTGGAAGAAAAAGATACATGTGCCAAAATTCCCATTTAAATAAAATTTGTGACTTTAGAAAACACAAACTATGTTAATGATAACTGAGGCTGAGCAGAATTCAAGCTGTCTTAGTGTTTCCTCCACAGCACTAGTAACAATAGGGGGTCATGTGACACTGTATCCCATCATTGAGTCATTAATAGTTGTGCTGGAGTAATTACACTTATGGTTCTTTTCCCTCTAGCAAATTTCTGAAATAAGATGGTGGAAATTATGGTACCACTGATAAATATTAATAAGTGAACTTTTAATTTTTGCCACAATATTCAAAATGTGAAACAACCAGCTAATTCTCTAGTGGGTTACAACACATTTGCCCTTAGGCTTATTGCTTTATACACTTAAAAAGTTTTAAAGAAATTAAATTTTAATATCTAATTAGTGAAAGACTCAATGTGGAGCAAAGGCTGTGGGTACTATGGACTTTACAGACTGAAGGCATTTGTTGATCTTACCTGTAAAGCAGCATTAAGTGGTGATCCATATGCAAGGCTGGTTTGTATATTTTTTATAATAGAAGGGTTGCTGTGTATAAGGAAACAAAAGATTAGTAACATTCACAATCCATTTTGAATAAGTAACTGATGTACTGTAGGTATTAGTGTATTAAGTTCCATTCTTCTAACAGAGAAAAAATACTTTTATAATGGTCTCAAAATTGAAAGAAGCTCTTTAACTGACACTGCCAATCTTTTAGCCAATTAATTTGAATTTAAAGTTACAGTAATGGTTGTGGTTCCATTTAAAGCACAATTTATAAAAAAAGCTTTTAAATAGCTTTTTAAAGTAAACTGCAAACTATATTTATTTATTAACTTATTTGGATATCATTCAGCAAATGGATTTGTCTCTGTAGATCTTTGATGTAGACAGAGGACAAAAACATAATCCTATTTAATCCCTATATAATTTGATTCAAAGTAATGTGCCAGAAGTAAAGTGGCATTCTATCCAAATGCATACAATTCAAAGTAAAAGTGGCTGCATATGTAATGTTAGCAAGAATTCTTGCTGATATTGTTCAAAGATATGACTCACAGAAACAACGTTCAGTTTCTAGATTTTGCAATTATTCAAAAAATAGTTTGGAGTTGATGAGTATTAGTTTTCATGGCTCAGAGTATAAAGCTGCTGGACACTTTTTTTGGGTGCAATGGATACATGCTGAAGCCCACCTATTATCTTGGCCTTTTGGCAAACAAATAAATAAGATTAAGGAGAGTATTAGATTAACCAGACTTATAAAATGGGAATGGTTATACAGAGAATGAGAAAGAATACTGCAAGATACAGATATTAAGTAGGTGACATTTTGTAAGATGACTGGCAGAAAATAAATGTAATATGAATAGTAGATAAATGCAAGAATTGGGATGTTAAAAATTAAGATTGTGTGGGATGGGGCAGGCTAATTTATATTGATACTATCCAGCATCATTGCTTTGTTAGAGGTTTACTAAGATGCTATGATCAAAAAAAAACTGACTGGCTTGGAGGAATTTTTGCCAATATAAATCTGAAATATATGCTTTCACAATACACAAACGGATCTTCTATGACATTGGTCACGATCAGTTAGGAAAAATGCTGATTTTTCTTTATTTCAGATAATTTATATCATAGAATATCCAGTTGAAGATATTCTCAGTCCTTTGTGCATGAGGTGATGGCAAAAAGAGTGATAAAGTAGTGTAGAAGACATCAGGTAGCATGCTCAACACCTTCCTTCCCCGTGCCATTTTGCTAATGTTGGAAAGTAGATAGGTCTGCCATCTACCCAGAGCCCACGTGAGCCACTTTCATGATCAGTAGACTCCTTTTTGAGCACTCTGCACCCCAAAGAGGAGCCATCTGGGATCAGGGGCTGCTCCACATCACCGACACCGAGTGCTGTCAGCAATTCCATTTTATCATTTATCTGTCTTCAAGTGACAGCCATCAATGTGTCCTCAACAGGCAGCTGCAGTCCAGCACTCAGCCACCGGTGTTGCCGAGTTGCCAGCCTGCTGATTGAGCTCCTTGAAGGCACCTCCCAGGAAGAGGTTGCGAGGATGTTGCAATTGCAGGCTCCGCGGTTCAACGACAGGGGCCATGTGGAGGAAATCTTAGAGGCACGAACAAAACAAATTTGGCAGAGAGGTTATCCCTCCACTGCAAAGTCTTCACAGCACTGGGTCCCTATTTTTGGAGTTGCATTGATATTTCTAAGAACAACTTCATTTTGAGGTGCACTCAAGCTCTCCTTCTGATCGGAGCAGTATTCTCATCTCCTGGCAGGGCTGCCAACTGCTGTTATCTGTAAGCCCTAGGTTTGGGCCTACAGGCTCAGGTACCTGCACAAAATCCTTCATTAGGATGCACACATAGAAGCAACTGGTTAGATTATCACCTAGTGGAATACTGCACTGGAGGGCAGACTTGTGTTAGTACCTAGAAATGGTCTTCATTCCTTAGAAGTTATAATATTTTAACTGATATTGCAGATTGCATGTATCTACCAGGCATCTAATGGCAATACAGTGGTGGATTGCATTGGATTTTGGGAGTTGTCAGGACAAGGATAAGAAATTCCTGGGTTTAGGTAATAATGGATATAGCTCAAGCTTGTGTGAAGAAGTACATCATGGAAGCATTTTGTTGGAGATGCTGATATTTTCCAGGACTGAAGTCATTGTGGTGTTTAAAAGTAGAGGGAGTCCTGAAGTCTCAAAATACATTGGGAGGAGAGGGTCTCGAGATGTAGCAGAAGCATGGGATGGAAGAATGACTCTAATCAAGAGTAATAATGTTCATACACATGCCTCCAATTACCTATACTGTAAACTGAGCAGCATTGGGTATGCAGAGCAATTCCTAATTATCAGTTGCAATACAGAGACTAAGCAGCTGATTCAAGGGACTTCTTTATCCGACTGGTGTATCATGCAGTGCATTTACTACTGAGCCAGAAATAGAGTTTAAAAAAATACAGATAAAAGTGATGGGATAATAAGAAGACTTTCTACAAGTCTGAAACAATTACATTACCACAACAGCCTAATTTGTACTTGCCTGGACACAAAACATTTTTATGTTCATAGTTGAAATACGTACTGAGACAGAGTATTTTTTCACTGTTTGGAATGGACTGGTTGTATATCATAAAGATTTTAAAGTATTAAAGAAAAGGTTCACGTTATCACTTTATTCTAATCACCTCGTCAAATAAGAATTTATTCCTTAGTCACCATCTATTTATTCCATGTCCTAGATCGCACGACCCCCCCCACCACCTTTATTTAGGTTTTCTGCTACTGCGACCACATGGCGACTTACTCACCCAGCAGGGAGTGTGATGTGGAATCTTACAGACATGTAATGGAATATAATGGTAGTTCTACCATTAACAGTTTATCTTCCCCCAAAGTGAAGTCCTCCACTATCTTAAACAACTCCATCAATAGCTGGACTAGAATCTTGTGAATCTGACAATAAGCGTCACTATGTCCTGCAGCAATTCGAATGAGTACATTTGATTAAGACTTGAATATTTTAATACAGGATTACTCCAGGATTCTATCTTTCCACAATTTTCCTCTTTTCCCCCAACCAGCTGTTCTGAAAATAAGCACAAATGTATTGAATGATATGTTGCTGCATGGGGCAAATGGCTGAAATACATTACTACCCACAGTATGTTAAAACTTTGATTGCAAATTCCACTGTGTATAATCTGCTGTGTATTGCAATGAAATGAATGAACTTGTACAGGATTTACTTTAAAACTTACAGTTCCAATGGAAGAAGTTGTGTCACCTAGCAAAACGGATGAATATTTGTACAAGTGTAGATCAATGGATGTGCCTGCATGGTAGTGGGGAAGACTCCGCTTGATGAGCAAAGTTGCCGAATCTTTTAGATTTAGTTTAGGGATATGTGATCATGTTACCCTAATAGACTTGATGAATTGTTGCATTTCAATCATGACTAGTTAGTAAATTTAGTATTTGATTTCTTTTTTACATCATACATTATGGTGGGATGAAGGCTATGTTTCTTTGTTCCATGTTTGAAATATATCATTGTTGAACCCTTGCACTGGGTGAAAGTGACACTGCATAATATGTTGTTACTTTTCACATTTGAAGTGGAATAATACAAATATTGAAAGCATTGTGCTGCATTTTTCATGATGAGTATTTGGAACCTGTTGAAACGTGTGAAGTAAATTGCACTCATGATATCTTCTGATAATTTAATGTCTTGCTTCATTTACATAGCCCCAATCTGATCAATTTTTCAAAAGTCATTCACAGATGATTATTCTGCATTGTCCATAAAAGTCAAAGGCTAAATTCCTTCTATCCCAAAACTCAGCTGTTAGGATTCTTAAGAGTTCCTCATAAGAACTGCTTCTTGTGCGTTTAGACCCTTGAGATCAGACTGTGTAAATAATGGGGAACAGTACTAATAATGAGCCGAGTTTGGAAGAAAATTTCATGACGTAACCTGAACCTTCTCTTTAACCAATTACCGGAAAGACTTTCTAAAATAGAGCTTGGTTTATTACAGAAATATTGCACTTTGAATAAACTGCAACTTGGTCAATAACAGGATCATCAACTTTAATGCAACAACATACACTACAGTACAGAAACAGTTATTCATATTTAACTCAGGGCAATCTGACAGATGGTAACCATGCAATGCAAAGCAGAAGCAAAATAGTAGCAAGCAAAAGCTCTTACTGTGCAAACTGTTCATCAAAGCTTTCATCAGGGTAGTATTTTCGAGGACGGCCTCGTTGAATGTGGCGACCACGTTTAAATTCTTCATCATCAACAGTCCAAAAGGACCCAAACTCATCCTCTACTCTGATAAAGCACTTATGTAGTGACAAATTGGTGCGTATGGCACCCTGGGATTATAGCAGCAGTCAAGCAGATGCGATGGAAAAGACAAACAAGGGTAACGGGATTTGGGAGAGAACAAAAATCACACACAAGGGTTGGGTAAGGGAAAGGAGAAAAAAAAATGAAATAAGCAAATGGTTTGTGGGGTTAATATGTGTAGCCTGCAAGCAGAAGCATATGATGCAGAACACTAGGCAAGCAGATGGAAAGGACACAGGGTGGGCACCATGGCATACACAGACTGGAAAACAAGGGGAAAGGACCCTGTGACAAAGCACTTGCTTTCCATGCCCCACATTTCCTAGATAGCAAGAATATAACCAAGCGACACCCTCCCCTCCATCACCTGCAAGCAGCCATTAGCTGTAGATTAAACTACATGGGAGCTAGCTATGCTAGGAGTTTCAAGCAATCAAACATGGTGGACATACCCACTGATCTTTTGTGGCCTTCGTTTTTGGAATTCTATTTCGTCCACTGTCCATACTGCCCCTTTAACATTTTCTACTCGAACAAAACACTTGTGAAGACTAAGATTATGGCGCACTGCATTCTATAGTGAGTACAAAGAAGAGAACATTCAATATTGTATCTAAAAGAAAGGAAGTATAAATTGTAAGTGTTGCCAAGGCCAGGCTAAAAAAAAAACCATTGAATTCAATTCTGCTGAAAATGTATCAATAATGGCAGTCTTGTCAAGCAACCATATTTCATCAAAAATTAAGCCTTTGGTCTTCATCGGAAATTTATGGGAAAAGAATGCATATGTGCCATTTTCCTAGAGTCAAAAAGTAAAGCTTACATGGTTTATTGTTAACCACTGACAGTTTCAAATGCTGTAACATACAATCTATTTTTCCTGTACATGTTTTTATCAAATTCAAAAGAAATGACAATGCATGAGACAGCAGTATTTTCCATTCAACGTCTGGCATTAGCAATCAGTATGTAAGGGGAATCTGAATATGCAGTTCAACGTTATATTTCTGATTATTTATAGCACTGGTGGTCACAATGTATTTCACTGTACTTCTTTGAGATAACCAAAATGATGTATGAACTGATGAAATCTGTAAAGGGGAAGAATCATGAACTGATCTGAATTTGCTAACTCAGGCTAATTTTGAAGCTCACTCCTAAGTGGCAAGCCATTCAAACCACATTATGGGTACCTTTCATCGTTCCAATAATGCTGCTTAAATACCATTGAAATACTTTCCTTTTTAGAACATAGAACATTACAGCACAGTACAGGCCCTTCGGCCCTCGATGTTGTGCTGACCTGTGAAACCTATCTGAAGCCATCTAACCTACACTATTATAGAACATAGAACATTACATTACATTAACCCAAGTGGTCTATCTTTGCAAATGTTGAATAATTGACAACAAACACAGAAATTGCTGGATAAGTTCAGCAGGTACAGCAGCGTCTGTGGAGAGAAACGCCACTTTCTGTGGAAGGGTCACTCAACCTGAAATGTTAGCTCTGATTTC
Source organism: Rhincodon typus (assembly GCF_021869965.1). NCBI lineage: Eukaryota > Metazoa > Chordata > Chondrichthyes > Orectolobiformes > Rhincodontidae > Rhincodon > Rhincodon typus. The sequence continues at coordinate 40,986,421 of NC_063347.1, forward strand.
TCTCCACAGATGCTGCCAGATCTGCTGAGCTTTTCCAGCAATCTGCTTTTGTTTCTGATTTACAGCATCCACAGTTCTTTTGGTTTTTATTTAGTATTGAACAACTGGTTACCAATTTAGAACAGAATTCAAGGTCATTGTGAGCAGGTAACTAAGTTGGCCAGACTAATTCTACTCAAGATCCAATAGCCTTCAAAGGATGCCCGAACTGGACTTAAATGTTGCTCACCATGTTGGGAAGCAATGTTTATGTACCATGTCACCCAGGCTTGATTTATTAAGCCACTATATTAATAGTCAAAACATGCATGGATCAAGAAAGTTCTTATTCTTGTTGGATAAAGTAAAAGTATTGGCATTTGTTCATATATCTAATCTGAAGATCAGTTAGTGTGCTTAACACAGCCATGGTTTGAAAAATATACATGTGTGGCAATGTTCTTCAATCTCTTCTTTTTGTCAATCTATTTAATAAGTTGTAGTAACTTGTCAAAGACTTAATACCAAAATAAACTGACTCAAAAGTCTTTATGCTTTCCCCCCCAGTTATTACTTCAGAATAACTACAGGATCACTCATTTGGAGTTGTCCTACAAAAATCTTACCCATAGCCTTGCAGCACTACAACCTAATTGTTAGGCCATATTCCACTCTTAATGAAATTGTATAAAACTAAAGTAAATGAAGATTGCTTCTGACTTATCAGAACCAGTTGAGGCTTCTTCCATACAGAAGTATGTTTAAAGAAATGTCAAGAAATGGATCACAAGCTATTACTGAAGGCACATATATATATATATTTGCTTTTCACAGGCTATTTATATTCAGGCCGGCTTTTCATAAATAGATGGAAGCCAATGTTATACATAGCTAACCAATTCTGTGTTTTTGCCATGCAGGACTGAGTCACAGTAGGAAAGATGAATGTTCATCGCTAAAATGTGCCCCACGGAAGGACTGTCAGCAGTTGGTGGAGCATTCTGTTAAAGAGTTGAATGAATCTACTGAGCTGATACTTGTCAAAGTCACAGCTGTAGATCTGACATGTTGAAGATGGACTAAATCCGTTATGTTATTTAAATAAGGTATACAATCTTTACGTGATACGTGTCATTTTTACACAAATGGGCAGGCTGCAAAATACTAAGTAAAAATGGAGCTACATTTTGGTACAAGCAATATTTAGCATTTAAGAAACAAATAACAAACTCATAGCACTGCATGTGTTGAGACAAAAAAAAAATTACTGAAGGGTAGTTTCATTGCAGTTTTAATTAATATTAAAGGTCAGGCATGACCAGCTACCAAGTTAAAGACCTGAATTTTAATTGTCAGTCAAACTCATCCTTTCTCTAGAGGGCATGTTATGGCCACTCTGTTTTCAGGCATCATTATATCTATGAAAGATGATCGACACAAAGCAAACAAATCCATTTCACAAGGTGTCGCTTTATGTAGAACACATTTGCTGATGGCTGAAGAGGCCAAATTTTAAGAGGCAGGTTCTGCTAAAAGAACTGAATGTGAAGCTACTAGGTGACATTATGGGGTGTTTCTTTTGATGCTCACATTTGATGCAAAGCCATTGGTCATCATGGTGGTGCATGCCAATCCATAGGAGGTTTTTGCATTTACTTCTGATGTGAATAGTAATCCCAGGTGCAATGATCAATGTTTTTGGATCATGTCACCCTTGAAAGTATTCTTGAAGTAGAGATTTGGGCACCCCACAGGTCACCTGGCTCCATCTAGCTCACCAGACAGAAGGACCCTCGTTATGTGCCTGTTGTCTATCCTGTGGGCATAGAGAAGCCAGCGAAGTCACCTCTGTTTGATGAATGCTAACAAAATTGGATACTTTGCTTTGAAGAGGACTGCACCGTTTGTGATTGTGTCCTGCCAAGCTATATTCGTAACAGTGTAGGTAGTGAAGATGGAATTGTTAAGCTTCTTTTCAAAGAGATATCTGAAAAACCATGTATGCAAGATAAATCTTTCTCCTGCAAGAGAAGCTAAACAAACATTTGATTTCTGGTATCCTCAGAAACTTTTAAAAATAATCTTCCCTCCTGAAAATGCATCAAAATTACAGGAACAGTATCCAACACTTAATTACCCTTTTGTTTACTAACTTAATGCAGGAAAATGAATGCAACTGAACTCACCTGCTCTATGGCATGCAATAATGACTTCTTTTGTATAATTTTGAAAGAACAAAAGACATTCTGGGCTTTAAAAACCTTAAGTGAATTGATGGGAGCTTCTGAAATTAGTTGCTTTGTCATGTAGGACACAAACAAAGACTTTCCAGGCCTTGTGAAACAAAATAGGGACTTACCCTTGCTTCATAAAAAAGATCAATTTTCCATTACTTATTCTGATTTTTAAAACCTCATTTATTTGATTCTACTTCTAATACGAAGCAAAAGATCTAACTGCAAAGCAGATAGTCATATAATTGAGCAAAATATTCCAAAAGTATGAGTGGTGCTTTTATTTTCACATATTAGTCAAGATTTTCCAATCATAATTGTTCAAGAACTAGGAATTTGTTATGTAACATTATTAATTCATTTACAATAAAATTTCTGGGCATTATCTGTGACAATCACCTTTTAGGCTAGACATAAGCTTAAGAGTTCTAAGCTTATGGCTAGATTCTCTATAATTAGAATGGGAACTGTTTCTGAATGACAAATTGTTTTATTGTGTTTTTGCTGTAATTTTGTAAACTGTTCAAATAACAGAATTGACCTTATGACCTAATGGAATCAGATTAAGAGTGGAGCATTGAGTTGATTGTGCATCGAGCATATCTGATGCAGCAAGTCAGTCTGCAGTGGTGGATAGCACGAAGTTTGGGCCTGACTTAGATTATGGGAAAAGTGCATCCTAAACTCAAACTGGCTTCAAGTCCTCCACAAAGTGTAAAGGCAAGTGAATCAAAAGAGATGGAGCAAAAGAAAGAGAGAGATAATATGTATGATTAAGAGAAATCAGGTGATCTATAGCAAGTGTTCAAATCAAGTGTTCAAAAATAAGGGAAAGAATACTAGAACTAAAGCTTTACAGAATAGTAGTAAGCATTTTTTTTGAAAGTTATGGTCAAAACAAAAAGGACATGAATGTAGAGTTAACAGAGAAGGTATTTAAACAAGCCAAAAAATATTAGAGGACATGTAAAAGACAAAGAATTAGCAACTGCAGGACAAAAAGAAAGATAGATAGAGCCGTGTTGCTACAAGTAAATACATAATGTTTGACATACCCAAATTTAGCTTCCAGGAAAGCTGGAGCACGTCCCTCCAAAAAAAAAAGGTCACTTACTTGCATTCCCAGAATTTGGAACATACATCGTCTATTTATTGTACATTACTTTGTGGTGTGCAAAACGAAAACACAGCATAACACATTCAGAAGCAGCAGTTTTGTTGGATCACTGAAGAACAACTGAGCTATAAACACCTGGAAGGCCAGTCAACCAGCCAGTGTGCAATCAGCCAGTATCAGAAGCCATTCAGTCTCGAAAGGCCACCTAGCCACAATCATCCATCAACTACAAGGAGCTAGCCAATTAATAACAATGGTTAATCAATCATTCACCATCAACACAGCTAAGGGATGAGCTCTGATTCTTTAGGTTATGAGTGTAGGGCAATGGAACTATCAGAAATACCATAGGAAGATATGGTGGAGCTGTTTATTGTATCAGTTTATCTTTAGCCCTTCCTATGAACAATATGCGCATGCCTGGAGCCATAGATTCCCAGTGTCAGCATAAGGTGGTGCAAGGTGTGGCCATACGACTTTAGCACAAGAATTGTTATTCTGCCCTCATGTCATGATGCGAATAAAGTGAAAGGTTATAAATCGGGGTTGGTGTAGCAAGCTACATGCTTACAAATCCTGCTTTGCCACTGATGTTTGCACCAGTATCCATAAACGTTACCATTCGCACCATTAAAATGAAACTAAGCTCAAAGCTGTAAACTTTTACAGTGAGCACATCCTGTAAAATGAAAACCTGTCAATTGATACAATAACTGTTACTTCCTTGGGTAATAACTCCTTTAGGCAAGGGCTCAGCTGAGTGGCATTACACTCTATAATTTGAAAATAAAATGGAGCAATGACATTATGTTAACATATTGGAACACTAAAGTTACCAGGTCACTCTGTTTTAAGTTTGCAACCCAAAAGTTCCACTACCGGTGAAAATATTACACGGAAGTCACCTTTTTGTTGATTTTATGCAGCTGTTAAGTTTTGTGCTTATAGGGATTGCTGAAAGCTTTTTTCCAAATGAATTGTATGTTCTGCATTAACCTGATGAGCCAGACCTTCTGATAGAAAAGTGGCGAATGTTGAGGAACTCAGTTCAGGTATGATCAGAAATCCTGATGCACGCACAGGTGCTGAAATTGCTGAGAAGTTTAAAATTCTGATAGGCTGATTTGCATTACCCAGGATCCTCTGTGAATGCTTCTATCATTGATGTCCCTTCTGGGGCTTTGGGCTAAATAGATCTGATTCACCCAGATAGAATTGTCATGCTATTTAAGATACAAGTCAGTGATTATGTGCTTATCTCAACGTATGATACCCAAACTACCCCCTAGACATGTGTATCCATCTCCCTGCTATCTCTAACCCAACTATCCACTCCAACCTACCGCCAATCAATCAATCTGACCCACCCATCCACCCCTGCCACAAATGCCTACAACCCTTGACCTGACTGTTGAACCCCAACTGCCCCTAAACCATTCACAACACTTATCCACCCACCAGCCACTGTTGTATTGAAAACACCTGAGGAATTTTAACACTTACCCCATCCTCTATGGATGGCTGTGCTGACACATCACTACTGCAGGAAAGTCTGCATAGGAAGGACACAATAAAATAACGGCGTGGGTGATCTGCACAGTCGGCAATGGCCCTGGCATCACCATTGACTGGAAGGTCTGGGCTGATACTGATACTTTCGTCCTTTATTTTACAGGTTCCAGATGAGCAGGCACAGCTGCAACAGTTGTGCAAGTACAGACTATGGAATGAACTATGGCATGTGGAGAGGACGTGAAGCACAAGGACAAATACTGCGTCTTCTGTTTGCATTGCAAGGCAAACAGCCATTCTTTCATCTAATTAGTGTATCATGCCTGAACATTTAGTTCAGGTGACAGCATGATTATCTAGTATTGCGGTGTACTAGCAGTGTCACATGTTTATTATATAAATAAAATACAATAAAGACCATGGTGACTATTGCAGTTTCTTTCATCATCTTCTATAGATCAAAGGAATTTAATTGAGAGTCACATCATACATGTTTAGATAGCTGAAATGTGAGACAAATACCCGAAAGTCAGATGCAACATTTTGTTTGCTTTGAACAACACAGTAGCTGGGATACTTAGATTTTAAAGCAAGAAACTCATTTAGAACATTTTGTTTTTTTAAATTATAATTAGTTACCTTCCATGTAGCTGCATTGCGTCTGAAGTAGGCAAACATTCGTGTAAACCAGTTATATATTTCATTTAGTGTTAGCTGCTTTTCTGGAGATTCAAGAATTGCCTGAGACAAAAATACAGTTGGTGATATGATAGATGTTTCTTTTAATCAACAGAATTATATGAACTTAACAGAAAGAAATTAATATTCTTAAATTACTTGATTTCAACACAGTTTTAACACAGAAAGAGAAAAATAAATCAGTTACATCAAAGATATTAGGGGTCGGTTAGCTCAGTTGACTGATTCTGCATAATAAATCAGCCAGTGATAGCAACAGGACAAATTCAATTCCTGCACCAGCTGAGTTTACTATGAAGGTTTCACATTCAAAACCTCTCCCCTCACTTGAGGTGTGGTGACTTTCAGGTTAAACTCACCACTGGTCATCTCTCTCTGACGAGAAAGAAGCCCTATAGCCCTTTGGAACTATGGTGACTTTAGCTTTAATAGACCTCGACTGGATTATTTTTACTGTGACTTAATTATGCATTTCTATTAATGAAAAAGAGTGACTACAGAAAGAATACTTCAACATTTTGACTACAGTAATAATTTATTTGATGTTTATCAATTTACACATCAGCTTTCATGGGCTTTAAGTACTTGACAAAATTGTGTTCTTAGTTAAGTATCCAAACATTAGGAAAATTAAAAAAATTAAAGAGTTACACTCACCTGCCTTATTAATGAAGCATACGTGAAAGGGGGTCTAACATCTGCATTCTTGTAGAATTCTTGATTCTGAGCAATGTCTGTAGATAGCCACAGATGTTTATTAAATTCTGATATATTGAGGAAGGCTTTAAAGTTGCATTACAAAAAATATTACAGTTGACACATTCCCATTATAACTTTAAAAGTAACGTTGCATCAGATAATAATTACAAAGTGGTGTTTTTGGCTTTCAATGATGACAGGAAAGCAAAGGTCCTACCTGAGGATATTGGCACATTGTACTTGTCAGGGTACCGCCTCCGGATGGGTCCCATGTTATGCATGCTGGTTGGGGTAATAACAGAGGGTCCTTGTGTGACGGGGGTAATGGGGGTTGTTGGCGTGGTAGGGGTGTGAGGTAAACTCTGTGGAGATGCCTCAGACACAGTCTTTGATAACGTGACATTCGATACCAGGTTCAGCTACAAAGATAGATTGAGGGTGAGATTTGGGTAATGGTGGGGAAAAAAGGGAAAAAAAAGGAAAGCTTTAATAGGCTTGACAAATAACAGTGTGAATCACACCTACCACTGTGCTGCTACTAATAAGCTACAGAGGAAGCAGACAATCTCAGAGCTAATTAAAAGATGAAATTGTATTGAAAGGACTCTAATTAGGAGATGCTTATAGAGGTGATCTAATGATTAAGCGCTGCATCAAACTGACCCCATCATCAACTTATAGTGACACAAGATGTCTGAAGAATTCTTATTGAAACAGTAATTTTTTTAAGGAGGAGGCAGTGATATTAGCAATAATAGCTGAGGTAAACTAATTAAAGTGGAGCTCTGAAGCCAAGGTGGCTGTAAGCAGCTGTTCTGTCCTTGCTTGCAGCTGCAGCCATTCCAAACCAGCTCCAAATCTCAACAGAGGCACTCCAGTCAACTGGAAAATTTCAGACTGACCTCTGCACTTGCTATTAATTTAGAGGAAAACTAATGACACATATACATATTCCCACAAAATTGTCTTAATTGCTAATTTGCCAAAGGAACAGTGTTTCCAAATTAAATATGACTGAAGTCAGTGGAAAAGGAATGCACCAATACAGGCATCGTGGGGAAAGGTGTTTCATCTGTGACAATCACTTGTGAATTGCGTTAACAAATTAATGGAATGTCAACTCTGTCAATTGCTTTTGGAAGTGTCACTTTTCAATTTTTTTTGATACCGGCATCAATTACTGCTGATGAGATTCAGCCTGCTGTAGCAATGGAGGTAGAAGAGTTCAGGTGAAAAGTGTATCACCCATGTTTAACACCTCACCTTTCTGCACCTCCTTGTTCACAAGTTCTCCAATTATCAGAGTCCTGCTAATAGTCATTATCTGGAGGTTATGCACTTGCTTACTTAAAAACACCACACAATTACAGAATTCCATCACAGATCAGGTCTATTAAATAACCTTTCCAAACACAAGTGAAGAACTATAAAGGCAAACAGACATGGTTTAGTCTTGTAATTTTCAAGTTATTTGGTTTTCTTTTAGATCACTTGGCTCACTGCACAGTAAATAAAATTTTAATCACAAGCCTTGTCCTCTATCAAATATTAAGATTATGGAAGCATATGTAATTATATAAACTTGAGATTTGTTATCGACAAAAACAAATAAAAATAGTCTTCATAACACGGCTTTAAAAAGACTAATGCATATTTAAGTAAGGACAAAAGCTGTATTTTTTTTAAAATAATGGCTACATTCCCCAGTAAAAGAATAGTCAATGTGTCGTTAGTACAATATGATGGTATTGTGTTCACTGATATAAAAATCTAGGATCTCAAATGTCCAATGCTGAATATCTAAAAATTTGCCCCAATCTTTTAACAATAGTTAAGAATAATTGTTTTTTTAATTTCAACCAGCTGCTGATTATGTGCCAAGGTTAAAAAAGAGTCACTATAGACAGCCAGGAAACTGAAGTATGGCCTCATCCTCTTGCTATTTTCAAGCCAGTCAGCAGCACCACTTTTTTCTTAACATTTTTGGTAGGATTTGACATTTGCAGTTATTTTCGTGTACACTATCCTTAATAAACCTTTAAAATGAGACTTTTTGGAATAAAACTGGTCACACTTCAAAACAAAGACTAAATTTCTAAGCTGCTTGAAAACCCATTTCGAATTTAGTGTATTTAGGTCGTATCCTTGACTGCATTTTCCATCAGAATTATAAACGTCAACTCAAGTGCAGGTATTTACCATATTGTAGCTTTTTCCACTAGTTTAGCAAATTTAGTTTGGAAATAAATTAATCTTCAAGACAACATATACTGCATATTTCATTCTACAGCTGAAACAGTTCTGTAAGCCAAACATATTAATTTTTATATTGATCACCTGCTAGGTGGTGTTCAGCAGGTTTAGAAGTGCCTTGAATTGTCCATAAATCCCTGGCAAGTATTTATTTTTATACTGTTGCTACAGATATTATTTTTATGATTAACTATGTGAAATGAGAAATGTATTACAGCTAATGGAAATATCATACAATTTTCAACATTAATGCTGGTCTGTCTGTAACCTGCCAGATTTGAATGAAGCAGTAATTTGCAAACTGAAATCTCTGAACAACAAAAATTGGTATTCTCAACTTGCTTTAAAGGTAACACTTAATGATGCATAATTCTGCTAATAAACAGTATGCTCACATTCTGACATCTGTTACCCAGCACAATGATTAATCATCAGAGCCCACTTCTCCTTGGTAATAAGGCAATATTAATATTTATCAATTGCATGAGTTATACTGTTCCGTCATCGGAAAATAATAACTAAGTTACCAAGTATGCAAGCTCAAACTCACTGGTTATGGAATGTAGGTTAACTATCAGTATATTTTGTGTTGAGATGCCAATTGAAATTGCCACATAGATTTCAATTTTACAAAGGAAAATATTTATAACAAAACAATGTGCGCTCGATTGATACTCTGAACTGTAACTGCCAAGTATTCTGCACTCCTATTTACAATGACATTTCAGCCTGTTGACATAAAATGGTATCAAAATCTAGACAGTATGCAGAGACAGATATATTTCATGCTTGTTAAAAAAGCTTTCCTTTAACGGAATTTATAATGTTGAGTTTAATCCTTACTCCGATATGAAATACAGATCTAAAGACCAAAACATTTTCATACAGGGCGAGATCTGTTAAAAAAAATACAATGATACAAACAATTTGCGCTTTTGACAATGGAATACCTTAGGCTGTGAGGCTGTTGTTTCTCTACATTAGAAGTTCCATTCTTTGACAACTATAAAAGAACTATAATATTAAACTGTATATATGGTTGTTTTAGTTATAGTGGTGTATGACTTGCACTGCATTATTCTTGCTGAAACTATTTTTTCAACACTCATGTAACATGTCATTAAAAGGCTGTCATTCAAAGCACTGCTTAATCCATAAGCAAAGCCACGACAGTTCTGAATCTTGAGCACTGTCTCTTTCTCAAATTCACTTGGCTTAGTTGGGTAAGCTAACAACATCTGAGGCAAATGTGAGAAAAAGCACCACAATGTAAGAGGATATCTGACTTTTCATGGAACAGGGTTGGTAAAAGGGGAGAACCTACCCGACTTTCCAAATTCAAAACAAAAATAAATGAGTGACACTGACAACCTGTGTTGGGAATGCTACTCTCTAAGTTGTTTTACGTTTCTGGTTGGAGTTTTTAGCATTTGGTTTATGTGTAATGGAGTGGAAAATACTATTTTAAAAGTCAATGCCTATCATTAAGGCAAAGTCCATTTTATGAAAAAAATTATAATGCCCTGGATATAATGCCTGCGCATATATTTATTTATTAGATGTTATGTGTTGTGGACATGTTTAACTCAAAGTGAAAAGTTTGGACCTTTTCCAAATATAACTTCTCCACACATTGAGATAGCATATCTCAATTTGCAATAGGCTTTAGTTATTTTTGAAATGTTACATGCAAGTTCTTTTCTTTCACCCTGAACAATTAAGTTATAGATTCAGAGAGTCATAGATTCATATATCACGGAAACAGACCCTTTGGTCCAACTAGTCAACGCCGACCAAGTTTCCCAAATTAAACTAGTCCCACTTGCCTGTCCAAATGTCCTTAAAATGTTGTAGCTGCAACTGTATCCATCACTTCCTGTGGCAGTTCATTCACATACGAACCATCCTCTTTGTGAAAAAGTTGCCTCTCAAGTCCCTTTTAAATCTTTCTCCTCTCATCTTAAAAATATGCCCCCTAGTTTTGAACTTCCCCACCCTACGGAAAAGACCTTTGCTATTCACCTTATCTATGCCCATCATGATTTTATAAACCTCTATAAAGGTCACACGTCAACCTCCTACATTCCAGTGAAAAAATTCCCAACCTATCCAGCCTCTCCTTATAACTCAAACCCTCCAGTCCTGGCCACATCCTGGTAAATCTTTTTGAACCTTCTCCAAATGAATAATATCTTAACCCCTTAGTGTCCCATTTACTCAGTCATTCCCTGATTGGGCATTTTAAAAAAAAAGCATCAAAACTGAGTAATATGATAAGTCCTAAAGGCTCCTGAACAACATGGCCAACGGCAAGTCAGCTGGAAAATATGGTGAGATCAGAAAAATTAGATTCTCAGTCGATAAAATAAGATTTCAATTTTCCACACAGGTTTGGACTGGCAAGACAAGGGCCTCATTACTGAGCAGTGAGAGGCCTATTTGCATTCATTAATGTCTCCTTCATATCTATTCTCACCTGATTTATATACAGTTTGCAATTCTCCCACATGGCAGAGAAAAACTAGACATTGACAATTCTTGACGTGAAAGTCAGAGTGGGTACCTGGCTCATTGCTTTGCTCCTCTGGGCACCACCTTTGGTTAGCAGTCACCAACACCTTAGGCACGTTTCATGGGCAACAACTGCCTGCACCCCACCCTCAGGGATGAAGTTTAGTAGCAGATATGCAGAAGCCTCACCACGTCACATCTCCGAATCACTTAGAATACAGTTATCTACTTCAATGTTACAGTTTTGGACTCATGGAGACCTTGTATTGCAATGCTGCTGCCAGGCAGCTCATTCACAGGGGCAAGCACTCATCATGAACCTCAGGGCTCTTCGCATGTTCTTGTAACATTTAGGCACTTTGCAATACTTGGATGTTTACAGAATCACTACCTTCCTTTGCCCTGCCTTTTTAGCACTTTGCTGCCTTATTCAGAACTTACAACGCTCAAAGTTCTTCTCTTGCCTCGCCTTTTAGCGCAGGCACAAAGATAAGCTGCTTGTCACTGTTCAGCAGTGATCAATCAAGAAGACAGGCATCTTGCTGTACAGAACCAGGCTCTGTCAATCCTGCACCTACATTGTGTGCCAGCAGCTTATACAGCAAACACACTGCAGATCCTTCAGCTAAATACAGATGTTCTTGGGTGCTGTGGAGATGAGGGGTCAAGGTTTTAGGAATCCCACCACATTTACAATCTCCAACCGTATCTGCACAGCCTGGCTTGTGCAGGAGACATCAGAATAAGATTTACTTTGTCAAAAGTCCTTCCACAACTTTTTATGGACCAAGCCCCTTTTAGGAGCCCCCCTAAACAACTGTATAGAGGACAATGCTGAACTGATATCTGTGTGTGATGCAGGTGCTGACTGGTGACCTTAATAAGAGCCTTTGATTTCTGATATTCCCCACTGGAATAAGTTCACTAGAACTGAGACCAAATGGACCCAGCCACAGTAGTATTATTGCCACTGGAACAAGTATGCTAGCAAGCCCAGGACCAGCAACAACTGTCAACAATGCTAAACAGCCTCCAAATGAAGAAATCCTAACTGCCAGTGCCCTCAGGATACTGAGGAGTTACAGGAAGCTCAAAGTCTATCATCCATGTTGCCATTTCCTCTGGATGAACAAAGTTCTTGGATAGTTTATCTCTTGCATTTTTCTAGGGGTGTTTAAAATCTATACTGAACATGACCACTGAAATTTCAAATCTATACAGAAAGCCACTAGTTGAATTTTATTGAAAACTGTTATAAATTTGATGTCTTGGAAATACTGTTGTTATATGGCAATTGTCTTCTTGGGGGAAAAAAGGGTCTTTCCACATTTAAGGTTAAGTTCAGATCTATCCACCAACTAATCTTTGCAATCAATTCCATATCAAACAGTGGTATATTTCTGGGTGAGCATGCAAAGTTCAGCAGTAATCTGCTCGCTGACACTCAGTTCAGCTTCTGCCAGGACCTCTCAGCTCCAGCCTTGGTTCAAACATAGACAAAAACAGCCAAATCCCCAACTACCACAGCCTTCAAATCAATTCAATTCACTACATGCAACATTAAGAAACGGTGGGAGGCACTAGATAATGCAAAGGCTATAGGCCCTGACAACACTGAAGACTTGCGCTCCAGAATTTATCCAAGCTGTTCCAAGTACAGCTACAAAACTAGCATCTCCCTGAATATGTGGAAAGTTGCACAAGTAAATCCTGTATACAAAGTGCAGGACAAATCCAATCCAGCAAATTAGTGCACCATCTACTCTCAAACCATTAGAATATAAGAACTAGGAGGACGAGGCAATTCAATCCCTGGTGTCTGCTCCGCCATTTAATATAATCATTGCTAATTTCACAATGACCTCAACTCCACTTTCCCACCCACTCCCCATAACCCCTTAACTCCTTACTAATTAAAAATCTGTCTATCATCTCCTTAAATTAATGCAGTGTTCCAACACTCTTCCACAGCTTTGTGATACTTTGAGGGAAGTAATTCCTTCTCATTGCTATTTAAAAATCTGCCACCCTTTAGAATAAAACTAAGACCTCTTCTTCGAGATTGCCCTGCAAGGGGAAGCTTCTGCTCTATGCTTACTATGACAAACCCCTTTAGCATCTTACTTACCTCAATTAGATCTCCTCTCATTCTTCTAAACTCTAGCAAGCATAGGCCTAACTATTCAATCTCTCCTCATAAAATGAGTCTTTCATCTCAGAAAAGCCTTTCATTATTGGAAAGTGATAGAAGATGTCATCAACAGTGCAATCAGCATCTACTCAGCAATAGCATGCTGACTGACACCCAATTTGTGTTTTGACAAGGTCAAACATGGACAAAAGAGTGTAATTCAGCAGGATAGGTGAGAGTGACTGCCCTTGACATCAAGACCACGTTTGATCAAGACTGGCATCAAGGGGTCTGAGCGAAACTGGAGTCAAAGGGAATCGGGGCGAACTCTCAGCTGGTTGGAGCCATACCTGGCTCATACAAGATGACTGTGGTGGGGGTCAGTCATCTCAGTTCTAGGACATCTCTGCAGGAATTCCTCAGTGTAGTGTCCTAGGCCCAATCATATTCAGTTGCTTCATCAATAACTTTCCCTCCATCATAAGGTCAGAAGTGGGGATGTTCGCCGATGATTGCACAATGTTCAGCACTATTCCTGACTTCTCAATACTGAAACAGTCCATATTCAAATGCAGGAAGACCTGAACAATATCCAGATCTGGGCTGACAAGCGGCAAATAATATTCACTCCACATAAATGCCAGTCAATGACTTAAGTTGAGTCGCCATAGTCGTATCAGACCAGAGGGCTGCTCTCTCATTAGAGATAGATGACTGGTGGTGGTTTAACTTGAGGGCAACCACATCTCAGGCAAGGGGAGAGGTCGAGGAGAGTCGTTCATGGTAACCTCAACCTGTGCAGGAATTGAACCCACACTGTTGGCATCACTCTACTTTGCAAACGTAAACACATCAGCTAACCCTCTCACTTAGCATCAAACAGATATGGAGTAAAGAAGTTCCACCATGATGGAAAGGATGGGCTCCAAGCTTTGTGCCAAGCCTTGTGAAAGGGCTATGGGTCTCCTACCATGGTCTTTGACCGTTGGCTACCAATGCTCCTACCATTTACATCTGAATGCACCCATCAGCTTTTTTACGTATTCTATGTCATCAAAGTCTTCATCAGATTTCTCTGTCCTGACTGAAGTCCACTAATTGAATCAGAGCTAGTAGGAACTGCAGATGCTGGAGAATCCGAGACAACAAGGTGCAGGGCTGGATGAACACAGCAGGCCAAGCAGCATCATAGGAGCAGAGAGGCTGACGTTTCGGGCCGAGACCCTTCATCGGAAAAGGGGGAGGGGAAGGGGGTTCTGAAATAAATAGGGAGAGAGTGGGAGGCGGATAGAAGATGGATAGAGGAGAGGATAGGTGGAGAGGAAACAAACAGGTCGAAGAGGCGGGGATGGGGCCAGTAAAGGTGAGTGTAGGTGGGGAGTTAGGGAGGGGATAGGTCAGTCCAGGGAGGACGGACAGGTCAAGGGGGC